>NC_134399.1:211735904-212069247 GCF_050003625.1 Haematobia irritans | reverse complement strand
AATTTGACTTTTATTTCTAAAGTAAATTTGGTCAAATTTTATTTCTATAGAAAATTTCGCCAAAATTTTAATTCTATAGAAAAATTTATTGAAATTTTATATTTATAGAAACATTTGTCAAAATTTTATTTTTAATGAATATTTTGTCAAAATTTTATTTTTAGAAAAAATGCTGTGAAAATTTTATTGTTATAGAAATTTTGTAAAAATTTTATTTTGATAGAAAATTGTGTCAACATTTTATTTTGATAAAAGAATTTGTAAAACTTTTATTTTTATAGAAAATTTTGTGAAAACATTTTTTATAGAAAATTTTGCCAAACATTTTTTTATAGAAAATTAGGCCACAATGTTATTTTTGTAGAAAAAATTATCACAATTTTTTTTTTAAAGGATATTTTGCCAAATTTTATTTTTATAGAAAATTTTGTCAAAATTTTATTTTTATAGAAATATTGTCAAAAATTTATTTTTATAGAAAATTTTGTCAAAATTTTATTTTTATAGAAAATTTTGTCAAAATTTCATTTTTATAGAAAATTTTGTCAAACATTTATTTTATAGAAAATTTTGTCAAACATTTATTTTATAGAAAATATTGTAAAAAAATATTTTTATAGAAAATTTTGTAATATTTTGTTCTCCTTATAGAAAATTTTGTCAAAATATTTTATTTTATAGCAAATTATGTTTTACATTGTTACATTGTTTACTTGTAAAGGGTGATTCTTTTGAGGTTAGGATTTTCATGCATTAGTATTTGACAGATCACGTGGGATTTCAGACATGGTGTCAAAGAGAAAGATGCTCAGTATGCTTTGACATTTCATCATGAATAGACTTACTAACGAGCAACGCTTGCAAATCATTGAATTTTATTACCAAAATCAGTGGCAGAAAATCCGCTTTTTTATCGACAAATTTTGTTCAGCGATGAGGCTCATTTCTGGTTGAATGGCTACGTAAATAAGCAAAATTGCCGCATTTGGAGTGAAGAGCAACCAGAAGCCGTTCAAGAACTGCCCATGCATCCCGAAAAATGCACTGTTTGGTGTGGTTTGTACGCTGGTGGAATCATTGGACCGTATTTTTTCAAAGATGCTGTTGGACGCAACGTTACGGTGAATGGTGATCGCTATCGTTCGATGCTAACAAACTTTTTGTTGCCAAAAATGGAAGAACTGAACTTGGTTGACATGTGGTTTCAACAAGATGGAGCTACATGCCACACAGCTCGCGATTCTATGGCCATTTTGAGGGAAAACTTCGGAGAACAATTCATCTCAAGAAATGGACCGGTAAGTTGGCCACCAAGATCATGCGATTTGACGCCTTTAGACTATTTTTTGTGGGGCTACGTCAAGTCTAAAGTCTACAGAAATAAGCCAGCAACTATTCCAGCTTTGGAAGACAACATTTCCGAAGAAATTCGGGCTATTCCGGCCGAAATGTTCGAAAAAGTTGCCCAAAATTGGACTTTCCGAATGGACCACCTAAGACGCAGCCGCGGTCAACATTTAAATGAAATTATCTTCAAAAAGTAAATGTCATGGACCAATCTAACGTTTCAAATAAAGAACCGATGAGATTTTGCAAATTTTATGCGTTTTTTTTTTTTAAAAAGTTATCAAGCTCTTAACAAATCACCCTTTATAAGAAATTTTGTCAAAATTTTACTTCTATACAAAATGTTTCCAACATCTTATATTTAATAGAACATTGAGAAAAATTTTAGTTTTATAGAAAAAAATTCTATAGAAAATTTTGTAAAAATTTTATTTTTAAAGAAAATTTTGTTCAAATTTTATTTTTATAGAAAATTTAGTCAAAATTTTATTTTTATAGAAAATTTTATCAAATTTTTATTTTTATAGAAAATTTTGTCAAAATTTTATTTGTATAGAAAATTTTGTCAAAATTTTATTTTTATAGAAAATTTTGTCAAAATTTTATTTTTATAGAAAATTTTGTCAAAAATTTCTTTTTATAAAAAAATTTTGTCAGAATTTTATTTTATAAAAAATTTTGTAATATTTTGTTGTTTTTTTATAAAAAAAATGCAAAAATATTTTATTTTATAGTATGTAAAAATTTTACTTCTATACAAAATTTTGTCAGAATTTTATTTATATAGAACATTTTGCCAAAATTTTATTACTATAGAATATTTTGTCAAAATTTTATATTTAATAGAAAATTGAGAAAAAATATATAAAAAATTGTGTAAAAATTTTATTTTTATAGAAAATTTTATCAAAATTTTATTTTTATAGGAATATTTGTCACAATTTTATTTCTATAGAAAATTTTGTCAACATTTTATTTTTATAGAAAATTTTGTCAAAATTTTATTTTTATAGAAAATTTTGTCAAAAATTTCTTTTTATAAAAAAAATTTTGTCAGAATTTTATTTTATAAAAAATTTTGTAATATTTTGTTGTTTTTTATAGAAAATTTTGTAAAAATATTTTATTTTATAGTATGTAAAAATTTTACTTCTATAGAAAATTTAGTCAAAATTTTATTTCTATAGAAAATTTTGCCAAAATTTTATTACTATAGAATATTTTGTCAAAATTTTGTATTTAATAGAAAATTGAGAAAAAATATATAGAAAATTTTGTCAAAATTTTATTTTTATAGAAAATTTTATCAAAATTTTATTTTTATAGGAATATTTGTCAAAATTTTATTTTTATAGAATATTTTGTCAAAATTTTATTTTTATAGAAAATTTTGTCAAAATTTTATTTTTATAGAAAATTTTGTCAAAATTTTATTTCTATAGAAAAATTTGTCAAAATTTTATTTCTATAGAAAAATTTGTCAAAATGTTATTTTTATAGAAAATTTTGTCAAAATTTTATTTTTATAGAAAATTTTGTCAAAAATTTCTTTTTATAAAAAAAATTTTGTCAGAATTTTATTTTATAAAAAAATCTTGTAAAAATATTTTATTTTATAGTATGTAAAAATTTTACTTCTATACAAAATTTTGTCAAAATTTTATTTATATAGAACATTTTGCCAAAATTTTATTACTATAGAATATTTTGTCAAAATTTTATATTTAATAGAAAATTGAGAAAAAATATATAGAAAATTTTGTCAAAATTTTATTTTTATATAAAATTTTATCAAAATTTTATTTTTTTAGGAATATTTGTCAAAATTTTATTTTTATAGAAGATTTTGTCAAAATTTTATTTGTATAGAAAATTTTGTCAAAATTTTATTTCTATAGAAAAATTTGTCAATATGTTATTTCTATAGAAAAATTTGTCAAAATGTTATCTTTATAGAAAATTTTGTCAAAATTTTATTTTTATAGAAAATTTTGTCAAAAATTTCTTTTTATAAAAAAAATTTTGTCAGAATTTTATTTTATAAAAAATCTTGTAAAAATATTTTATTTTATAATATGTAAAAATGTTACTTCTATACAAAATTTTGTCAAAATTTTATTTATATAGAAAATTTTGCCAAAATTTTATTACTATAGAATATTTTGTCAAAATTTTGTATTTAATAGAAAATTGAGAAAAAATATATAGAAAATTTTGTCAAAATTTTATTTTTATAGAAAATTTTATCAAAATCTTATTTTTATAGGAATATTTGTCAAAATTTTATTTTTATAGAAAATTTTGTCAAAATTTTATTTTTATAGAAAATTTTGTCAAAATTTTATTTCTACAGAAAAATTTGTCAAAATGTTATTTTTATAGAAAATTTTGTCAAAATTTTATTTTTATAGAAAATTTTGTCAAAATTTTATTTTTATAGAAAATTTTGTCAAAATATTTTATTTTATAGCAAATTATGTAAAAATTTTACTTCTATAAAAATTTTGTCAAAATTTTATTTCTATAGAAAATTTTTCCAAAATTTTATTACTATAGAAAATTTTGTCAAAATCTTATATTTAATAGAAAATTGAGAAAAAGCAGGCTAGTTTTTCGTCCAAATCATTTACTTTACATTAATTACAATTTTAAATGTGAGCTAATTGGATATGAAGATTAAGGAATTGGTATTATTATGCAATTGAAAAGAAAATGCCAAAATACCCATCGTACAAGCCTGACTATACGTAGGTTTCAGTGTTGCCTGATCCACATTTCCATAATCTCTAGTAAGATCTGGCTGGGTGAGATGATTCAATTTGGGTCTTATATGCTAATTTAATCTTCATGTCCAATTAGCTCGCATTTAAAATTGTAATTAATGTAAAGAAAAATTTTATTTTTATAGAAAAAAAATTATTTCTATAGAAAATTTTGTAAAAATTTTATTTTTTAGAAAATTTTGTAAAAATTTTATTTTTATAAAAAATTTTGTAAAAAATTTATTTTTATAGAAAATTTTGTAAAAATTTTATTATTATAGAAAATTTTGTCAACATTTCATTTGTATAGAAAATTTTGTCAAAAATTTGTGAACATTTAATTTTTATAGAAAATTTTATAGAAAATAAAGTAGCGGAATCTTGTCTAGATGCCAACCCCAGCTTCAAAGAAAATTTCAAGCAAATCGGTCATCTTTGGTCAAATTTTCAAAAAGTCGGACCAGGTATAACAGCGACCAGGTATAACAAACATACTTTGAATTTTATATATATAGATTTTGTCAAAATTTTATTTTTATAGGAAATTTTGTCAAAATTTTATTTTCATAAAAATTTTGTCAACATTATATTTCTAAATAAAAATTTCGTACCTCTTAGTTGGAGAAGAATATTATACAAAATCAACTTAAACATGAAGAATTCTACCAATCTACCAAACAGTAAAAAATTTACCATTTTTGGTAGAATTCTACCAACTGTGGCAACCAACTGTGGCATCTAAAGACAAACAGACACACACACAAATACAACGACATGTTAATTAACAATAAATGAGAAAAAGGAGTAGAGATCAAGTGCCAGTCATAAGAAACGGAAACGGATCTGAAGACAGATGGCATTTGCAGGAAATTAAAAATTAACAAAGTTCCAAAGATTATTGCACTAATTGGAACTTTTTTTAAAGATTTATTTGACACGAATTCTTTGACATAAAACAAAATAAAAATCCTTTCAGAATTTTCAATGTTCATTTAATGGGGAGAAAACAGAAAACGGAGGCTCCTTCGTTCAATGTGTTATATGTCAATGTCAAGAAAAAAAACTTCCAATATTCTCCAAGAAGACTTGAACAAAAAGCAAAGAAAATTTCTTCTACTCGTATTCTAAAAAGAAAACCAAAGTAAGGTAAATGGAAAATATTCAAGTTACATTGTTTTATTTACCAATTTCCAAGATTTTATCCAACTCGTTGTTACCTCAAAGGAGAATCTATGTAAAGATCTAGTTCATGGGCATCATACAATAAAAAAAAAATTTCTTGTTAAACTATGCGATTACTCTAAAAGAAACTACAAACTAAATGCAATCAAACTTATTTTGATCGAAAATTATTTCAATTAATTAAGGATGTCGAAATAAGCAAATTGGAATGGTCTTTGATTTAATGGAAACCCCCAATTTGTTTAAATCCGGTTTCAAAATTGATTAACCGGTCAAAAAAAAAAATACAAAAATCACTGAAAATTAAGTTTAAGGATTTAATGTATGGGTACACTGGGCAAATATTTCCACCATATTAAAATCAGAAGACATTTTAAGCCCATATGGGATATATAACATAGCAATAAGAGTGCTTTGCAAATATTTGACTAGCGCTGTCTTTTATCATAAAAGAACACATTCGAAAATATAATAATTCAGTAATTGTTTCTATAAAAAATTTTGTCAAAATTTTATTTCTATGGAAAATTTTGTCAAAAGTTATTTTTTTTTTTTAAGAAAACTTGGCCAAAATTGTTTTTAAATTTTGCTAAAAATTCATTTCTATAGAAAATTTTGTTAAAATTTTATTTCTTTTTAAAAATTTTTCAAAATTTCATTTCTATTTAAAAGTTTAGTTCCATAACAAATGTTGTCAAAAAGTTATTTCTATTAACAATTTTTTTCTATAGAAAATTTTGTCAATTTTTTTGTAAAAATTTTATTGCCAAAAAAATTTTGTCTAATCTTTTGTAAAAATTTTATTTCTAAGAAAATTTTTTTAAAATTTTATTTCCATAAAAAAATTTCAAATTTTTTCTCGAAATTTTATTTCTACAAAACTTTTTGTCAAAGTTTTATTTTTACAAAAATTTCTGTAAACATTTTATTCCTGCAAAAAAGTTTGCCAAAATTTTATTTCTATACAAAATATTATCAAAATTTTATTTTTATGGAAAAATTTGTCCACATTTTATTTCTATAGAAAACTTTGTCAATTTTTTTCTACGAAAATTTTATTTCTATAAAACATGTTGTGTCTATTTCTATATATTATTTATTTTATTTTATATTTCTATACAATATAACATACAGTATATAATATAAAATAATATTTTATTTCTATAGAATTTTTTAAAAAATTTATTTGTATAGAAAATTTTTTAAAAATTTTATTTCTATAGAAATTTCTTTAAAAATTTTATTTCTACAGAAAATTTTTAAAAATTTTATTTCTCTAGAACTTTCTTTAAACATTTTATTTAAATTTTGTCAAAATGTTATTTTTTAGAAAATTTGGCCAACATTGTATTTCTTAGAACATTTTGCTAAAAATTCATTTTTATAGAAAATTTTTTTAAAATCTTATTTCTATTGAAAACTTTGTCAAAATTTAATTTCTATTGAAAATTTAAATAACAAATGTTGTCAAAATTTTATTTCTATAGAAATTTTTGTCAAATTTTTATTTCTATAGAAAATTTTGTCAAATTTTTTGCAAAATTTTATTCCCAAGAAAATTTTGTCAAAATGTTATTTCTATAAAAAAAAATTGTCAAAATGTTATTTCTACAAAACTTTTTGTCAAAGTTTTATTTCTACAAAAAATTCTGTCAACATTTTATTTCTGCAAAAATTTTTGCCAAAATTTTATTTCTATACAAAATATTATCAAAATTTTAGTTTTATGGAAAAATTTTTCAAAATTTTATTTCTATAGAAAACTTTGTCAAAATTTCTTTTCTACGAAAATCACTGAAAATAAAGTTTAATATATTACATTTCCACCATATTAAAACCAGCAAACATTTCAAGTTCATATGGGATATATAACATCGCATTAAGAGTGTTTTGTAAATATTTGCCTAATACCGCCTTTTATCATAAAAGAACACATTCGAAAATAAACTAAGCAATAATTCATTATTTCTATAGAAAATTTTTTAAAAATGTTATTTCTCTAGAAATTTTTTTAAAAATTTTGTTTATATAGAAAATTTTTTAAAAATTTGTCTTTGGCAATTTTTTTACGATAGTTTTATTTCTATAACAAATGTTGTCAAAAATTTATTTCTATTGAAAATTTTGTCAAAATTGTATTTCTATAGAAAATGTTGTCAATATTTTATTTCTATACAGAATTTTGTCAAAATTTTATTTCTATAGAAAATTTTTTAAAAATTTTATTTTTATAGAAATTTTTTTAAACATTTTATTTCTATGAAAAATGTTGTCAAAATGTTATTTTTTTAGAAAATTTGGCCAAAATTGTATTTCTTAAAAAATTTTGCTAAAAATTAATTTCTATAGAAAATTTTGTTAAAATTTTATTTCTATTGAAAATTTTGTCAAAATTCCATTTCTATTGAAAATTCTAGTTCCACAACAAATGTTGTCACAATTTTATTTCTACTAAAAATTTTGTCAAAATTTTATTTCTATAGAAAATTTTGTCAAAATTTTATTTCTATAGAAAATTTTGTCAAAATTTTATTTCTATAGAAAATTTTGTCAAAATTTTATTTCTATAGAAAAAATATAAAAATGTTGTTTCTATAGAAAATATTTTCAAAATTTTATTTCTATGAAAAATTTTCCAAAATGTTAGTTTTTTAGAAAATTTGGCCAAAATTGTATTTCATAGAAAATTTTGCTAAAGATTCATTTCTATAGAAAATTTTGTCAAAAATTTTTTTCTATTGAAAATTTTGTCAAAATTTTATTTCTATAGTAAATTGTGTGAAATTATTTGTAAACATTTTATTCCCAAGAAAATGTTGTCAAAATTTTATTTTTATAGAAAATTTTGACAAATTTTTTGTAAACATTTTATTCCCAAGAAAATTTTCTAAAAATTTTATTTCTATAAAAAATTTTGCCAACATTTATTCTCAAAATTTTATTTCTACAAAACTTTTTGTCAAAGTTTTATTTCTACAAAAATTTCTGTCAACATTTCATTTCTGCAAAAAATTTTGCAAAAATTTTATTTCTATACAAAATATTATCAAAATTTTATTTTTATGGAAAAATTTGTCAAAAAATTTTTTTCTACAAAAATTTTATATCATTCGTTTTGTTTTGTTATTGTTGGTTTTTGTTCTTTAATCATTGTTGTTGTTTTTTTTTTTATTTCAGCTTGCCCAAATAAATTTGAGAAACATTCTTTCCTCTGTTGGTTAAGCTACACTTGTAGTTTGGTCAATGTATGGTTTTAAGCTAAAATCAAAAAAACAACAACAATGATTAAAATTTTATATCTATAAAAAATATTATCAACAATTTATTTCTATTGAAAATTTGGTAAAAATTTTATTTCTATAGAAAACTTTGTAGAAATGTTATTTCTATAGCAATTTTTTTAAAATTTTGTTAAAATTTTCTCTTTTATAGGAAAGTTTGTTAAAACTCTATTTTTACAAAAATTTTGTTAAAATTTTACTTCCATATTTTTTTTTTAACTTTTATTTATTTCTATAGAAAATTTTGTCAAAATTTTATTTCTATAACAATTTTTGTCAACATTTTATTTCGATAGAAAATTTTGTTTAAATTTTATTTTTATAGAAAATTTGTGAAGTACCTCTTATAGAAAATTTGTGAAGTACCTCTTAGTTGGAGACGAATATTTTGCAAAATCTACCAAAACATTTTGCAAATTCTACCAGTCTACCAAACTGTAAAAAGACTAAAATGTTGGTAAAATTTTAGCAACTGTGACAACCGTGGATCTAGCCCACATCCTTGTAAAATAGCAAAAATTAAATTTTCTAAGACATGTGAATCGCCCGATAAATCAAAAATTCATATTTGCGAAATTGAATAAAAAAATATATATAAAAGCTCTAGGAAAATGTATTAAAAAACAAGTAAGGAAAGTCTAAAGTCGGGCGGTGCCGACTATATTATACCCTGCACCACTTTGTAGATCTAAATTTTCGATACCATATCACATCCGTCAAATATGTTGGGGGTTATATATAAAGGCGATATATATATATAGACTTCTACAAAATCTATAGACTCAAAATTTAAGTCGGCTAATGCACTAGGGTGGAACACAATGTTAGTAAAAAAATATGGGAAACGTTTAAATCTGAAGCAATTTTAAGGAAACTTCGAAAAAGTTTATTTATGATTTATCGCTCGATATATATGTATTAGAAGTTTAGGAAAATTAGAGTCATTTCTACAACTTTTCGACTAAGCAGTGGCGATTTGACAAGGAAAATTTTGGTATTTTGACCATTTTTGTCGAAATCAGAAAAATATATATGGGAGCTATATCTAAATCTGAACCGATTTCAACCAAATTTGGCACGTATGGCAACAATGCTAATTCAAAAAATTGGCCTCAGTGGTCATATGAGTGTAAATCGTCCGAAAGCTATATATTGGAGCTATATCTAAATCTGAACCGATTTCAACCAAATTTGGCACGCATAGCTACAATGCCAATTCTACTCCCTGTGCAAAATTTCAACCAAATCGGAGTTAAAAATTGGCCTCTTTGGGCAAATGAGTGTAAATCGGGCGAAAGCTATATATGGGATATATATCTAAATCTGAACCGATTTCAACCAAATTTAGCACGCATAGCTACAATGCTAATTCTACTCCCTGTGCAAAATTTCAACTAAATCGGAGCAAAAGATTGGCCTCTGTGGTCATATGAGTGTAAATCGGGCGAACGATATATATGGGAGCTATATCTAAATCTGAACCGATTTCAATAAAATTTTGCACACTTGACTACACTGCTAATTCTACTACCTGTGCAAACTTTCAACCTAATTGGGGTAAAACTCTGGCTTCTGGGACCGTATTAGTGCATATCGGGCGAAAGATATATACGGGAGATATATCTAAATCTGAACCGATTTCAATGAAATTTGGCACACTTGACTATAGTACTAATTGTTCTTTTTGTGCAAAATTTTAAGCCAATTAGGGTAAAACTCTGGCTTCTGGGGCCATATAAGTCCATATCGGGCGAAATATATATATATGGGAGCTATATCTAAATCTGAACCGATTTCTTCCAAAATCAATAAGGATCTATTCTGAGCCAAAACACATACTTGTGCCAAATTTGAAGTCGATTGGACTAAAACTGCGAACTAGACTTTGATTACAAAATGTGTTCACGGACAGACGGACAGACGGACATGGCTATATCGACTCAAGAGCCCACCCTGAGCATTTTTGCCAAATTTTTATACCCTGCTCCACAGTGTGGAGCAGGGTATAATAAAACATAAAATTCAGAAAAATTAATGAAAACTTCTGTTTAAATCGATAGTACGGTCCATATTATTAAACGTGTATCGGGTCAAGTTGCTAAATATGTGGGTTTATGTGGGGTTTGCAGACTAGCTTTGGGAGTGGTTAAAATAATAAATTAATTCTCAAATAATACCACTGTCAATAATGTCTATATTTTCTATATATATTCTACAAATTCCATTCATATCCATCCCATCCTCCCATAACCCCCCATATCACACTAAACGTCATTTATATGAAAGCCCTAATTAGTCATTTCATAACAATATTGCAGTCGAAGCAGTCATTATAAAATGGTCATGCCACATCAACACATACACTCACACATATTTAAAATACAGATGATAATTACAAAAGTTTCCAGATAAAGTTCCGTTCAGTTGCTTTAATAAGCTTAAATATGGCATTTGTGAAGAGAGTCAGAGAGGCGTGAGAAGATTGTAAAGCCGAACCACCAGTAATGACATGACAAAATGTAATAGCACTCAAAAAAAAAAATGAAAATAATAAATGACATTATCAGATAATTGTACCGCAGGATAATACGATTTATATCCATTGTTATGTGATGCTGGTTTTGTTTCAAACAAAAGTGAAAAATGAAAACATTTGAAGTAGGATAAAGTAGAATAGGTGTGTAAAGTAAGTTAATTTCAAATAATTATACAGAAATCCCACTCATTGCGCCATAAACCATTACGTGGTTGCGATTTAATATTCAAATTTGATTGTCATTCCTGCGAATCGAAACTTCTCTATGATAAGGATATGATGCAACGTCAAAGAACCACTCAATTCAAATTCCCATTAAAATGTGATATTTATATTATATGCTAAAGGAGAATTATTGATATTTGAAAACATGTGGCTTATACACAATTTTATTTATTGAACAATTTTTGTTACTCATACGCAATATGGTAAAATGTTATTTAAATCAATTATACGCAATCGAGTACAACATTTATTTTAGTAGAATTTTCAATGAACAACATCATTCTGTTAAAATCACCCATCAAAACCTAATACTAATTATCTCCTAAAAGAGAATTATTGATATACTCTAAAATAAGGAGGTACTTAATTTCAATTTTAGGAAAATTTTTTTACTCATAGTAAAAAATGTTATTTAAGTAAAATGTTATTTAAGTCAATTATACGCAATCGTGTACAGAACCAATTTCTTTTAAATGAATTTGAAAATTTATTCAAAAAATTTTCTTGTTTTTGATTTCAGCTTAAAACAATGCATTGACTAAACTACAAGTGTAGCTTAACCAAAAGAGGAAAAGAATGTTTGTCAAATTCATTTGGGCAAAGCCCTATAGACTGCAAGATGGTTGGATGGAATCTCCAGGCTTGGACGGGGTATAACCATGTATGCTTCAGGAGTCTTTCGATCTTATGTGAGGTTGATGAGAGTCTCCTTGCGTCTTGGATATATACCAAGCTCTTGGCGGAAGGTTAAGGTAATCTTCATTCCTAAAGCGGGGAAGATATCGCATGGAACGGCGAAGGATTTTAATCCAATAATCCAATTTAATCCAATGATCATATAAGGAACCAGCTAGGCATGAAACTATCAATCTGTCAGCATGCGTATATTAAGGGTAGATCTGTAGAATCTGCCATGCATCACAAAGAAAATCCATGTCATATGGCGAATATACATTGTCGGCGTTTCTGGACATTAAAGGTGCTTTTAATTATACGAAAATTGATAAAGTAGTACAGGAGCCACCGTGGTACAATGGTTAGCATGCCCGCCTTGCACACAAAAGGTCGTGGGTTCGATTCCTGCTTGGACCGAACACCAAAAAGTTTTTCAGCGGTGGATTATCCCACCTCAGTAATGCAGGTGACATTTCTGAGGGTTTCAAAGCTTCTCTAAGTGATTTCACTTCAATATGGAACGCCGTTCGGACTCGGCTATAAAAAGGAGGTCCCTTGTCATTGAGCTTAACAAGGAATCGGGCAGCACTCAGTAATAAGAGAGAAGTACACCAATGTGGTATCACAATGGATTGAATATTCTAAGTGAGCCTGATTCATCGGGCTGCCACCTAACCTAACCTAGCACAGGTATTACAGAAGAATGGTGCCGAGAAATTCGTTATAAAGTGGATCGTGGTGATGCTGCTAAGCAGGGACATGGTGGTCGAGCTAGCGAACTCCAAAAGGATGGCTAGGGCCACAGGAAGGGGTAATATAACCTTTGCTATGGCTACTGGTGGCGAACGGGGTATTGATTGGGCTGACCAGTAGGGGCATCAAGGTAGTGGCATACGCGGATGACATTGTGATAATGGTAACGGGAAAATTCCTGGACTCTATTTCGGATGTGCTGACCGGGTCTTTGCAGTAGGTTAGGTTAGGTTATGTGGCAGCCCGATATATCAGGCTCACTTAGACTATTTAGTCCATTGTGATACCACAGTGGTGAACTTCTCTCTTATCACTGAGTGCTGCCCGATTCCATGTTAAGCTCAATGACAAGGGACCTCCTTTTTATAGCCGAGTCCGAACGGCGTTCCAAATTTTCAGTGAAACCACTTAGAGAAGCTTTGAACCCCTCAGAAATGTCACCAGCATTACTGAGGTGGGATAATCCACCGCTGAAAAACTTTATGGTTGTGCGGTCGTAGCAGGAATCGAACCCACGACCTTGTGTATGCAAGGCGGGCATGCTAACCATTGCACCACGGTGGCTCCCGTCTTTGCAGTATCTTTCGGAGTGGACACTAGGATGCGGATTAGGGGTGAATCCTAGAAAGACGGAGCCGGTACTGTTCAGGTTGTCGGTTACAAGTCTCCTGAATTCCAGGGCACGAAGCTGACCATCTCGAAATCAGCTAGGTAACTGGGAATTCTTTTCGATTCCAAACTAAACTGGATAGAGAATACTGCGGATCGCATAAAAAGAGCCTATGCGGCATTATACTCGTGCCAGAAATTGATCGGGCGGAGATGGGGAATGAAGCCTTCTCTTTTTGGCTGGCTTTATACCACGGTTGTAAGATTTGTGGCCACATATGGTTTTCATGTTTGGTGGACAATCGTGAAACATATGTGGAGAATAAATAGGATAAATAGGACTGCACTTATTTATATGACATGCGCTATGAGGACCACAGCCACTGCCGCTTTGGAGGTGCTGATGGGAATTATCCCACTCGATTTACACGTAAGGAAGACAGCGGAACTGACACTTCTGAGACTTAAGAGCTTGGACACGCTGGAGAGGACAGCCTGCAGGCATACTGAGCATGTTTATAATAACAAACCGACATACATTATACCAAGTATAGAGGAGTGGGAAGACAGGAGGATACCCTTCGAGCATGTATACGGACGGGTCAAAGATGGAGGAAGGAACGGGCAGCTGAATATATTGTAGTGAACTAGAAATAAGGGAATCTAACACGCTGGATAGTGATCGGACCATATGGCCGAGCATATGGTCCGACATACATTATACCAAGTATAGAGGAGTGGAAATACAGGAGTATACCCATCGGAACCCTGAACATGTATACGGACGGGTCAAAGATGGAGGAAGGAACGGGCAGCGGTATATATTTTAGTGAACTAGAAATAAGGGAGTCTTACACGCTTGATAGTGATTGCAGTATTTTTCAGGCTGAGATTTCTGCGATCACAAAGGCTGCTGAGTCGCTGTTGATGAGGCCATTATTCAGAAGCAATAACAGCTTCTTCATCGACAGTCAGGCAGCTATAAAGGCATTGTGCAGTGCTGACATAAGGTCTGAGGTAGTCAGCCGTTGTCGTGAGAACTCAAGGTTTTCAATGAACAGCATAATATAATTCTGTGCTGGGTACCTAGGCACTGTGGGATAACAGGAAATGAAGAAGCGGCCTACATATATTCAATATTAAATGAACATTTGACCATCAAGAAATTTGTTCGCGTTCCACATAATTTTCAATCACAAAATTCACAAAAATTCGAACGCAATGCTATATATGTAATTACTCTTAAAACAGGGTATGTCTACATAACATTAATTGTGGTTAATTCTTATTGCTTATACGTAATAAGGCAACATGTTAATAACATCACTCATACGCAACCTAGCAATTCTTCGAATAATATTCAATTATGTTTTATGAACACCAAAAAATACACAACAAAATTTTGTTTTTTTTTTTTCATATAATACAAAATTACAATTTACAAAATACAAAATTCTAATAGAATAAACCTTAATTTAAATTATCATTTAATTTATTTTATTTAAATATCAAAATTACTAAAATATATAGATTTAATTTTTGTTTCTTTCGCTTTATTCACTTCATTACGACCACATAATCAAATTTCCCTAAAAATTCCAATATAAACAAAGAAAATCAACAACCATCTTAAATTCACCATCTTTATCCAATTGAATATTCAAAATATTTGGCTGGAAGAGTATTGTTCAAAGAATATCAGAAATAATTTTTGATGCCTTTTGTCATCAAGAACAGTCATTTGGTGAAATCTATGGCCTTCCAGACACATACAGACAGTGGGAGAATTCTGGAAATTGAAGAAAATTGTTTTCTTTGAATTTATAGATTTTTATAGGGAATGGAAATTATGAATAGACCATACAAAGTATTTCTATTTTTAACCACAAAACTCTTAGAGACAAAATTTCGAATAACTTCAGTTTCAAAATAAAATAAAAGTCCTTCCCACCAAAGATTAAAAGATCTGGTTATTTATCAGCTAATCTGAAGTACTTTTTTTACGTGGAGTTTGTTTGATTTAATCTTTGTATATGTTACGTATACGTTATGTCGTTTACTAAATATTGCGTATACGCACCATAGCATTTTGCTATTAATATCACTTATACCATACAATACAAATAAAGAAATTGGCTACATTTTAAAGGAATTTTCAACAACCCAGCAAAAAATTGGAACTTTCCCCTAAGACATTACGTTTAATGTATATCAACAAATACTCTTCTAGAGATGGGCTTCATTTGTTTATGTATAGGTAAGTATGTATAAGTAAGTCTACAAATAATTACGAATCGATATGGGGATATGATTGGGGATCGATTTATCTGAGGGCTATATATAACTATGGACCGATATGGACCTAGTTAGACATTGTTGTTAACGGCCATAATGTTCCAAATTTCAACTGACTCGGATGAAATTTGCTCCTCCAAGAGGCTCCAAAACCAAATCTCGGGATCGGTTTATATGGGGGCTATATATAATTATGGACTGATATGGGCCACTTTCGGCATGGTTGTTAAATATCATATACTACCACCACGTACCAAATTTCAACCAGATCGAATTTTGCTTCTCCAAAGGCACCGGAGGTCAAATTTTTGGATCGGTTTACATGGGGGCTATATAAAATTATGGACCGATTTCGACCAATTTCTGCATGGGTGTTTGAGGCCATATATTAGCACCTGGGTCACGGAACCATAAGAGCTATTATTCAGAAGCCCCTCTATACTCACCTCGGACAACCCAGGAGTTATAGTTGAGAAGCCTCTACATCTTCACCCTATGGCTTCATGGTACGGTTTATGTTCACGGTTGCCACTCGAGCCATAAATAATCAACCAAAAAATGTTATTTTCCAAAATTTTATTTCAACAGAAAATTTTGTCAACATTTTATATCTACAGAAAATGTTGCAAATTGACAAAAATTTTTTATTTCTATAGAAATTTTTTGCCAACATTTTATTTCCATAGAAAACTTTGTCAAATTTCATTTCTATACAAATTTCGTCAAAATTTTATTTCCATAGAAAATTTTGTAGAAATTTTACTTATAATTTTTCTTATTATTAATACTAAAGATATTTTGGTTCAAATTTTATTTTGATGGAAAATATTTTTAACATTTTTATTAAAATTGTTTACTATTATTATTTCTATAGAAAATTTTGTCAATTTTTTTTTTCTAAAGGAAATTTATCCAATATTTTATTTTGTCAAATTCTATTTCTATAGAAAATTTTGTTAAAATTTTAACTCTAAAGAAAATTAAAAAAAAAAATATTTCTAAAAAAATTATTTTTATTTTTAAAGAAAATGTTGTTAACATTTTATTTCTATAAAACATAGAAAATTTTATGTTTATTGCTATCGAAAATGCTGTCAAAATTTTATTTCTATAGAAAATTTTGTCAAAATTTTATTTCCACAGAAAATTTTGTCAAAATTTTATGAATAAAGAAAATTTTGTTAAAATGTTATTTCTGAAGAAAATTTTGTTAAACTTTTATTTCGATAGAAAATGTTGTCAAAATTTTATTTCCATAGAATATTTCATCAAAATTTTATTTTTATAGACATTTTTACTTCTATAGAAAATTTCGGCAATATTTTATTTCTAAAGAAAATGTTGTCAGAAGTCTATTTCTAAAGAAAATTTTTTTAAACTTTTATTTCAATAGAAATTTTTTTTCAAAATTTTGTTTCTATAAAAATTTTGCCAACATTTTATTTCTATAGAAAATTTTGCCAAAAATTTTATTTCCATAGAATATTTTGTCAAAAATTTAGTTCTAACGAGAATTTTATCAAAATTTCATTTCTGTAGAAGATTTTTAAAGATTTTATTCATAAAAAAAAATTGTTAAAATTTTATTTTAAATTTTATAACTTTTTATTTTCATAGAAAATTTTGTCAAATTTTTTTTTTGTTTTTTTTTTTATTTCACATTTTTATTTTAAAGAATATTTCATCAAAATTTTATTTTTATAGAAAAATTTGTCAATATTTTATTTCTATAGAAAATGTTGTCAGAAGTTTATGTATGAAAAAAATTTTGTTAAAATTTTATTTCTAAAGAAAACTTTTATTTCAATAGAAAATTTTGTCAAAATTTTGTTTCTATAAAAATTTTTATTTCTATAGAAAATTTAGCCAAAATTTTATTCCCATAGAATATTTTGTCAAAATTTTATTTCTAACGAAAGTTTATCAAAATTTCATTTCTGTAGAAGATTTTTAAAAATTTTATTCCTAACAAAAATTTTGTTACAATTTTATTCCTAAAAAAAATCTTGTTAAAATTTTATTTCTATAGAAAATTTTGTCAAAATTTTATTTCTACAAAATATTTGTCAAGTTTTGATTTTCATTGAAAATTTTGTCAAAATGTTTATTTTTACAGAAAATTTTAAAATTTTATTTTATAGAAAATTTTGTCAAAATTTTATTTCTACAGAAAATGCTTTCAAGTTTTTATTTTCATAGAAAATTTTTGTCAAAATTTTATTTCTATTTTATTTTTATTTTACTTTTTTTATTTTAAAGAATATTTCATCAAAAATTTTGTTTATAGAAATTTTTATTTCTATAGAAAATTTTGTCAATATTTTATTTCTATAGAAAATTTTGTCAATATTTTATTTCTATAGAAAATGTTGTCAATTTTATTTATGAAGAAAATTTTATTAAAATTTTATTTCTAAAGAAAATTTTGTTAAACTTTTATTTCAATAGAAAATTTTGTCAAAATTTTGTTTCTATTAAAATTTTGCCAACATTTTATTTATATAGAAAATTTTGCCAAAATTTTATTTTCATAGAATATTTTATCTAAATATTTTGCCAAAATTTTATTTCCATAGAATATTTTTTCCAAATTTTATTTCTAACGAAAATTTTATCAAAATTTCATTTCTGTAGAAGATTTTAAAAAATTTTTTTGCTAAAAAAATTTGTTACAATTTTATTCCTAAAAAAAATCTTGTTAAAATTTTATTTCTATAGAAAATTTTGCCAAAATTTTATTTCTACAGAAAAGGTTGTCGTGTTTTGATTTTCATAGAAAATTTTGTCAAAATATTTATTTTTATTGTGATTTATCCACTCGGGACATCTTCCTTTGAGGCCACGTCAAAGATAAATCCTTAGGCTAACAGTCCAGCTTCTATTCAAGAATCAAAGATAGAATTTGTGAAGCTGTCGAAGACAATGCACAGACACTTTGTGAGTTGGCTATGCAAAGTTTTGTGAAATGGCAAATTATGAGAAAAAAACATACGTAATTTTTTTACTACAACAAGTTTTTTTTCCTTTAAAATGTTACCAGTTCAAGAGAAATAGAACTGAAAACTGTCTCAAGGAATTTAGCTTTCAATGTCATTTATGAACTCTTTGCGTAGAGTTTCAATGATTGCATTATGGATAAAATTATACGTATACATAACTCATTTATTAATATTACGTATACGCAGTGTAATTTCTTCATATTAATGTCACTAATACGTCACCATGTTCTATTAGCCGATTTTCTTAGATTTAATTGCTATCTTAAAAATCGATTTATTTTTTAATTCAATTTCACATTTTAACCCCATTGTGCAGAGCTTTTTATATTCAACAATTTACTAAAGCAAAAATTTGCTTCGCAGCTCATTTTTTGTGAGCCCTATATAATGCAAATATTGACTTAAGTATATACTCAAAAATGCAAAAAACAAACGGCGTTGACAAGGATAGGGATCAATATAAAAAAGCGCCACACATAGCCTCTAGCAGCAAGAGTATCAACCATAAGAAAAATTCAAACAAAGATTTAATGCGGCGAAAAATGAATGATGAAGGCAAGTACCGATGATGGAGGGCACAACAACGAAAACAACTTTTCAATTTGCAGAAATTGAAAAATAAACAAAAACATTCTTTCTCCCATACTAGCCATCCATCTGAAGCCAGAAAGATGATGGCAAGCCATCATCACCCTCAATACCATTCATTTGATTCAATTTCCATCATGATTAACCAGCAATGGAGGATTATGTTTTACGAGATTTGTTTGTTTTCTTCAAGATTTCTTATGAGAGCTAAACCCTATATTCATTAAGATTTCATTTTCAATTATCAAAGGAAGACAAAAACCGGAAATGTAACCGATAACGGCTGTAATTGAAAGGGAGCATGAATACATAAGCCTCCGGTGTGACCTCAAATCAGTCTGTAATCACATCGTTAAGTATTCTAGAATTTCATTGAAGCAGGAAATTTGTATTTTAAAACCACAAATTATTATAAGATCAGACAGCTTAACGTATACGTTATATTAAAAAAGTGCTGTGTTTTGTTACTCATATGCTTGGGGTTATTTTTATAGGCTTCGCTAAAAAATGTACAGGCTTTTAGAGCAGTTATTGACATACATATTTTTTCTTAAATTCCTTAAAATAAAATAAAACGTATTTCAAGTTTTATTTAAATTTTTCAGTGCAAAAACAATTTAAGAAAACAAAGAGAAAATCCGGCGATATTTAAGATACGAGAATTGCCCTTTATATTTCGGGTATTAGAAAACAAAAACAAATATTAACAAATATATATGGCCGTAAATTCGGCCAGGCCGAATCTTATGTACCCTCCATCATCGAGTGCGTAGAAACTTCTACTGAAGACTGTCATCCACAATCGAATTACTTGGGTTGTGGTATCTTAAAACTTCTTAACATCGTTTTCTAAATTGTGAGTTATTCCATACGTGGTATATATTAGACAAAAAAGTTATGTATAGGTAAGTCTACAAATAATTACGAATCAACATGGATTTTTGCACGGTACGTAGAGAGCCAGAAATTAAATATGGGGGTCGCTTATATCGGGGCTATATAGAATTATGAACTTGATATGGACCAATTTTTGTGTGATTGGGGATCGACTTATCTGAGGACTATACGTAACTATAGAC
The DNA here is from genome assembly GCF_050003625.1 of Haematobia irritans. Lineage (NCBI taxonomy): Eukaryota > Metazoa > Arthropoda > Insecta > Diptera > Muscidae > Haematobia > Haematobia irritans. The sequence goes on along the minus strand of NC_134399.1, from coordinate 212,048,916 downwards.
CGATATGGACCTTGTAAGGCATGGTTGTTAACGCCCATATACTAGCACAATGTACAATTTCAACTGACACGGATGAAATTTGCTCCTCCAAGAGTCTCCAAAACCAAATCTCGGGATCGGTTTATATGGGGGCTATATATAATTATGGACTGATATGGACCACTTTTGGCATGGTTGTTAAATATCATATACCAACAACACGTACCAAATTTCAACCAGATCGGATGAATTTTGCTTCTCCAAAAGGCATCAGAGGTCAAATCTGGGGATCGGTTTATATGGGGGCTATATATAATTATGGACTGATTTGAACCAATTCCTGCATGGTTGTTGGATACCATATACTAACATCACGTACCAAATGTCAACCGAATCGGATGAATTTTGCTCTTCCAAGGGGCTCCGGAGGTCAAATCTGGGGATCGGTTTATATGGGGCCTATATACAGTCTGTCAAGAAAGTCTTTTGACATTGCCAACTATTTCAACTTCTAGAAATAATTGAAATATTAAATATTTTATTAAATTTTTAATTCTGTGTACGTATGTATACTTTCCAAAATACATAATAAAATTTTTTTTTAAATTTCATTATATTTAATTTTGGAACAAAACATAATTTTTATCCCATTGTCAAAACACTTTCTTGACAAACTGTATAATTATTGACCGATGTGGACCAACTTCTGTATGATTGTTAAAGACCATATACTAACATCATGTACTAAATTTCAGCCGGATCGGATGAAATTTGCTTCTCTTAGAGGCTCTCCGGTTTATATGTGGGCTATATATAATTATAGACCGATTTCGACCAATTTTTTCATGGGTGTTTGAGGCCATATATTAATAAGGCCATATATATTAATACCACGTACCAAATATCAACTGAATCAGATGAATTTTGGTCTTCCAAAAGGTTCCGTAGGTCAAATCTGGTGATCGGTTTATATGGTGGCTATATATATTTACGGACCGATGTGGACCAACTTCTGCTGTATAATTATTGACCGATGTGGACCAACTTCTGTATGATTGTTAAAGACCATATACTAACATCATGTACTAAATTTCAGCCGGATCGGATGAAATTTGCTTCTCTTAGAGGCTCTCCGGTTTATATGTGGGCTATATATAATTATAGACCGATTTCGACCAATTTTTGCATGGGTGTTTGAGGCCATATATTAATAAGGCCATATATATTAATACCACGTACCAAATATCAACTGAATCAGATGAATTTTGGTCTTCCAAAAGGTTCCGTAGGTCAAATCTGGTGATCGGTTTATATGGTGGCTATATATATTTACGAACCGATGTGGACCAACTTCTGCTTTATTGTTAAAGACCACATACTAACATCATGTACCAAATTTCAGCCGGATAGGATGAAATTTGCTTCTCTTAGAGGCTCTCCGAAAGCCAAATCGGGGGATCGGTTTATATGTGGGCTATGGTTTCGGTGGGACAACAATTTTCGTCAAATCAACTTTAAAACACAATACTGTTATAAATAAAAGCGAAAATAATTTGGATATTGTTGCGATTGAATTACCTGAGATCAAATTAAATAATTTGAAAATTACGATACTATCAATATATAGATCACAACGATGTGTTGTCAGTAATTTCATTGCACAGTTGGAGTTGGCCTTGAAGGAATTTCGATCTAGTAATATTTTGGTTGTTGGTGATGTTAATGTTGTCTTATTGGTACCTAATCGGTCACTAAATTTGTTGGAAAATCTGATGTATGATTACAACTTGCACTCTTGTCATGAAAATATAACTAGACCATCCAGTGGAACATGTATAGATTGGGTTTTCAGCAACAACCCTTCGAAATTTTTGGTTTGCAGTGTTGAAAACACACTCTCTGATCATAATTTTGTTTTTTGTGATGTGGCATTACATTCGGATAAGAATGAGTATCTTACGGAATATCAAGAGAAAATAAATTATACGAAATTTGGTCAACTTATAGATCCTACTTTATCCTCATTACTCAATCGGACTCCTTCTCCTGATTTATGTCAAAAACTTGTCCAGTTACTATCAACTGCTGCAAGTCGCAGTACCGAAACATCCACGAAGCGAATAAATATGAGAATGAAAATGGCCCCCTGGATTAATGAAGCGTTATATAACTTGATATGTCTTAAGCAAAATTTGTTAAAAAAGAGAAGAAGAAAAAGAACTAATTATAGTTTGAATGAGCAACTGAAAAGAATAAGCAAAATAATCAAGTTATGTAATAAAAAACTGATGGATGATTACTACCAGCAAAATTTAGGATTTTGTGGCACAGATGCAAGACGAACATGGCGGTTTTTAAATAATGAGTTGGGGAGACAGAAAACTCAAACGTTGGAACTTTTTAATGAAAATGGAAGATTAATTAGTGATGATGTAGAGAAAGCTATAACCTTAAATGAATATTTTGTTAAATCGATTCTTGATCTAAAAAATGGCATTCAACATTACCAATATGATGACATAAATATGTTTGGTACATTAGTACAGCAGTTTACTTCATGGGACTTAGTTGAGATTTGTGGATCGGATATAATAAATGTTATCGAAGCTCTAAACATGAACAAAAGTTCCGGTTATGACAACATAACAGTGAGAATGATTTGTATGAGAAAGGAATTGGTTGGTGAAATATTGGCAAAAATATTCAATGAAATGATAGAAAATAGGAAGTATCCTGACGTGCTGAAAATTCATAAAATTATTCCTATACCTAAAGTTCCAGGTTCGAGACGAGTTACAGATTTTCGACCTGTAGCAGTGTTGCCAATTATCGACAAAATTTTTGAAAAAATCATATGTAATCAGTTTTCTCAGTTTCTAAATGAGAATAATATTTTATATGAAAATCAGTTTGGGTTCACTAAAGGTTGTGGAACGGATGCAGCTTTGGTGTATGTTATAGAATATATTTGTGCTGGACTAGACTCTGGATATAAAGGAGTCGCTGGAGTATTTTTCGACTATTCAAAGGCTTTCGACTTAGTACAGCACGACATATTGCTAGAAAAGCTACGTTACATTGGAGTATCTGGCCGTACAGTGGAGCTTCTAAAAGATTATTTGAGTAATCGATTTCAATATGTCCAAGTAGGCGAATCCAAGAGCAATAAATTGCCAGTAAATTATGGTGTTCCGCAAGGAAGTGTACTAGGACCACTACTCTTCAAGATATATATAAATGATTTAAAAAATATAAACTTTAATGGGAAGTTAGTAATGTTTGCTGATGACTTGTGTCTGTTTTACAAATACAAACATGAAACAGTATTGCAGACGGAGATACAATACGACGCATCAATATTGTCGGAGTATGCTCGATTAAACAAACTTATTTTGAACTCATCAAAAACTAAGTTCATTAGGTTTACCACAAATGTAAGAGAAACTGGAGAGATGACTGTTCCAATTAATGGAGAAACTATTCAAGAGTCTAAGACGGTCAAATATTTAGGAGTGAATTTGTGTAGCAATCTTCTTTGGGATGAACACATAAAAAGTGTAAAGGCAAAAGTATCATCAGCCACTGGAATTTTGCATAAGTTTAGAAATATTTTAACTACTGATACAAAACTGATGATATATCACTCACTTATCCATTCCCACTTGACATATTTACCTATAATTTATGCACATCGTTCAACGAGAACTTTAAAGGAGCTACAGTCCGCCCAGAACAAAGCCTTAAAAGTTGTCTACAATTTGCCACTGCGTTATCCAACAACACTTTTATATAAAAATCATGCTAAAAATATATTGCCAATTCGTGGTTTATATAAGCAGCAGTTATTGTTATATATGTTCAAATCTGTACATAGATTAAACACAAGATCGTTACAATTTGATCAAAATTTTACCAGAACAGGGAGAGTAACTAGACAATCCAGTAATTTGAATGTAGCACGTTGTCGGATAGATTTAACCAAGCAAAGAATATCATTTGCCGGTCCTACTGAATACAATAACTTGCCAGGCAGATTAAAAAACATTTGTATTATATCTTCATTTAAAAATAAACTAAAGTCATATTTATTAGATAATTTGACAATGCTTTTGTAATCCAAATATTATGTAAATTATATAGAATTTCTTTTTATGGAATCGTTAAATATTAGTTAAAGTTGCCATGGTTTGGTCTCTTTAAAGCCTTAAGGCGCTGAGACCTCAAAATGTACATATTGTAAATTTAAAATATGAAATAAAATGAATCCAAAAAAAAAAAAAAATATATATATAATTATGGACCGATTTAAACCAAGTTTTGCATGGTTGTTAGAGACCATATACTAACACCATGTACCAAATTTCAGCCGGATCGGATGAAATTTGCTTCTCTTAGACCCTCTAAGAGCAAAGCAAACCAAATTTGGGGGTCCGTTTATATGGGGGCTATACGGACCGATATGGCCCATTTGCAATACCATCCGAACTACATCAATAACAACTACTTGTGCCAAGTTTCAAGTCGATAGCTTGTTTCGTTCGGAAGTTAGCGTGATTTCAACAGACGGACGGATGGACGGACATGCTCAGATCGACTCAGAATTTCACCCCGACCCAGAATATATATATACTTTATGGGGACTTAGAGCAATATTTCGATGTGTTACAAATGGAATGACAAAGTTAATATACCCCCATCCTATGGTGGAGGGTATAAAAATATTAAATGAAAATCAAAAATAATATGGAGGCACGATTTTATTTAATCAGCCCACAGATGTCGCAAATTTTATACAAAATTGGAATCGTAAGTATTTACAACCACCAAGTTTTATTAGATTCAACTAAATTAGTAAGTAATTTCTAAAGCAAAGTGCTAATGCTATACATTTTAGGCACAATTTAACTCATGTGGATAGTTAGGAGTTTTTCCATCTCAAAATGAACCATATCTATCGCATTCAATTCAAAAATATGGTGGCGTATAAGTGTTATCAATAACAAATCCCTCCACCGTAGCGTATAAGCAATAATAATAATAAATCAAAATTAATATAAAATATAGGCATATGATTGATTAACTGGATGTGGTGTTTTTGTTTTTCTATTAATATTCTGTATTGTTTTCATTTTTTCCAATCATTTTCATCATGTACAATTTTCTGCTTAGATATTCTCTTGATATGAAACTGCAAAAAAAAAACTCTATTGTCATTTGCAATTGATGCTAAAATGAGTGAATGATTGATTCATTGTTCGTTGATGACGATGTCAATAAACAGAAAATAATAATAATGGCCACAGATGTGCCACTTAAAAAGTGATATCAAGAAAGAAACAAAAATTGCTCATATGCTGTCATCATAAGTATGTCAGGGGGTAGCCTATTTATTCGAATATATTTTGAGTTGATTTGAATTTAATCATATTGACCATTTAACACGTACATATAAGCTTTTCTCCATTTTTTTACGCTCTGGGATATGTTAAAGACTAATATTAAAATTACTCTAAAGAGTTAAATCGGCGGCAGAGCAAATATCAAACATCATCAGTGATTCAGTTTTTTTTTTTAACTTATTATGCATGCACATTCATGTCACATCAACATCATTATAATACCATTAAGCTGTCGCCATCATTTTCGCTCTATACACACTGAAACATACATACATATTTTACATATGTATATTATTTTATCCTCTCGCAGATGGAAATTCATAAACATACAGATACACACACATGTAACCGTTATGGTGTGCTTGTTGTTTGCTTTGTTGTGTTATGCTTGTTCGTCATAAGCAAAACAAAACAAAAACAACTTTACATAATTTTCCGTTATGCCAATCAAAATTGATTTCATGTCACTTTTCTATATTAGATAAAGTCATTATATTGTTTATTTGACATTTGGCTAAATAAATTTTATCGTTATTCTATTTATGTATGTATGTTGACTTTTGAAATTGGTCTCAATTCTTTAAATCGAATTTTTATGATCTAATAAACACTTTTAAGGGGTATACATTGATATTGGCCAATTTTTTTATAAGAATTTCATTCTAAAGAACTAGTTGAGTTTAAAGCTCTGTTTGGCTGAGCCCTATAAAAAAAGTTCCAAAACAATGATTAAAATACATATAACACATATGAATAAACTTATATTGGCCAAATTTGACCCACTAATACAATATGCAGTATTTTTTTAAGAACAGGATAAGAGATAATGGTGGTACAATCTCTAAGTGAAAGGAATTGTGTTAAATAACTTAGCCTTCTGGAAACCAAATTTAATTTTTATACCCTAAACCACATAGTGGTCAGGGTATAATAAGTTTGATCGGCCAAAAAATGTGCCTACCAGAAATACTGATTTTATACCCCATAAAATATATACCGATCGACTCAGAATCACCTCCTGAGTCGATCTAGCGTTTGGTGTCCGTCCATCCGTCCGTTTGTCCATGTATTTGTTGTTCACAGGATTCCGGTCGCAATTATTAACCGATTTTGATGAAATTTGGTACATGGAGTTTTTTGGGCACAAGGACAAACGCTATTGAATTTGGAAGAAATCGGATCAAATTTAGATATAGCTCCCATAAATATGTATCGCCCGATTTCGACAAATGGGGTCACGTTGCGCTTTTTTTCAAACGGATCGTCACCAAATTTGGCAAAAGGTAATATTTTCCATCGCCCTTCAAGTCTGCAAAATTTCATCGAAATCGGTTCAGATTTAGATATAGCTCTCATCAAGGCCGTATTCAGGGGGGGGGGTGTGGGGGATCAAACCCCCCCCAAAATGAATGAATATTTTTATATTAATAAAAATTTATTTTTAGCTGCATAGAAAAATCTTATCGAAGATGTTGAAGAAAAGCTTGAGGTTTTATTTTGAAAAACGCTTCCCAATAAAACTTGCACAAATCATAGAATACTAGTTGAAAAGCCCATCAAACGACGGTCGAAAAAAAAATTATTTTTGTTCTCGCACCACAAATTTCATTTTTGGAAAATGTATTTCTGCTTTTTATGTGTGTTTGTTGTTCTTTTTATGAACATGACTCGCTTTGTTTGGCCATAGCAACAACAACGAAACAGCCAAACACACATGTGTAAATGAAATGGCGCAAAACCTGCGAAAAGAACCTGCCTAATTCAGCGATGGAAGCAATAAAGAGATTTTTCCAAACGTACATATTCTTTTAAAAATTTTAGTCACTTTGCCAGTTACTCAGGGATGGAAAATACAACTTTTTAAGAAAGTACAAAAAAGGTATTTTTTGAGCGGAAAGGTACTTTTTACTAAATTTCACTGGAAGATTATTGTCAAGAGACTGAATTTTAAAGAAAATAAAATTTTGGCAAAATTTTCTATAGAAATAAAATTTTGCAAAAATTTCCTATAGAAATAAAATTTTTACAAAATTTTCAATTGAAATAAAATTTTGACAAAATTTTCTATAAAAATAAAATTTTGCAAAAATTCTATATAGAAATAAAATGTTGACAACTATTTCTAGCGAAATAAAAAATCGATAATATAGAATCGCATTCTTTTTTCGACTAAAACTTTCCTGAAGTTCAATAAAATCCTGTTTTTGACTATGTCTTTTACAAAATCGAGATTTTCTTCCCACATGAACATGTCTGTTTTGCCATATTTTTAAAATACTATTAGCAAATAAGGTTGATAAAGACTTTCTCAAAATATTAAAATATTTTGTCAAAGCTATTGTACCATAAATCTGATATCGACTCGCGGGGGTACTACGGTACTGACCGGGGTGAAAAAGGTTTGAAAAAGTACTATAGTACTGCATTTTCCATCCCTGCAGTTACTACGTGCTCATCCGAACGTTCATTTTCAACAATGAAGAGATTAAAAACGTATCTTAGAAATTCGACTAGCGAGAGTAGACTCAAAGGATTGGCATTAATGTCGGTTCATCGCCGAATAAATGTGTCGACTGAAGAAGTCATTGATTTATTTGCTGCCCAAAAAGCCCGTCGGCTCAATTTAATATTATAACAAGTATATACAGCACTAAGTCCGGCCGGGCCGAATCTTAAATACCCACCACCATGAACCAAATATTAGGGTTTCCTTTGAAATTTCAGGAGGGCTTGAGGACTTGAGGATATTCCCGAAGATAAATTTAAAGATTTCACCTATGAGGACTATATCAGATTCTGGATTTATAAGAACCATTTTTGTTTGAGTTTTAAAGGAATCATTAACATCTCTTCTAAGTGTGCAAGAAAATTATAAAATAAAGTCTTGATTTGAAATCTTAAATCTGTAGAAGTAAAATCTGGAAATTTTACATTGAGTTTCAAGCAATTTTCATGATCAGTGCGCCTTCTACACCCTCAAGAAGTGAAGTCGGTCTATATGGAGGCATTACCAAATGGATCGATAAAAACTTAATCCGATACACGTTTTTGTGAGCCTAAAATACCAGAATATTTACAATTTCAGGCAAATCAGATAAAAACTACGGTTTCTAGAAACCCAAGGAGTTAAATCGGGAGATCGTTTTTATGGGGGCTATACTAAAATATGGACCGATACTCACCGTTTTCGGCACACCTCTTTATGACCCGAAAATACCTCTAGATTTCCAATTTCAGGCAAATAGGATAAAAACTTCGGATTCTAGAAGCCCAAGAAGTAAAATCTTGAAATCGGTCTATATGGGGGCTATACCAAAATATGGACCGATACTCACCATTTTCGGCACACCTCTTTATGGTCCTAAAATACCTCTAGATTTCCAATTTCAGACAAATTGGATAAAAACTACGGTTTCTATAAGCCCAAGACCCCAAATCGGGAGGTCGTTTTATATGGGGACCATACCAAAACATGGACCGATACTCACAATTTTTGGCACACGTATTTGTGGTCATACAATACCTCTAAATTTCCAATTTCAGGTAAATTGAATAAAAACTGCGGTTTCTATAATCCCAAGAAGTAAAATCGGGAGATCGGTTTATATGGGGGCTATACCAAAATATGGATCGATACTCACAATTTTTGGCACACGTATTTGTGGTCCTACAATACCTCTAAATTTCCAATTTCAGGTAAATTGAATAAAAACTGCGGTTTCTATAAGCCCAAGAAGTAAAATCGGGAGATCGGTCTATATGGGGGCTATACCAAAACATGGACCGATACTCACCATTTTTGGCACAACTCTTTATGGCCCTAGAATACCTCTAGATTTCCAATTTCAGACGAATAAGATAAAAACTACGGTCTCTATAAGCTCAAGACCCCAAATCGGGAGGTCGGTTTATATGGGGACTATACCAAAACCTGGACCGATATAGCCCATCTTCGAACTTGACCTGCCTGCAGACAAAAAGCAAGTTTGTGCAAAATTTCAGTACGATTGCTTCATTATTGAAGACTGTAGCGTGATTACAACAGACGGACAGAAAGACGGACATCGTTATATCGTCTTAGAACTTCTCCCTGATCAAGAATATATATACATTATATAGTCGGAAATCGATATTTCGATGTGTTACAAACGGAATGACAAACTTATTATACCCCCGTCACCATTCTATGGTGGTGGGTATAAAAATATTGTATACATACCTATGCATAAATAAAATTTTCTACACATGAGATTATATGAATATTTTTTTTTTAAAGTTGAACCACCGCCCCCCCCCCCCCCCCCCACCCCGAATTAAAATCCTGGCTACGGCCTTGGCTCTCATATATATGTATCGCCCGATTTTTCCAAATTTGGCCACAAAACCTTTATTTATCAACCGATCTTACTCAAAGTTGGCTAAATATAATCTTCTATATGTGCAAAAAATCATCGAAATCGGTTCAGATTTAGCTATAGCTCCCATATATATGTACCGCCCGATTTTTCTAAATTTGGCCATAAAACCCTTATTTATCAACCGATCTTACCCAAATTTGGCTAAATGTAGTCTTCTATAGCACTAACTATATGTGCAAAAAATCATCGAAATCGGTTCAGATTTAGATATAGCTCCCATATATATGTATAGCCGGATTATCCCAAATTTGGCCATAGAACCCTTATTTATTAAACGATCTTACTAAAAGTTGGTTAGATCCAGTCCTCTATAGTACTAACTATATGTGCAAAATTTCATCGAAATCGGTTCAGATGTAGATATAGCTCCCATATATGTATCACCCGATTTTGGAAAATTCGCCCCTAATAACCTTATGTTTGACCATACAGGCCTCATTTCTTAACTGATCTTACTCAAATCTTGCACACGGTAAACTTTTGTGGTATTAATCATACCCGCAAAATATTATGCAAATTGGTTCAGATTTAGATATAGCTTCCATATATATGCATAGCTCGATTTTCCCAAACTTGGCCATAGTACTCTTATTTATTAACCAATGTTACTAAAATTTCAAATTTTGATGTACTAGCCGATCGTACTTATACGTACTTGTAGCTCTTACATAAGAATATTGCTCGATTTTTACAAATTTGTATATATTACCCACACTAATTTAACGATTTTCTCTGTTTTAATAATGGGCTCAATATTAGTGGCATACTAACTCCGTAGGTGCAATATCAACTACAGCCAATGTTGCTAGAAGTAGGGGAAATTTCCTATATGTAGGGGTTTTCTAATATTTAGCGTCTTGTAGGGACGTAGGGCCACAATGTAGGGACATTTTCACTCAACACAATTTGTAATAATTTTTACATTTTGGTGGCTCTAGAGGAGGAAATTAGAAGCCGGCAAGGCTTGATCTTTAACAATGTGTGGTAAATTTTATTCCTGTAGACAATTTTGTCAACATTTTATTTCTATGGAACATTCTGTCAAAATTGTACTTCTATAGAATTTTTTTTTCAAAATATTATTTCTATAAAAAATTTTCTCCACATTTTATTTCTATGGAATTTTTTCTCAAAATTTTATTTCTATAGAATTTATTGTCAAAATTTTATTTCTATAGAAAAATTTCTCACAAAAATTTGTTTATAGAAACTTTTTCCAAAATTTTATTTTTATAGAGATATAACAAAAAAGATTACCAATTTGGGTAGAATTCTACTAACTGTGGCAACCGTGGTGGTAATACAAATTTATATTCTAAATTATATACGTTTTATATTCATGTTTTAAGATAATAAAGTACTTAGAACCAATTTTGTTTTGTAAAATTTTTTAAAATTTAACGAAAAATGTAGTAGGGAAAATTGTTTGGGAATGTATGGGGAAGTAGCGAACTTTTTTTGTCCTTGTAGGGTAAACTGAACATTTTCCGTGGCAGCATTGACTATGAGCTATAGTCAGATTGACACAAAGCACCCATAGACATGTACCCCTTAATTTTCTTAAATATACCCCATGCTACCCCACAAATGCTTATGATTACTAATTCTGTAATGGTGGTTTAGGGTATGATATAGTCGGCCCCACCCGACTTTCTACTTTACTTACTTGTTTTTTTTTTTAATTTTGGTCCTACCAACACCACTATGCAAGAACTAGTATGGGGTTAGTTTGTTATCTATATAATTTATTAGAAGAAATAGCCAAAAATTCCAACTTGGGGATATTTTTTCGTAAATGGGGATGACATGTTTGAGTTGGGAACTTGGGGATTTCGAGGAGAATTTCCATAAATTTGAGGATTTTTGTGGGGATTTTTTCGAGAAATCGGTTTAATCTTTTTTAATAAAATTTTATTTCTATAGGAAATTTTTCCAAAATATTGTTCTATAGACAATTTTGTGAAAATTTTATTTCTATAGAAAATTTTGTCAAAATTTTAATTCTATAGGAAATTTTTCCACAATTCTATTTCTATAGAAAATTTTGGAAAAATTTTATTTCTATGGAAAATTTTGTCAAAATTTTATTTCTATAGGAAATTTTGTCAAAATTTTATTTCTATAAAAAATTCTGTCAAAATTTTATTTCTATAGAAAATTTTGACAAAACTTAGTTTATATAGAAATTTGTATCAGAATTGTATTTCTACAGAAAATTTTGTCAACATTTTATTTCTATAGGAAATTTTGTCAAAATTTTATTTCTATAGGAAATTTTGTCAAAATTTTATTTCTATAGAAAATTCTGACAAAATTTTGTTTATATAGAAATTTTTATCAAAATTTTATTTCTATAGAAAATTTTCTCAAAATTTTTTATATAGAAAATTTTGTCAAAATTTTATTTCAATAGACAACTTTGCCAAAATTTTGTCAAAATTTTACTCCTTCAGAAAATTTTGTCAAAATTGTATTTCTGTAGAAAGTTTTTTGTGAAAATTTTATTTCTATAGAAAATTTTGTCAAAATTTTATTTCTATAGGAAATTTTGTCAAAATTATATTTCTATAGAAAATGTTGTCAAAATTTTATTTTTATAAAAAATGTTGTCAAAATTTTATTTTTATAGAAAATTTTGTCAAAATTTTATTTCTATAGAAAATTTTGTTAAAATTTTATTTCTATAGAAAATTTTGTCAAAATTTTATTTCTACAGAAAATTTTGTGAAAATTTTATTTCTACAGAAAATTTTATTTCTATTGTAAATTTGGTCATAATTTAATTTCTACGTAGACAAATTTGCCAAAATTTTATTTCTGTAGAAAGTTTTGTGAAAATTGTATTTCTATAGAAAATTTTGTCAAAATTTTATTTCTATAGGAAATTTTGTCAAAATTATATTTTTATGGAAAATTTTGTCAAAATTGTATTTCTATAGAAAATTTTGTCAAAATTGTATTTCTGTAGAAAATTTTGTCAAAAACAGCACATGATTTAGAACGACCTTCACGAAATTCTTCTTGGGTGAGTGAATTACACTGTTCCTACATCTATAGATAATTTTGTGAAAATTTTATTTCTATAGAAAGTTTTGTCAAAATTTTATTTCTATAGGAAATTTTTCCACAATTCTATTTCTATAGACAATTTGGGGAAAATTGTATTTCTATAGAAAATTTTGTCAAAATTTTATTTCTATAGAAAATTTTGTCAAAATTTTATTTCTATAGAAAATTTTGACAAAATTTAATTTATATAGACATTTTTATCAAAATTTTATTTCTATAGAAAATTTTCTCAATTTTTTTTATATAGAAAATTTTGTCATAATTTTATTTCTATATAGATAAATTTGCCAAAATTGTATTTTTATAGACAATTTTGTGAAAATTTTTTTCTATAGAAAATTTTGTGAAAATTTTATTTCTATAGAAAATTTTGTCAAAATTTTATTTCTATAGAAAATTTTGTCAAAATTTTATTTTTATAAAAAATGGTGTCAACATTTTATTTCTAAAGAAATTTTCTTCAAAATTTTATTTCTATAGAAAACTTTTTCTATAGAAAATTTATTTCTATAGAAAATTTATAAAAATTTTATTTTTATAAAAAAAATTTGTCAATATTTCATTTTTATAGAAAATGATGTCACATTTTTATTTCTATGGAAAATTTCTTCAACAATTTATTTCTATAAAAAATTTTGTCAAAATTTTATTTCTATAGAAAATTTATTTCTATAGAAAATTTTGTCAAAATTTTATTTCTATAGAAAATTTTGTCAAAATTTTATTTTTATAGAAAATTTTGTCAAAATTTTATTTCTATAGAAAATTTTGTCAAAACTTTATTTCTATAGAAAATTTTGTCAAAAACAGCAAATGATTTAGAACGACCTTCACGAAATTCTTCTTGAGTGAGTGAATGACACTGTTCCTTGACGGAACTTCCTCGCTTACATCGAAAGTGTGTAATGTTTGCAAATTAATTCCATTTTTTTTTTTTGGTGAGATGAATTTTTTGATTTGCTGTAAACACAACAAATGGCACTCGTATGTCAATACGAGCATAGTAGTTGAGATTTTCGTGATATTTGTAAATTTTATTAAACATTTGACCATCTTGCCTAAAATGAACCCACATTATCTATGCGGTTGGGCACACATTTTTGTTGGTACAAAACAAAAAGACAAATTTTGAAAATTGGCTTTGTATTTCTCAACATAGTCTTCCTTTAATGGGTCTAAATGGTGTGTCACATTACTATGAAACTACTTTGAAACAAGTATAAGTGTAATTATTATTCAGGAGAAACGAAGCCACATGGAAACCCTTCTGAATTTGTGACGTGACTAAAATAAAATTCATCCACGGAGTCAGAACCATGATTCTCAATTTGAAATTGACTTCGTCTATTCATACAACCAGAAGGTGGTTCAACTTCTGCCTGCCTTTATACTTTCCCATAAAAAAAAGTTATTTTTATGTGTGACATGAAACGAAATGGACGTGATTTTTACAAATAGAATATTTAATCCCACAATCAATTATAATATGAAACAATTTTCCTAACTTTTATTGGGTCATTTGAAAAAGCCCTAATATCATAGGCTTCCGTAATTTTGTGAAAATACTTACAATATACGACCCCATCATGCAACAAATACGTGTAATGAAATTTACCAACAATTTTCGTGTAGGGTCTAAAACAACCCAAAAGAAATCCCTTCTCTGTTATTATCACCGTTTAAAATGTTCTTGCTAACGACTAAAGCCATTTCCTGACAACGGAGTTTATCCTATTTCCTGTTCTTCGGTCAAACACCTATCAACCATCCCAATGTATTATCACATAGCCCTTTAATAGTCTCTTAATACCACAACAAATGAGAGTAATAAAAAAAAGAGTAGAAGAAAAAGCAATAAGCATATGAAATGTAAAACATATGTATGCCTGGTTGGCCAACAAGGAGGGAATCAAAGAGACTGCTGTAGAGAGAGCGAGGGTGAGTGAGATAATGTTCTTAGTCACACCAACACTTTACCATTACTTGTCGTGCATGGTGAACATGTGCTTAACATTTCAATATCGCCGATTACTACACGTACATATGTACTTGAACATACTCAGTTACTGTCAATTGTACACATACATATATACTTTAAGAACCACATTGTCCAAGAACAACAAAAAGGGGGAAATGCTTTTCTTAGAATGTCAATGCGTGTTCTTAGGCCACGCATACCAAAACGTATATCTTCACCACCATCTTTATGTTCTACACTGTATTACTTTTTTCTTATTACCACGAGGACTAGGGGTATTTTATCGGTGCACAGTAACAAAAATTTAAAAACGAAAAGATAAATAATCACGCAACAGTCGAATATATCGATTATATTCTTACTGCCGGATTGTTTATGCATGAATAAAATGGAAGGAGAGCCAATTATCTGGTGATACCATACAGAGGAGCAAAAGCTAAAAAAAGTGAAGTCAATAGGTTTACAGAATTAGCGCCAAATCTTCAAAATGAGATTTTTACAAATTTTCGGTAATTTTCACAAAATTTTCTGTAGAATTGAAATTTTGATAAAATTTCCTATAGAATTGAAATTTTTATAAAATTTCCTATAGAATTGAAATTTTGATAAAATTTCCTATAGACTTGAATTTTTGAGAAAATTTCCTATAGAAATGAAATTTTGACAAAATTTCCTATAGAAATGAAATTTTGAGAAAATTTCCTATAGAAATGAAATTTTGACTAAATTTCCTATAGAAATGAAATTTTGACTAAATTTCCTATAGAAATGAAATTTTGACAAAATTTCCTATAGAAATAAAATTTTGTAAAAATTTCCCATAGAAATAAAAATTTGACACAATTTCCTACCAAAATGAAATTTTGAGAAAATTTCCTGTAGAAATGAAATTTTGACAAAATTTCTTATAGAAATGAAGTTTCGACAAAAGTTCCATTAGAAATGAAAATATGAAAAAATTTTCTAGAGAAATGAAATGTTGACAAAATTTCCCATAGAAATGAAACTTTACAAAATTTCCTATAGAAATGAAATGTTGACAAAATTTCTTATAGAAATGAAACTTTGACATAATTTTCTATTGAAATGAAATTTTTACACATTTTCCTACAAAATAAAATTTTGAGAAAATTTCCTATAACAATGAAATTTTGATAAAACTTATTATAGAAATGAAATTTTGATAAAATTTCCTATAAAAATGAAATTTTGACAAAACTTATTATAGAAATGAAATTTTGAGAAAATTTCCTATAAAAATTAAATTTTGAAAAAAATTATATAGAACTGAAATTTTACCGAACTTTTCTATAAAAAAGAAATTCCGATTAAATTTCCTTTAGAAATTTTTAGAATTAGAATTTTCTACTCATTTTCCTATAAAATAAAATTTTGTGAAAATTTCCTATTAAAATGAAATTTTGAAAAAAAAAATCCCTATAGAACTGAAATTTTGACTAAATTTCTTATAGAAATGAAATTTGACAAAATTTCCTATAGAAATAAAATTTTGACAAAATTTCCTATAGATATGAAATTTTATAGAAATGAAATTTTGACTAAATTTCTTATAGAAATGAAATTTTGACAAAATTTCCTATAGAAATAAAATTTTGACAAAATTTCCCATAGAAATAAAAATTTTACAAAATTTCCTACCAAAATGAAATTTTTACAAAATTTCCTACCAAAATGAAATTTTGACAAAATTTCCTACCAAAATGAAATTTTGACAAAAGTTCCTATAGAAATGACATTTTGACACAATTTCCTACAAAAATGAAATTTTGCCAAAATTTGTTATAGAAATGAAGTTTCGACAAAAGTTCCATTAAAAATGAAAATATGACAAAATTTCCTAGAGAAATGAAATGTTGACAATATTTCCCATAGAAATGAAACTTTACAAAATTTTCTATAGAAATGCAATTTTGACAAACAAAAATAAAATTTTAATAAATTTTCCTATAGAAAAAAAGTTTTGAAAAAATTTCCTATAGAAATGAAATTTTAACAAAATTTCCTATAGATATGAAATTTTGACAAAATTTTCTATAAAAAGGAAATTTTAACAAAATTTTCATAGAAATAAAATTTTAACAAAATTTCCTATAGAAATGAACTTTTGATAAAATTTCCTATAAAATAAAATTTTAACAAATGTTCCTATAGAAATGAAATTTTTACAAAATTTTCTTATAGAAATGAAGTTTTCATATAATTTCCTGCAGAAATGCATTTTTGAAGAAATTTCCTTACAAATTTCCTATAGAAATGGAATTTTGATAAAATTTTCTATGGAAATGAAATTTTGATAAAATTTCCTATAGAGATGAAATTTTGATCGATTATATTCTCACTGCCGGATTGTTTAGGCATAAATAAAATGGAAGGAGAGCCAATTATCTGATGATACCATACAGAGGAGCAAAAGCTAAAAAAAAGTGAAGTCAATAGGTTAGCAGAATTAGCGCCAAATCTTTGAAATGAGATTTTCTCAAATTTTCGGAAATTTTGACAAAATTTTCTATAGAAGTCAAATTTTGATAAAATTTTCTATAGAATTGAAATTGTGACAAAATTTCCTATAGAATTTAAATTTTGATAAAATTTCCTATAGAAATAAAGTTTTGAAATTTCCTATAGATATAAAATTTTGACAAAATTTCCTATAAATATGAAATTGTGACAAAATTTCCTATAGAAATGAAATTTTAACAAAAATCCTATAGAAATAAAATTTTAACAAAATTTCCTATAGAAATAAAATTTTAACAAAATTTCCTATAAAATAAAATTTTAAGAAATGTTCCTATAGAAATAAAAATGTTTACAAAATTTTCTTATTGAAATGAAGTATTCATAAAATTTCCTACAAATGCATTTTTGAAGAAATTTTCTTACAAATTTCCTATAGAAATGGTATTTTGATAAAATTTCCTATTGAAATGAAATTTTGATAAAATTTCCTATAGAGATGAAATTTTAATAAAAAATTTTTAGAAATGAAATTTTGACACAATTTTCCATTAGAAATGAGAGTTTGATAAAATTTCTTATACAAATTAAATTTTGTTAAATTTTTTTATAGAAATAAAATTTTGACAAATAAAAATATAAAATAAAAAGTTGACTAAATTTTCTAAAAATATAAAAAGTTGACATTATTTTTATATAAAACTAAAATTTTGATAAAATTTTCAATAAAAATAAAATTTTGACAAAATTTTTTATACAAATAACAAGTTGGCAAAATTTTCTATAAAAATCAAATTTTGACAAAATTTTCTATAGAAATAAAATTTTGATAAAAAATTCTATAAAAATAAAATTTTGACGAAATTTTCTAAAAAAATAAAATTTTGACAAAATTTTCTATAAAAATAAAATGTTGACAAAATATTCTATAAAAATAAAATTTTGACAACATTTGCTATAAAAATGAAAATTTTACAAAATTTTCTATAAAAATAAAAAGTTGATAAAATTTTCTATAAAAACAAATTTTTGAAAAAATAAAAAAAAAAATTTTGATGCAATTTTCTCTAAAAATACAAGTTTGATAAAATTTTTTATAGAAATAAAATTTTGATCAAATTTTCTATAAAAATAAAATTTTGTCAACATTTTTTATAGAAATAAAATTTTGACCAAATTTTCTATAAAAATAAAAAGTTGACAAAATTTTCTAAAAATATAAAAAGTTGACAACATTTTCTATAAAACTAAAATTTTGATAAAATGTTCAATCAAAATTAAATTTTGACAAAAAATTTCCTATCAAAATGAAATTTTGATAAAATTCCCTATAAAACTGAAATCTTGATAAAATTTCCTAAACAAATAAAGTTTTTATAAAATTGCATATAGAATTGAAATTTTGATAAAATTTCTTATAGACATAAAGTTTCGACAAAAGATCCATTAGAAATGAAAATATGACAAAATTTCCTAGAGAAATGAAATGTTGACAAAATTTCCCATAGAAATGAAACTTTACAAAATTTCCTTTAGAAATGAAATTTTGACACAATTTTCTATAGAAATGAAATTTTGACGAAATTTCATATAGAAAGCAAATTTTGTCAAAAATTTTTATAGAAATAAAATTTTGACCAAATTTTCTATAAAAATAAAAAGTTGACAATATTTTCTAAAAATATAAAAAGTTGACAACATTTTCTATAAAACTAAAATTTTGATAAAATTTTCAATAAAAATAAAATTTTGACAATTTTTTTTTATAAAAATAAAAACTTTACAAAATTTTGTATAAAAATCAAATTTTGACAAAATTTTCTATAGAAATAAAATTTTGATAGAAACTTTCTATAAAAATAAAATTTTGACGAAATTTTCTATAAAAATAAAATGTTGACAAAATTTTCTATAAAAATGAAATTTTGACAACATTTTCTATAAAAATAAAAAGTTGATACAATTTTCTATGAAAATCAAATTTTGACAAAATTTTCTATAGAAATAAAATTTTGATAAAAACTTTCTATAAAAATAAAATTTTGACGAAATTTTCTATAAAAATAAAATTTTGACAAAATTTTCTATAAAAAATTCTATAAAAAAATTTTGACCAAATTTTTTATAAAAATAAAAAGTTGATACAATTTTCTATAAAAATAAATTTTTGAAAAAAAATTTCTATAAAAATAAAATTTTGACAACATTTTTTATAAAAATAAAATATTGACAAAATTTTCTATAAAAGTAAAATTTTGACAAAATTTTCTATCAAAATTAAATTTTGACAAAATTTTCTATAAACATAAAAAGTTGATAAATTTTTCTATAAAAATAATTTTTTTACAAAATTTTCTATAGAAATAAAATTTTGATAAAATTTTCTATAAAAATAAATATCTGATAAAATTTAATTTAAGAAAATTTCCTATAAAATTTAAATTTTGACAACTCATCTTAGCAGTGGTTTCTTATAATATTTGCGATACATTTTCGCTCCCATATCTGCAGTCCATTTAGAAATTGTTCAACTCAGCATGACAACATTTGTGGGTATTTATAATTTCATCTTCCTTTCAGCTGACTTAAGGATTTTTGTAGTAATCTTCCATCCAAAGAAGATAAATATGAATTTATTAAGAAAATCTTCCATTGAGCTTTGCGACCACAGTTCATAAATATAAAGTCTGGTTGTCTCTTGTTTTGCGCTCATTTCTTTGTTTTCTGGCTATGTGATTGTAAGGACTCTTGTTTATTATCCCTTGAGCATTTGAGCTTCATTTCCCATTGTCGGCCCTCGTCAGCTTCGTTTTCATTTTGTGTACGTGAATGAATTGTTGAATAGATTCGGTCGATTTTCTACCTACCATACATACGTATTTGTACGATAAAGGATGGGAGGAGATGGTTTGGAGTGGAATAGGACAATAGTCAATTTTATGGAATTTAAGTGTTTGTACGCAAGTGAACATTCAAGCGAGTGGTGGTCGTGATGGTAATGGTGCCAGTCCGAGTCGATGAATCCCTATCGTCATTGTCATGTTACCATGAATGCGAACATTCCATTCATTTCCTTTAGAATGTACATTGGGTGTAACAAGTATTTCTTTCTTTTTACACATTTCCTTATTTTCCCTTCTTTTTTTCCTTGACTCTTTTCGTGTTTTCGTTTTTTTTTTTTGCCTTTGGCCATTCACGTCAACCCCCGTAATCATTGAAGTGTTCATTCGTGTAGCACAGATAATTGATGTTCAGGTTTAGTGGCATTATTGGCATTGGTCATATTTTGACATGTATGCATGTGTGTACATGTGTATGTGTAAGCTTTTGGTGTTTGTATTGGGGCAACCAATGAAATATTAATTAGCCTAAAGTACAGTAGACAAAATGTTTTCGAAGGAAGGATACATTTTTTCACTTTTACCAAGTGGTTTGATGATAAATAGTTTTGGGTTACTAAAAGGCCACCAAGCAATATTTATTTTGGTTTTTCTTTTTTCCGTTTGGTTTCTCATGAGACCACTTGTTTTTTTTTTTGTGAAAAAATATTGACTTTCAGACATGGAAAAAGTTGAGAAATTTTCAAGGATAAAATATTTTTAGGAAAATGCAGTGCCCATAAATTAAAAACGAGAAAAGAAAATTTATACTCTGCCAGAAAAAGCCTGGTAATATATGCTTAATTTTCATAAAAGTTGACACAACGCAATGAAAATGAAAAGCACATTACGATAAAATAAAGGTAAATGGTAAAATGTTGATCACATGTAAACAGTTCGTAGAAACCCCTATGACAAAATAAAAAAAACGAAAACCGAATTTAAATAAAAAAATTGAGATTTTTGGATAAACCAAAAACTGACTGAAAAAAAACAGGTTATTTGGACTCCTATACAGTTTGAGTAAATTTCATTCGATTCCGTTGAAATTTGGTACCTGATATAAGTATATGCCCTCTGAGAAGCAAAAATTGTGTCGGTCCATAACTATATGTAGCTCCCATATTTATATGGTAGAATTCTACTAAACATGTTAGATTTTTTCTAAAATCATTAACGTTTTGTTTTGATTTAGCAAATTCTTCCTCTACAACTAAGAAGTATTTAAACCTTCTATATATAGATTTAAAATTTTTATATGTAGATTTAAAATTTATTTTGTCAAACATTTTGATAAAATTTTCTATAGAAATAAAATATTTACAAAATTTTCTATAGAAATAAAATGTTTACAAAATCTTCTATAGAAATTAAAATTGTGACAAAATTTTCAATAACATAGAAATAAACTTTTCTATAGAAATAAAATTTTCAAAAAAAAAATCTATAGAAATAAAATGTTGGCAAACATTTTCTATAGAAATAAAATTTTGACAAAATTTTCTATAGAAATAAAATGTTCTATAGTAATAAAATCTTGAAAAAACCTTGTATAAAAATAAAATTTTGACAAAATTTTAGAAATACAATTTTGAAAAAAAATTAGAAATTTTCAACAGAAATAAAATTTTGACAAAATTTTCTATATAAATCAAATTTTGTCAATTGTCTATAGAAATAAAATTCTATCAACATTTTCTACAGAAATAAATTTCTGACAAAATTTTCTTAAGAAATAAATTTTTGACAAAATTTTCTTAAGAAATAAAATTTCTGACAAAATTTTCTATGGAAACGGAATTTTGACAAAATCTTCTACCGAAATAAAATTTTAACAAATTCTATTGTAGAATCAAAATTATCAAAAAAATTCCTATAGAAAAAAATTTCCAAAAATTTTCAATAGAAATAAAGTATTGACAAATTTTTTATAGAAATAAAATTTTGACAAAACTTTCTATAGAAATACAATTTCGACAAAATTTCCTATAGAAATAAAATTGTGACAAAATTTTGTACAGCAATAAAATTTTCTAGGGACACAAAAGTTTAAAAAAATTTTCTATAGGCACAAAGTTTTGACACATTTTTGTATAGACATAAAATGTTGAAAAAAAATTCTATAGAACTAAAATTTTGACAAAATTTTCTATGGAACTAAAATTTTGACAAAATTTTCTATAGAATAAAAATTTTGACAAAATTTTTAATAGAAACAAAATTGTCTATAGAAATAAAATTTTGACAAAATTTTCTATAGAAATACAATTTTGAAAAATTTTTCTATAGATATAACATTTTGACAAAATTTTCGACAGAAACAAAATTTTGACAAAATTTTGATAAACATTTCCTATAGAAATATAATTTTGACAAAAAAAATTTTATAGAAATAAAATTTTGACAAAAAAAAGTTTTATAGAAATAAAATTTTGACAAAATTTCCTATAGAAATAAAATTTTGACAACATTTTATATAGAAATAAAATTTTGTCAAAATTTTCTATAGAAATGACAGTTTGACTAAATTTTCTATTTCTAATTTTGACAAAAATTTTTATAGAAATAATATATTTACAAAATATTGTATAAAGATAAAATTTTGACAAAATTTTCTATAGAAATAAAATTTTGACAACATTTTTTATAGAAACAAAATTGTCTATAGAAATAAAATTTTGACAAAATTTTCTATAGAAATACAATTTTGAAAAATTGCCTATAGAAATAAAATTTTGATAAAAAATCTCTATAGCAATAAAATTTTGACAAAATTTTCTATAGAGTTAAATTTTGACAAAATTGTCTATAGAAATAAAATTTTGACAAAATTTTCTATAGAAATACAATTTAGACAAAATTTCGTATAGAAATACAATTTTGACAAAATTTTCTGTAGAAATAAAATTCTGTCAAAATTTTTTATGAAAATGAAATTTTGACTAAATTTTCTATAGCAATAAAATTTTGACAATTTTTTTTATGGAAATAAAATTTTGACAATAGTTTCTATAAAAATAAAATTTTGATAAAAAATTCTATATTTCTAATTTTGACAAAATTCCCTATAGAAATACAATTTTGACAAAATTTCCTATAGAAATAAAATTTTGTCAAAATTATCTATAGAAATGAAATTTTGACTAAATTTTCTATTTCTAATTTTGACAAAAATTTTTATAGAAATAATATTTTTACAAAATATTGTATAAAAATATAATTTTGACAAAATTTTCTATAGAAATAAAATTTTGACAAAATTATTTATAGAAACAAAATTGTCTATAAAAATAAAATTTTGACAAAATTTTCTATAGAAATACAATTTTGAAAATTTTTTCTATTGATATAACATTTTGACAAAATATTCGACAGATATAAAATTTTGAAAATTTTTTTCGGAGGGTTCAAGTGTGGTTTTTGTTGGGTTTAATAAACTGCCTGAATTTATTCTGATAATTGGTTGATAGTTTTGCTGCAAGTAGAGGATGCTGATGAGGAATGTGGTAATTCCGAAACAGCTGTACATCCAACCATCTTGCAGTCTATAGGGCTTTGCCCAAATAAATTTGACAAACATTCTTTTCCTCTGTTGGTTAAGCTACAATTGTAGTTTAGTCAATGTATGGTTTTAAGCTGAAATAAAAAACAACAACAATTTTGACAAAATTTTCTAAAGAAACAAAATTTTGATAAAAATTTTCTATAGAAATACAATTTGGCAAAATTTTCAATAGAAATAAAATTTTGACAAAATTTTCATACAAATAAAATTTTAACAAAATTTCCTATAGAAATGACATTTTTCGGAGAATATGTACAAAGAGTTTTTTGGGGCCAGTGTCATTATTTAAAGTGCTTTTCTAACTCATCGTAATATCGCTTTCCGACCAAAAAAGTGACTTCCATACATGCTGTTATTTACATTCATGTAAATGCTGTTATTTCCTGATTTACAAAAGCCGAAATTCCAGCCATATGTACTTTTTAATAGTATATTTAAGACTTACGGCCATTTTCATGTAGCTCCGTTATGCTTTAACCGCCGATTAACAGAAAGTAAATTGCAAATATCTTCTCTCCGGTTATCTTTAACTGAACATTTTTCGTCAGTTAAACTTCCTTACTGGCATATGGAATATAAAGGCAAGGTGACAGCTTCGTCCATAATATGGTGTAAACGTTGGTTAGTTAACGGAACACAAACGGAGCTTTATGAAAATGGGGGTTATTCGGTTTTATATCTTTATTAGAAAAACTGTAATTATTTCTGGTATTAATTTAATTTAAATATTAATTATTTTAAGACATTTAATTCTATTATGTTTTTTATTTTAAAAATTTGTTTATTTTATTTATTTGTTTTTTTTTTTTATTTTTTTTGTAATAGTAATTGTTTAAAATATTAATTATTGTTATGTTATGTTTTTGGGTTTTTGTATTTTTGTATAACAATTGAAACCTCCAAGCAAGCTCAAGAATATCACTCTCTCCTCTCGCTCTCTCTCATTTCGTTGTGTTAAACCTTTGATGGACTTCATAAAGAGATAGATATTGGACAACTGCGTTTTAACGAGCAACGCCAATATAAAATTTAATATTCCCATCACCATAAGAGAACATTTATTTAGAATATTTATAAATTCCAAAAATGGAAGCAAACAAACACACTCAGTTTTCGCAACATCCATATGGAATAATAAAATATTTGTTTAAACTAAACAAACATGTCCCCCTTGCTAAAAAAAATTCTCTTGGGTTAGATCTTTGAAAAATGTCAGCTTGTTAACAACATAAATTTATCTTCAATATCTTTCCATACCTTGGCAAACAGTAAAACTAAAATACCACAGCTTGATATCTTCTCATAGAATTTTTGATAAGATTTTTATCATTGGAATGGGAATAAATATGTCCCCCCCTCTCCACCCAAAAAAAAAAAGGCCAAAAACAAAACGTCCATTAATCAGAACTCTGCCCCCTTATCGTTCATATACCCCTACCCCTGGAGCAACACTCACATATGGAAGCTTTACTATAGTCCCCTTACCTACTCATGATTAGCTTCTATGAGGTTTACTTACATTTTGTCGTATCATACATCTATCCTTTCCAGAGTTTCATCAATATTGTCATTGAATTGAAAATAGATAAATCCCTCCCGCTCCCCATCTTCACCCTAGAAAATATCAAAAAGCATATGAATTTCGGACCAAAAATAAATTCTCTGAAATGATATCCTTGAAGGATAAAAATAATGGTATCGATTTTTTTCTGTAATGCAAAAGAAGAAAGACATTTGGTATCTAATAAATGATCCACTTAAAGTGAAAGAAGTATTAGTTTTGCTTGGTCGTGGCTATATGTCCAACAGCACTGAAATAAATATTTAGGAATGCTTTCTTTAAAACTGCACAGAAAACAAGTAAATTGTTTTATGGGAAAAATTAATTAGTATGTGGGAATTTTGAAAAAATTGTATTCCGGTACAATTTTTATACCCTGCGCCACCATATGGAACAGGGTATTATAAATTAGTGCATATGTATGCAACACCCAGGAGGAGGCGAAATAGACATATGGTGTCTTTGGCAATATTGCTCAGGGCCGCCCCCTGAGCACGGTTGCCACCGGAGCCCAAAATAATCAACCAAAATTTGGAGAAAATTTTACCAAACAAAATAATCTTATTTTGCAAAATTTTATTTCAATAGAAAATTTTCTCAAAATTTTATTTCTAAAGAAAATATTCTCAAAATTTTATTTCTATAGAAAATTTTCTCAAAATTTTATTTCAATAGAAAATTTTCTCAAAATTTTATTTCAATAGAAAATTTTCTCAAAAGTTTATTTAAATAGAAAATTTTATCAAAATTTTATTTAAATAGAAAATTTCATCAAAATTTTATTTCTATAGAAAATTTTCTCAAAATGTTAGAAAATTTTCTCACAATTTTATTTCTATAGAAAATTTTCTCAATATTTTATTTCTAGAAAAAATTTTCTCACAATTTGAATTCTCTAGAAAATTTTCTCAATGTTGTACTTCGATAGAAAATTTTCCCAAAATTTTATTTGTATAGAAAATTTTCTCACAATTTGATTTCTCTAGAAAATTTGCTCAATGTTGTACTTCGATAGAAAATTTTCCCAAAATGTTATTTGTATAGAAAATTTTCTCAAAATTTTATTTCAATAGAAAATTTTGCAAAATTTTATTTCAATAGAAAATTTTCTCAAAAATTTTATTTCTTTAGAAAATTTTCTCAAAACTTTATTTCTATAGAAAATTTTCTCAACATTTTATTTCAATAGAAAATTTTCTCAAAATTTTATTGCTATAGAAAATTTTCTCAAAATTTTATTTCTATAGAAAATTGTCTCAAAATTTTATTTCAATAGAAAATTTTCTTAAAATTTTATTTCTAGAGAAAATTTTCTCAAAATTTTATTTCTAGAGAAATTTTTCTCAAAATCTAGGTCGCAATTGTAGTCCAGCCAAACTTTAAATTTGGCACAAGTATGTGATTGATTTTGGAAGAAATCGGTTCAGTTTTAGATATATCTCCCATATATATCTCTCCCCCGATATGCAGAAGCCAAAGTTTGGACGTGATTTGCTCCAAATTTTGTGCAGGGAGCAGACGTTCTCGATATACATGCCAATTTTGGTTGAAATCAGTTCGAACTTAGCTCTCATATATATCTTTCGACCGATTTAAACTCATATGGCCTCAGAGGTCACAGTTATTATATGATTCACGTCAAATTTTGTACAAGGAGAAGAATTATTTTATTTGGTTAAATCGGTTCAGATTTAGATATAGCTTCCATATTATCTTTTGCCCGATTTACACACATATGACCACAGAGACCAATTTATTACATCGATTTACTTGAAATTTTGCAAAGGGAGCAGAATTATCTTTCCTACTATGAATGCTAAATTTTTTAAAAATCGGTCCAGATTTAGACATAGCTCCCATATATATCTTATGCCCGATTTACACTCATATGACCCCAGAGGCCATAGTTTCACTCCGATTTGCTTGAAACTTTCCACAGGGAATATAATTAACGTTCTTGAGATACATGCCAATTTTGTTTGAAATCGGTTCAGATTAAGATATAGCTTCCATATATATGTTTCGCCCGATTTACACTCATATGACCACAGAGGTCAAAGTTGTAATCCGATTTACGTTAAATTTTGCACAGGCAGAAGAATTAACATTTTACCTCTGCATGCCCAATTTGGTTAAAATCGGATCAGATTTTGCTATAGGTCCCATATATAACTTTCGCCCGATTTACACTCATATGACCACAGAGGCCATAGTTTTACTCCGATTTACTCGTAATTTTGCAACGAGAGTAGAATTAATATTTTAGCTATGCGTGCCAAATTTGCTTGAAATCCGTTCAGATTTAGATATAGTTCCCATGTATATGTTTTTCTGATTTGGGCAAATGTCAATATCTTCCTTGTAAAATCGCCACTGCTAACTCGAAAACGGGAGCCACCGTGGTGCAATGGTTAGCATGCCCGCCTTGCATACACACGGTCGTGGGTTCGATTCCTGCTTCGACCGAACACCAAAAAGTTTTTCAGCGGTGGATTATCCCACCTCAGTAATGCTGGTGACATTTCTGAGGGTTTCAAAGCTTCTCTAAGTGGTTTCACTGCAATATGGAACGCCGTTCGGACTCGGCTATAAAAAGGAGGTCCCTTGTCATTGAGCTTAACATGGAATCGGGCAGCACTCAGTGATAAGAGAGAAGTTCACCAATGTGGTATCACAATGGACTGAATAGTCTAAGTGAGCCTGAAATATCGGGCTGCCACCTAACCTAACCTAACTCGAAAACTTTTATGAATGACTCGAATTTTCCAATACTTATAAAAATTTCTTCAGATTTAAATATTTCCCATATTATTTACTAACATCACATTCCACCTCAGACCTTTAGCCGACTTAAATTTTAAGTCTATAGATTTCGTAGAAGTCTTACAAATTGTGTCCAGATCGAGTCAGATGTAGATGTATATATTGAACCCAACAAATTTTATAATATACCCTGCACTACCCCGACTAGTTCTATAGAAAATTTTGTAAAAATTTTATATCTATAGTAAATTTTGTCAACATTTTAGATCTATAGAAAATTTTGTCAAAATTTTAGATCTATAGAAAATTTTGTCAATTTTTTAGATCTATAGAAAATTTGGTCAAAATTTTATTTTTATAGAACATTTTGTCATGATTCTATTTCCGTAGAAAATTTTGTCAAGAATTTTTTTTATATAGAAAATTTTGAAAAATTTCTTTATGGAACTTTAGCTATTTTCAAATGAAATGTGTCATATTTGTAACAAACAAATACATAGTACGTTTGTCTACGCTAGACTTTCATTGAAATAGATATGTGTCAATAGGACTAATACCATCAGCAAACAATATAAGGACAATTTAATATGAGTATGTACACATCTCCTGGGTATGAAAAAAAACAGGCAACGATACTCACACAAACACACACATACGCACATACATAATTATTCATTTATGTATATGTTCATATCTTCAAAAGCCCAAATTCGATGATATTTTGTTTGTAGACATTTGCTATGTAATGTTTGACAACAGATATCCTTTGCCATCACAAGGATGTTGGCCTTGTAGGATGGCATTCACAAGTAACGAATCAAAATTTGTCTCATTTCCAAAGGGCCCATAAGCACAAAGTGACACTTAGAGTTCATTGCTAAAACGTAGAAGAAGCAACAGTAACATCAAGCATAACCCCCCAGACATGTTGAATGCTCGAAAAAAAACATTCTCACTTGAGTATGAAAGGTAATCTAGGGTTTCTAGTGCTATCAAAATCTCAGAGGCAAAATCATCACCTACACCTTTTAATGTCTCAATGTTCAAGGTATGAAGCCCAAAACATATTTCGATGTTTGTGGGTTACATTTTCTTCTTAGCAATCTTATGGTTGCCATAACATTTCCCTTTTATTTTGTTGATATACGAGAAATAATGTAACCTTACACCCTTCGGTTTCTCTTAGTTGACAATGTATAACGTACACCTCCCCTCTCTCCATCAACCCACTGCCATACTCTACCCTTAGGTGGTCATAGTGTTTTGTCTTTAAGCGAAATTATTTGGTAAAACAATTTTAGTAAGTGCCTTAAAGTAGTCTTGGAAATGTAATCAATTAACATCTCAAAAGTATGCTATGAAATATGGGCGTAGCTACTATTTGTCCCAGGAGATGGTTTTACATGCGATAAAGTCTTCTATTTATTAATTTCATTAATGGAAAAGGAAATTCCATTAGATATCGATTACCAGTTGAATAAATATATTCGTTGTTTACTTTAGACTTGTGGGTGTTTTCACCTCGAGCAATGACCTTTTATAGTAACTCTAAGCAAACAAATTTAGAATTTAAAAAAAAAATAATAAAATGTCTCATTAGCTAATATTGCAGTATAGAAGTAAGTGTATAGCATACATAGAAATGTATAAATGTAAATATAAAGAGGAAGAATGGCTCACTAAAGCCCCTGTTATTAAAACTTCCTAAGGTAAAATTTAACAAGTAAGGAAAATCTAAAGTCGGCCGGGGCCGACTATATTATACCCTGCACCATTTTGTAGATCTAAATTTTCAGTAACATCTGAAATCCTTCAAATTTGTTGGGTCCCATATGTACAGGTTTTTGTTCCCATCGTCATACATTTAAATATGACAGGATTTGGACAAAAATTTTTTTAGACTTTTTGGAAAATCACTAGTCTTCACATTTAAATCGGCTAATGCCCTGTTAGTAAAAATCAATTATATACTCGTACTTCAAATTGATTTATCATAAAGATTCTGAATATCTCAGTATAGCAAATTATTATATAGTTAGCCTTGTAAGACTGTAGCTCTGCATACATGTTGGAAGTATACAAAGAAATTTAATTAATTAGCCATCAAAATATTACGAATAGATTTGTTATAATGGTGATACAATCAAAGCAAAATTTCTGGAGGCTATTTCTACAGAACACAAAATATGATTTAATTACATACACATTATCTTTATTACTTTCAATATAAATAGTACAAAAAACATACAACACATTTTAATTTAATAACAATTATTAAAATTTGAAGCCTACTTTTAGGTGTTAATAAATTTAATTTATTCATTATGAATTAAGCAAATTTTCATTGTTCTTCTGATTAAAAATTCACATCATTTTGATTGGAAATCTTAAAATATTCCCTCTATGTGATCTATATGTCAAATTTACATCGAAATACATATAAACTAAATATTATTGTAATTTGCCTAATAATTTTTCCCAGATGTTAATATCAAAAAAAAATTTTTTTTTTTGGTCTTACTTCATGTGATTTACCATTCTGACTATTTCAGTATGACAAACTATTATATAGGTGGCTTTGTCTGACTATAATCCTTCATATATGTTGGAAGTATACAAAGAAATTTAATTAATTAGCCATCAAGACATTACCAATAAATTTGTAATAGTGTTGACACAATCAAAGCCTATTTTCAGGAGACTATTTTTACAGAACACAAACTATGATTTAATTACATGCAAATTATCTTTATCACTATAAATATAAATACTACATTTAATCGTATTACAGTAAATACATATGTTAAGTTTATAGAATTAATTATCAATATTTGAAACCTACTACTTAGGTGTCAATAAATTTGTAACTATGTACCAAAAAGTAGACTTCAAGTTTTATGAAATTAACTTGTGTTGTATATTTACTGTAATATGATTAAATATAATATTTATATTGAAAGTGACGAAGATAAAGTGCATGTCATTAAATCATAGATTTTGTTCTGTAGAAGTAGCCTCCCGAAAATAGGCTTTGATTGTGTCAACATTATTGCATATTTATTTGTATTATTGTAATGGCTAATTAATTAATTAATTTTTTTTTGTATGTTTCCAATATGTAAGCTGGTATATAGTCTTACAAAGGCTAGATATTAAACAAAATTTTAATTTTGAAATAGTTTTTATGTTAAAAATTTTTTGATTTCAATATGGTAAATTATTATATAATTAACCTTGTCCGATTATAGCCCCGCATACATGTTGGAAGCATACAAAGAATTAATTTTTATACCCTGCGCCACACTGTGGAACAGGGTATTATAAGTTAGTACATATGTTTGCAACACCCAGAAGGAGACGATATAGACACATGGTGTCTTTGGCAAAAATGCTCAGGGTGGGCTCTTGAGTCGATATAGCCATGTCCGTCCGTCTGTGAAAGTCTAGGTCGCAGTTTTAGTCCAATCGACTTCAAAATTGGCACAAGTATGTGTTTTGGCTCAGAATAGAACCCTATTGATTTTGGAAGAAATCGGTTCAGATTTAGATATAGCTCTCATATATATATCTTTCGCCCCATATAGACTAATACGGTCCCAGAAGCCAGAGTTTTACCCCAATTTGGTTGAAATTTTGCACAAGGAGTAGAATTAGCATTGTAGTTATGCGTGCTAAATTTGGTTGAAATCGGTTCAGATCTGGATATAGCTCCCATATATATGTTTTTCTGCTTTCGACAAAAATGGTAAAAATACCAACATTTTTCTTGTAAAATCGCCACTGCTTAGTCGAAAAGTTATAAAAATGACTCTAATTTTCCTAAACTTCTAATACATATATATCGAGCGTTAAATCATAAATAAACTTTTGCGAAGTTTCCTTAAAATTGTTTCAGATTTAAATGTTTCCCATATTTATACCCTTCACCACTACTGTGGTACAGGGTATAATAAGTTTGTGCATTTGTATGTAACGCCAAGAAATATTGGTCATAGACCCATCTTTTAGTATACCGATCGGCTTAGAATTAAATTCTGAGTCGATTTAGCGATGTCCGTCTGTCTGTCTGTCCGTCCGTTTGTCTGTATATGTAATTTTGTGCACAAAGTACAGCTCGCAATTTAAGTCCGATCGTCCTCAAATTTGACATAACGTCTTTCTTCGGGTAGAAGACAATCGCTATTGGTTTTGGAAAAAAATCGGGTCAGATTTAGATATAGCTGCCATATATGTTTATCCCCGATTTGGTCATAGTTAGCGTGTTTATCAACCGATTTTCTTCAAATTCAGTATATCCAAATATTTTATGACTCTCGAAAAACTTGCAAAATATCAGCCAAATCGGTTCAGATTTAGATATAGCTCCCATATATATCTTTCGTCTGATTTAGACTCATATGACCACAGAGGCCAAAGTTTACTACCGATCTTCGTGAAATTTTGCACAGAGGGTAGTATTGACATTCTACCAATGCTGGGTAAATTTGATTGAAATCGGTTCAAATTTAGATATAGCTCCCATATATATCTTTCCTCCGATTTGAACTTATATGGCCACAAAAGCCAGAGTCTTGCCGTGATTTGCTTCAAAATTTGCACAAGGAGTACGTTTAATAGTATCGTTAAGTGTGTCATATTTTGTTAAAATCGGTTCAGATTTAGATATAGCTCACATATATATCATTCGCCCGATTTGGACTTATATGGTCTCAAAAGCCAGAGTTTTGCCCTGACTTACTTCAAATTTTGCACAAGCGGTACTTTTAACGGTACTATTGTATGTGCCAAATATGGCCAAAATCGATTGAGATTTAGATATAGCTCCCATATATATATTTCGTCCGATTTGAACTTATATGACCTCAAAATCCAATCGCACAAGGAGTACGTTTAGTAGTATAGGTAATTGTGCCCAATTTGGTTAAAATCGGTTCAGATTTAGATATGGCTCCCATATATATCTTCCGTCCGATTTGCACTCATATGACCAGGGGGGCCAAAGTTATACTCCCATTTACGTGAAATTTCGCATACATAGCAGAATTATTATTCTAACTATACATGTCAAATTTAGTCAAAATCGGCTCAGATTATATATAGCTCTCATATATACGTACACCAGAGTTGGGGAAATATGGTAGACTGTTACACATTTTAGACCCATTTTCAATGGAAGTTTCCTCCAATTAACTGGATAGCGTTAGCCGATTTAAATTTTAATTCTAGAGATTTTGTAGAAGTAAAAAAATTGTCTTCTTTATATAGTTTCCAGCAAATGTGACGTAGTTGAGATGGTAACACAAATTTTGACCTACATAGGGGTGAAGGGTATAATATAGTCGGCATCGCCCGACTTTAGACTTTACTTACTTGTGTTCCACCCTAGTGCATTAGCCGACTTAAATTTTGAGTCTATAGATTTTGTAGAAGTCTATCAAATTCTGTCCAGATCGAGTGATATTTAAATGTATGTATTTGGGCAAACCTTTACCAACTCATTTGACGGATGTGATATGGTATCGAAAATTTAGATCTACAAAGTGGTGCAGGGTATAATATAGTCGGCCTCTCCCGACTTTTGACTTTCCTTACTTGTTTTTTTTTGTAATTTGTATTTATTGAGTCTCTTTATGTAAAACAGTTTGGCTGATAAGTCCCCGGTCTAACAAAGAAAAACACATTTTTTTCTCAAAATTCGTACTCCTTCGGTTTTGCCTCAAAATAGGCCTCAGTTTCGGCGATCTTCTCTTCATTGCAGCCAAATTTTTTCCCTGCGAGCATCCTTTTGAGGTCTGAGAACATGAAAAAGTCGCTGGGGGCCAGATCTGGAGAATACGGTGGGTGGGAAACAATTCGAAGCCCAATTCATGATTTTTTGCCATCGTTCTCAATGTGGCACGGTGCGTTGTCTTGGTGGAAAAAAACTTTTCTTCTTCATATGGGGCCGTTTTGCCGTGATTTCGACCTTCAAACGCTCCAATAATGCCATATAATAGTCACTGTTGATGGTTTTTCCCTTCTCAAGATAATCGATAAAAATTATTCCATGCGCATCCCAAAAACAGAGGCCATTACTTTGCCAACTGACTTTCTACGCTTCGAAGACTGTTCACCGGTCGCTGTCCACTCAGCAGACTGTCGATTGGACTCAGGAGTGTAGTGATGGAGCCATGTTTCATCCATTGTCAAATATCGACGGAAAAACTCGGGTGTATTACGAGTTAACAGCTGCAAACACCGCTCAGAATCATCAACACGTTGTTGTTTTTGGTCAAATGTGAGATCGCGCGGCACCCATTTTGCACAGAGCTTCCGCATATCCAAATATTGATGAATGATATGACCAACCCGTTCCTTTAACATCTTTAAGGCCTCTGCTATCTCGATCAACTTCATTTTACGGTCATTCAAAATCATTTTGTGGATTTCTTTGATGTTTTAGTCGGTAACCACCTCTTTCGGGCGTCCACTGCGTTCACCGTCCTCCGTGCTCATTTCATAACGCTTGAATTTTGCATACCAATCAATTATTGTTGATTTCTCTGGGGCAGAGTTCGGAAACTCATTATCAAGCCAAGTTTTTGCTTCCACCGTATTTTTTCCCTTCAGAAAACAGTATTTTATCAAAACACGAAATTCCTTT
The DNA here is from genome assembly GCF_050003625.1 of Haematobia irritans. Classification (NCBI taxonomy): domain Eukaryota; kingdom Metazoa; phylum Arthropoda; class Insecta; order Diptera; family Muscidae; genus Haematobia; species Haematobia irritans. The sequence goes on along the minus strand of NC_134399.1, from coordinate 212,014,184 downwards.
TTTCCATTTTTTACACAATAACAAAAGTTGCTTCACAAAAGACGCTCTATCGCACAAACTAATTGACTTACAGACGTCAAATTTTGACACGAATCATTTGAAGGTTGGTACTATATAAAAATAATATGCTTTTAATACTAGCGGTGCTATCTATGTCTCAGACCGGGGACTTATCAGCCAACCTGTTATATTGGTATTATACAAAGAAATTTAATTAATTAACCATCAAAACATTACGAATAAATTTGTAATAATGTTGACACAATCAAAGCCTATTTTCAGGAGGCTATTTCTGCAGAACACAAACTATGATGTAATTACATACACATTATCTTTATTATTCTCAATATAAATACATATTACAGTAACTACACAACACTTGTTAATTTCATTATTAATATTTGAAGCCTACTTTTAGGTGTCACAAAATTTAATTTATTCATTATGAATAGAGCAAATTTTCTTTATTCTTCTGATTAAAAATCTTTTCAGATCATTAAGTAATTGGAATTCATAAAATATTCCTTATATTTATTCACATAACAAATATACATCGACATACATATAAACTAAATATTAGTGTGCTTTGCCCCATAATTTTTCCCAGGCGTTTATATCAAAGCTTTTTCTTGGACTTACTTCATAGTGTTTTACCAAAAAGCAGTATGACACATTATTATATAAGTAGCCTTGTCTGTCTATAGCCCTGCATAACTATTGAAAGAATACAAAGGAATTTAATTAATTAGCCATCAAGACATTACCAATAAATTTGTAATAATGTTGACACAATCAGAGCCTATTTTCAGGAGGCTATTTCTAACGAACACAAACTATGATTTAATTACATACACATTATCTTTATCATTTTCAATATAAATATTATATTTAAGCATATTACAGTAAATACACAACACATGCTAATTTCATAAAATTTATTATTAATATTTGAAGCCTACTTTTAGGTGTCACAAAAATTTAATTTATTCTTTATGAATAGAGCAAATTTTCTTCTGATTAAAAATCTATTCAAATCACTTTAATTGGAAATCATAAAATATTCTTTCAAATTTATTCATATCTCAATTTTTTATCGTATTACCTATAAACTAAATATTAGCGTACTTTGCCTAATAGTTTTTCCCAGATTTTTTTTTTTTACTTTCAAGTGTTTTATTAATCTTACTTTCAAGTGATTTACCACAAAGTTTCTGACTATTTCAGTATGAAAAATATAGGTAGCCTTGTCTGACTATAGCCCTTTAGCATACCTATTGGAAGCAAACAAAGAAATTTAATTAATTAGCCATCAAAACATTACCAATAAATTTGTAGTAATGTTGACACAATCAAAGCCCATTTTCAGGAGGCTATTTTTACACAAACTATGATTTAATTAATATTACAACACACATTAATTAATTGCATATTACAACACACAACACATGTCAATTTCATAAAATTTAGTTGAAGCCTACTTTTAGGTGGCAATTAAATTAAATACAGGGTGGCCCAAAAAAGACTGAAGGATTAAAAATGGTTATATCTTTTTATACCCTCCACCATAGGATGGGGGGTATATTAACTGTGTCATTCCGTTTGTAACACATCGAAATATTGCTCTAAGACCCCATAAAGTATATATATTCTGGGTCGTGGTGAAATTCTGAGTCGATCTGATCATGTCCGTTCGTCCGTCTGTTGAAATCACACTAACTTCCGAACGAAAAAAGCTATAGACTTGAAACTTGGCACAAGTAGTTGTTATTGATGTAGGTCAGATGGTATTGCAAATGGGCCATATCGGTCCACTTTTAGGTATATATAAACGGACCCCCAAATTTGGCTTGCAGGGACTCTAAGAGAAGCAAATTTCATCCGATTCGGCTGAAATTTAGTACATGGTGTCGGCATATGATCTCTAACAACCATGCAAAAATTGATGGACATCGGTCCATAATTATATATAGCCCCCATATAAACCGATCCCCCGATTTGGCTTGCGAAGAAGCAAATTTCATCCGATTCGGCTGAAATTTGGCACATGATGTAAGTATATGGTCTCTAATGACCATGCAAAAATTGGTCCGTATCGGTTCATAATTATATATAGCCCCCATATAAACCGATCACCAGATTTGACCTCCGGAGCCTCTTAGAAGACCAAAATTCGTCTGATTCAGTTGAAATTTGGTACGTGATGTTAATATATGGCCTCAAACACCCATGCAAAAATTGGTCGATATCGGTCCATAATTATGTATAGCCCCAATATAAACCGATCCCCAGATTTGACCTCCGAAGCACATTGGAAGAGCAAAATTCTTCCCATTCGGTTGAAATTTGGTACGTGATGTTAGTATATGGTATCCAACAACCATGCAGGAAGTGGTTCCTATCAGTCCATAATTATATATAGCTCCCATATAAATCGATCCCCAGATTTGACCTCCGGTGCCTTTTGGAGAAGCAAAATTCATCCGATCTGGTTGAAATTTGGTACGTGGTGGTAGTATATGATATTTAACAACCATGCCAAAAGTGGTCCATATCAGTCCATAATCATTTATAGCCCCCATATAAACCGATCCCGAGATTTGGTTTTGGAGCCTCTTGGAGGAGCAAATTTCATCCGAGTGTGTTGAAATTTCTGGATGACAGTCTTTCGTAGAAGTTTCTACGCAATCCATGGTGGAGGGTACATAAGATTCAGCCTCGCCGAACTTACGGCCGTATATACTTGTTGATTAATACATTATTAATTAATTAGCCATCAACATATTACGAATAAATTTGTAATAATATTAACACAATCAAAGTCTATTTCCAGGAGGCTATTGCAACAGAACACAATTTAATTACATACAATGTGTGTATGTTATCGTTATCACTTTAGACATAAATATTATATTTAATCATTTTATTTGAAATACACAACACATGTTAATTTTATAAAATGCAGTAATATTTGAAGCCTACTTTTAGGTGTCAATAAATTTAATTTATTCACTATGAATATAGCAAATTTTCTTTATTTTTTCTGATTAAAAATCTATTCAGATCACTTTAAATAAGAATCATAAAATATACCTTATATTTAATTACCGAATTACAAAATATTACAGTACTTGGCCTTATATTTTATCCCAGACATTAATATCAAAGATTTTTTTAGACTGAGTTCAAAGTGATTTGTTCCAACCATAAAGTTGTTGACTATTTCAGTATGACAAATAATTATGTAGGTGGCCTTGTCAGTCCATAACCCTGCATACATGTTGGAAGCATACAGAAAAATTTAATTAAGTAGCCATCAAAATATTACCAATAAATTTGTACTAATATTGACACAATCAAGGCCTATTTTCAGGAGGCTATTTCTAAAGAACACAAACTACGATTTAATTACATTCCAATTATCTTTATCACTTTCAATATTATATTTAATATTAATGTTGTATATAACCACATTTCGGTAAATATACACAGAAAAAAATGTCACCAAAATATTTTCAATTAAAAAGTTAATTGAAGTAGAAAATTTTTTCAATTAATAAATTAATTGGTACAATTAACTTTTTAATCATGATATAAACATTAAATTAATTAAGTCAATGATAGAAAATTTTAAAATTTTTAATTAAAAAATTAATTGATACAATTAACTTTTTAATCAAATTCGGAAGACTAATTCAGTTAAAACAAGTATATACGGCCGTAAGTTCGGCCAGGCCGAAGCTTATGTACCCTCCATCATGGATTGCGTAGAAACTTCTTCAAATCACTGCCATCCACAATCGAATTACTTAAGTTGCGGTAACGCTTGCCGATGTCAAGGTATCTTAAAACCTCCTAACACCATCTTCTAAATTGTATGTAAGTCCATACGTGGTATATATTAAAGCAAAAAAGATCGACCCAATACGTATATAATTCAGTTTGACAAAGTAGACATAAAATTTTGACAAAATTTTCTACAGAAATAAAATTTTAACAAAATTTTCTATAGAAATAAAATTTTCACAAAATTTTCTATAGAAATAAAAATTTTGACAAAATTTTCTATAGAAAGAAAATTTTGACAAAAATTTCTACAGAAATACAATTTCAACAAAATTTTCTATAGAAATAAACTTTTGACAAAATTTTCTATAGAAATAAAATCTTGGTAGATTATTTTTGGCTCGAGTGGCAACCATGATTATGAACCGAATGAAATTTGAACAAAATTTTCTAATGAAATAAAATTTTGACAAAATTTTCTATAGAAATAGAATTTTGACCATGATGAAAATTTTATTATGAACCGAATAAAATTTTAACAAAATTTTCTCTAGAAATAAAATTTTGACAAAATGTTCTATAGAAATAAAATTTGGTAGATTATTTTTGACTCTAGTGGCAACCATGATTATGAACCGATATGGACCAATTTTTGTGTGATTGGACCAATTTTGGTATGGTTGTTAGCGACCATATACTAACACCACGTTCCTAATTTGAACCGGATCGGATGAATTTTGCTCCTCCAAGAGGCTATATATAATTATGGACCGATATGGACCAATTCTGGCACGGTTGTTAAAGATCATATACTAACACCATGTTACAAATTACAACCGGATTGGATGAAATTTGCTTCTCTTGGAGACTTCGCAAGCCAAATCTGGGGATCTGTTTATATGGGGGCTATATATAATTATGAACCGATGTGGGCCAATTTTTGCATGTTTGTTAGAGACCATATAACAACATCATGTACCAAATTTCAGCCGGATCGGATGAAATATGCTTCTCTTAGAGGCTCCACAAGCCAAATCTGGGGATCAGTTTATATGGGGGCTATATATAATTATGGACCGATATGGACCAATTTTTGCATGGTTGTTGGAGACCATATATTAACATCATGTACCAAATTTCAGCCGGATCGGATGAAAGTTTCTTCTCTTTTAGGCTCCGCAAGCCAAATCTGGGGATCATATAATTTTGCTATATATAATTATGGACCGATGTGGATCAATTTTTGCATGGTTGTTAGAGACCATATACAAACACCATATACCAAATTTCAGCCGGATGGGATGAAATATGCTTCCGTTAGGGGCTCCACAAGCCAAATCTGAGGGTCCCTTTATATGGGGGCTATACGTAAAAGTGGACCGATATGGCCCATTTTCAATACCATCCGACCTACATCGATAACAACTACTTGTGCCATGTTTCAAGTCGATAGCTTGTTTCGTTCGGATGTTAGCGTGATTTCAACAGACGGACGGACGGACGGACGGACATGTATATACTTTATGGGGTCTTAGAGCAATATTTCGATGTGTTACAAACGGAATGACAAAGTTAATATACCCCCATCCTATGATGGAGGGTATAAAAACGTGATGAGACTTTTTTTAAATTTTTAATTAAAAATGTTTTTCAAACAATCAATTGTTAATCTAAATAAGAACTCTAAATCAATTCAGAAAGTAATTGAAAATAGTTACCTATTTTAATTAATAAATTTTGCAATCAACATCAATTAAATTTTTAATTGAATCAATTAAAAATTTAGTTGAAATTTGCTAATGAAATCAATTAATTTTTTAATCAAGAATTTTTTCTATGTCCAATTAAAACTGTGATTGATACTATCATTTTCGTGATTGAAGACATTTCAATTAAAAAATTAATTGGATCAATTAATTTCGTGATTGAATCAGAAAAAAAATTTTTTGTGTGTACAACAAATGTTCATTTAATAAAAATTATTAAATTTTGAAGCCTACTTTTAAGTGTCAATAAATTTAATTTACGTATACGAGTAATTGTCATAGCCTATTTTGAGGTGCCATTATTGGAAATCATAAAATATTCCTTACAATTTATTCATCTCATCTCACATTTACATCGAAATACATATAAACTAAACATTAGCGTACTTTGTTTTATAATTTTTCCCAGGCGTTTATTAAATGTAATATTTATTATATAAGTAGCCTTCTCCGACTATAGCCCTGCATATATGTTGGAAGTATACAAAGAAATTTAATTAATTAGCCTTCAAAACGTTACCAATAAATGTATAATAACAATCAAAGCCTATTTTCAGGAGGCTATTTCAACAGAACACAAACTATGATTTAATTACATACACATTGTCGTTATCATTTTCAATATAAATATTACATTTAGTCATAATACAATAAATACACAACACATGTTAATTTTATAAAATTTATTATTAATATTTGAAGCCTACTTTTAGGTGTCAATAATAATTTATTCATAATGAATATAGGAAATTTTCGTTGTACTTCTGATTAAAAATCCTACTTTTAGGTATCAATAAATTTAATTTATTCATTATGAATGAAGCAAATTTACTTTATTCTTCTGATTAAAAATCTATTCACTCGATCACTTTAATTGGAAATCATCAAATATTCCTTATATTTTATTCATATCTCAAATTTACATCGAAATACATAAAAACTAAATTATGCAGAACGAATAACATTGAATTGGCAATAATTTTAGCCAAGTATTGGTTAAATTGTGTTTGCTTGAATGAATTGGAGAAGGGAAAGCATACAAGATATCCTTGAAGAAAGCTTAGCTGTCAATGCTATTATTACCTCCCAACAAACTCGAGTACGAGTATATATGTTTATGTGTAATTTTCATACGCTTTGGTTGAAAATTTGTGTTTGAAACTCTTTAAGCATTCTATGAAGGTTTCGCATATTTCATATGTGTTCATGCTCATTGCATGAATGGTCGTTAAATATAGTTTTCATTCCCCCTACCATACAATACCACAACCTTGCCAAAACTTGGCTGTCATATTTATTATTATTAAACAAAGAGAATTGTATATGAATTCCATAATATTACCCCCCCACCCCCCCCCCCCACTTTTCAAAATAGAAAAACATATGTGCAATGAAAAGTATTGCATACATTAGGGATTTGTATGCATATTTGAATTTTGTGAAACCATGGCATAGTTTTAGGATGATGGTAATTGAAAAGTAGTTATGAATAGTAGATGAATTGTGATTTCGCAAAAAAAATATTTTAGCATATGTAGTGAAACAGTTGGCAGTAAAATGTAAACTATTAAAAAAATTAAAGATTAACTTGCAATTCATGCATACAATTTCATAAAATAATAATTCCTACAATTAGCCTTTGTAGAGGTTTAGTTCAATTAGACTTCTTTGACTGTGTGAATTTTTAATATCAATGAACTTAAACATTTCTATTCAGATATTCTATGCAAAATATATGCCAACAAAATGTTTACTAACCCATGATCTCTTATTAAAGTCAATGGCTCTTAAGACAGACATTCGAGACTATTAAATGGTTTATATGTAAGCCTGCTTAGACAAATTTTGGCAGATTGTTTATACTTTGGTTTTTATTACGGTACGTGTTATTATACTTTATTATTATTGCTATGTGTCTTTAGCCATATTTGAGAAGAGGATTCTTATTCGTATGTGATAAAGGAATTATTAAAGCAGCAACATTGATTTCATAGAAAAAACAGTCAGCGTGAAGGCCAAGAGTTCATTGTTTTGTTTAAATATTTTCGTATGGTTTTGTGGCCAGAGAAGCGATTCCTTCCACTCAATGAAATTCTTTTTAAAAACTTATAAAGCCTTGGGTCTACATACAGAGATTTTTTTTTTGAAATCGAAACAAAAACGAATTCAAATTACTATTAGCCTTTGAAAATAATTATATACTGCGCCATCATCTTAGGTTAGGTTAAAGTGGCAGCCCGATTTGTTTCCAGCTCACTTAGACTATTCAGTCCATTGTGATACCACATTAACCCTCTAATGCCCAATTCCGCCTTTAGGCGGGCTTCATTAAATAAGCAAGTTTTTAGTAAAACACACCTCAAGACAACAAAAATTAATAAAATAAAAAGAATATACGGCCGTAAGTTCGGCCAGGCCGAAGCTTATGTACCCTCCACCATGGATTGCGTAGAAACTTCTTCTAACCACTGCCAACCACAATCGAATTACTTAAGTTGAGGTAACGCTTGCCGATGGCAAGGTATCTTAAAACCTCCTATATATGGTATATAATTCCGTGGTATATAATTCCGTTTGACAAAATTTTCTATAGACATAAAATTTTGACAAAATTTTCTACAGACATAAAATTTTGACAAAATTTTCTATAGAAATAAAATTTTAACAAAAATTTTCTATAGAAATAAAATTTTAACAAAATTTTCTATAAAAATAAAATTTTAACAAAATTTTCTATAGAAATAAAATTTTGACAAAATTTTCTACAGAAATAAAATTTTAACAAAATTTTCTATAGAAATAAAATTTTAACAAAATTTTCTATAGAAATAAAATTTTGACAAAATTTTCTTTAGAAATAAAATTTTGACAAAATTTTCTACCGAAATAAAATTTTGACAAAATTTTCTACCGAAATAAAATTTTGACAAAATTTTCTATAGAAATAAAATTTTAACACAATTTTCTATAGAAATAAAATTTTAACAAAATTTTCTAAAGAAATAAAATTTTGACAAAATTTTCTTTAGAAATAAAATTTTGACAAAATTTTCTTTAGAAATAAAATTTTGAAAAAATTTTCTGCAGAAATAAAATTTTAACAAAATTTTCTATAGAAATAAATTTTAAGAAAATTTTCTATAGAAATAAATTTTAACAAAATTTTCTATAGAAATAAAATTTTAACAAGATTTTCTATAGAAATAAAATTTTGACAAATTGTTCTATAGAAATAAAATTTTGACAAAATTTTCTATAGAAATAAAATTTTAACAAAAATTTTCTATAGAAATAAAATTTTAACAAAATTTTCTATAGAAATCAAATTCTAACAAAATTTTCTATAGAAATAAAATTTTAGCAAAATTTTCTATAGAAATAAAATTTTGACAAAATTTTCTATAGAAATAAAATTTTAACAAAAATTTTCTATAGAAATAAAATTTTAACAAAATTTTCTTTAGAAACAAAATCTTCTATAGAAATAAAATTTTAACAAAATTTTCTATAGAAATAAAATTTTAACAAAATTTTCTATAGAAATAAATGTTTGACAAAATTTTCTACAGAAATAAAATTGTAACAAAATTTTCTATAGAAATAAAAGTTTAACAAAATTTTCTATAGAAATAAAATTTTAACAAAATCTTCTATAGAAATAAAATTTTAACAAAATTTTCTATAGAAATAACATTTTGAAAAAATTTTCTATAGAAATAAAATTTTGACAAAATTTTCTATAGAAATAAAATTTTAACAAAATTTTCTATAGAAATAAAATTTTGACAAAATTTTCTACAGAAATAAAATTTTAACAAAATTTTCTATAGAAATAAAATGTTAACCAAATTTTCTATTGAAATAAAATTTTGACAAAATTTTCTTTAGAAATACAATTTTGACAAAATTTTCTACAGAAATAAAATTTTAACAAAATTTTCTATAGAAATAAAATTTTGACAAAATTTTCTACAGAAATAAAATTTTAACAAAATTTTCTATAGAAATAAAATTTTTACAAAATTTCTTACAGAAATAAAATTTTAACAAAATTTTCTATAGAAATAAAATGTTGACAAAATAAAGAAATAAGAAATAAAAATAAGAAATAAAATTTTAACAAAAATTTTCTCTAGAAATAAAATTTTAACAAAATTTTCTATAGAAATCAAATTCTAACAAAATTTTCTATAGAAATAAAATTTTAACAAAATTTTCTATAGAAATAAAATTTTGACAAAATTTTCTATAGAAATAAAATTTTAACAAAATTTTCTATAGAAATAAAATTTTAACAAAATTTTCTATAGAAATAAAATTTTGACAAAATTTTCTATAGAAATAAAATTTTGACAAAATTTTCTATAGAAATAAAATTTTAACAAAATTTTCTATAGAAATAAAATTTTGACAAATTTTTCTACAGAAATAAAATTTTAACAAAATTTTCTATAGAAATAAAATTTTAACCAAATTTTCTATAGAAATAAAATTTTGACAAAATTTTCTTTAGAAGTAAAATTTTGACAAAATTTTCTACAGAAATAAAATTTTAACAAAATTTTCTATAGAAATAAAATTTTGACAAAATTTTCTACAGAAATAAAATTTTAACAAAATTTTCTATAGAAATAAATTTTTTACAAAATTTCTTACAGAAATAAAATTTTAACAAAATTTTCTATAGAAATAAAATTTTAACAAAATTTTCTATAGAAACAAAATGTTGACAAAATTTTCTATAGAAATAAAATTTTAACAAAATTTTCTATAGAAATAAAATTTTAACAAAATTTTCTATAGAAATAAAATTTTAACAAAATTTTCTATAGAAATAAAATTTTAACATAATTTTCTATAGAAATAAAATTTTGACAAAATTTTCTATAGAAATAAAATAAGCAAGTTTTTAGTAAAACACACCTCAAGACAACAAAAATTAATAAAATAAAAAGAATATACGGCCGTAAGTTCGGCCAGGCCGAAGCTTATGTACCCTCCACCATGGATTGCGTAGAAACTTCTTCTAACCACTGCCAACCACAATCGAATTACTTAAGTTGAGGTAACGCTTGCCGATGGCAAGGTATCTTAAAACCTCCTATATATGGTATATAATTCCGTGGTATATAATTCCGTTTGACAAAATTTTCTATAGACATAAAATTTTGACAAAATTTTCTACAGACATAAAATTTTGACAAAATTTTCTATAGAAATAAAATTTTAACAAAAATTTTCTATAGAAATAAAATTTTAACAAAATTTTCTATAAAAATAAAATTTTAACAAAATTTTCTATAGAAATAAAATTTTGACAAAATTTTCTACAGAAATAAAATTTTAACAAAATTTTCTATAGAAATAAAATTTTAACAAAATTTTCTATAGAAATAAAATTTTGACAAAATTTTCTTTAGAAATAAAATTTTGACAAAATTTTCTACCGAAATAAAATTTTGACAAAATTTTCTACCGAAATAAAATTTTGACAAAATTTTCTATAGAAATAAAATTTTAACACAATTTTCTATAGAAATAAAATTTTAACAAAATTTTCTAAAGAAATAAAATTTTGACAAAATTTTCTTTAGAAATAAAATTTTGACAAAATTTTCTTTAGAAATAAAATTTTGAAAAAATTTTCTGCAGAAATAAAATTTTAACAAAATTTTCTATAGAAATAAATTTTAAGAAAATTTTCTATAGAAATAAATTTTAACAAAATTTTCTATAGAAATAAAATTTTAACAAGATTTTCTATAGAAATAAAATTTTGACAAATTGTTCTATAGAAATAAAATTTTGACAAAATTTTCTATAGAAATAAAATTTTAACAAAAATTTTCTATAGAAATAAAATTTTAACAAAATTTTCTATAGAAATCAAATTCTAACAAAATTTTCTATAGAAATAAAATTTTAGCAAAATTTTCTATAGAAATAAAATTTTGACAAAATTTTCTATAGAAATAAAATTTTAACAAAAATTTTCTATAGAAATAAAATTTTAACAAAATTTTCTTTAGAAACAAAATCTTCTATAGAAATAAAATTTTAACAAAATTTTCTATAGAAATAAAATTTTAACAAAATTTTCTATAGAAATAAATGTTTGACAAAATTTTCTACAGAAATAAAATTGTAACAAAATTTTCTATAGAAATAAAAGTTTAACAAAATTTTCTATAGAAATAAAATTTTAACAAAATCTTCTATAGAAATAAAATTTTAACAAAATTTTCTATAGAAATAACATTTTGAAAAAATTTTCTATAGAAATAAAATTTTGACAAAATTTTCTATAGAAATAAAATTTTAACAAAATTTTCTATAGAAATAAAATTTTGACAAAATTTTCTACAGAAATAAAATTTTAACAAAATTTTCTATAGAAATAAAATGTTAACCAAATTTTCTATTGAAATAAAATTTTGACAAAATTTTCTTTAGAAATACAATTTTGACAAAATTTTCTACAGAAATAAAATTTTAACAAAATTTTCTATAGAAATAAAATTTTGACAAAATTTTCTACAGAAATAAAATTTTAACAAAATTTTCTATAGAAATAAAATTTTTACAAAATTTCTTACAGAAATAAAATTTTAACAAAATTTTCTATAGAAATAAAATGTTGACAAAATAAAGAAATAAGAAATAAAAATAAGAAATAAAATTTTAACAAAAATTTTCTCTAGAAATAAAATTTTAACAAAATTTTCTATAGAAATCAAATTCTAACAAAATTTTCTATAGAAATAAAATTTTAACAAAATTTTCTATAGAAATAAAATTTTGACAAAATTTTCTATAGAAATAAAATTTTAACAAAATTTTCTATAGAAATAAAATTTTAACAAAATTTTCTATAGAAATAAAATTTTGACAAAATTTTCTATAGAAATAAAATTTTGACAAAATTTTCTATAGAAATAAAATTTTAACAAAATTTTCTATAGAAATAAAATTTTGACAAATTTTTCTACAGAAATAAAATTTTAACAAAATTTTCTATAGAAATAAAATTTTAACCAAATTTTCTATAGAAATAAATATTTGCCAAAATTTTCTTTAGAAGTAAAATTTTGACAAAATTTTCTACAGAAATAAAATTTTAACAAAATTTTCTATAGAAATAAAATTTTGACAAAATTTTCTACAGAAATAAAATTTTAACAAAATTTTCTATAGAAATAAATTTTTTACAAAATTTCTTACAGAAATAAAATTTTAACAAAATTTTCTATAGAAATAAAATTTTAACAAAATTTTCTATAGAAACAAAATGTTGACAAAATTTTCTATAGAAATAAAATTTTAACAAAATTTTCTATAGAAATAAAATTTTAACAAAATTTTCTATAGAAATAAAATTTTAACAAAATTTTCTATAGAAATAAAATTTTAACATAATTTTCTATAGAAATAAAATTTTGACAAAATTTTCTATAGAAATAAAATTTTAACAAAATTTTCTATAGAAATAAAATTTTAACAAAAATTTTTATAGAAATAAAATTTTGACGAAATTTTCTATAGAAATAAAATTTTGACAAAATTTTCTACAGAAATAAAATTTTAACAAAATTTTCTATAGAAATAAAATTTTAACAAAATGTTCTATAGAAATAAAATTTTGACAAAATTTTCTTTAGAAAGAAAATTTTAACAAAATTTTCTATAGAAATAAAATTTTGACAAATTGTTCTATAAAAATAAAATTTTGACAAAATTTTCTATAGAAATAAAATTTTAACAAAAATTTTCTCTAGAAATAAAAATTTAACAAAATTTTCTATAGAAATCAAATTCTAACAAAATTTTCTATAGAAATAAAATTTTAACAAAATTTTCTATAGAAATAAAATTTTGACAAAATTTTCTATAGAAATAAAATTTTAACAAAAATTTTCTACAGAAATAAAATTTTAACAAAATTTTCTAAAGAAATAAAATTTTGACAAAATTTTCTATAGAAATAAAATTTTAACAAAAATTTTCTATAGAAATAAAATTTTAACAAAATTTTCTATAGAAATAATATTTTGGTAGATTATTTTTGACTCGAGTGGCAACCATGATTATGAACCGATATGGACCAATTTTTGTGTGATTGGAGATCGGCTATATATAACTATAGACCGATAAGGACCAATTATGGTATGGTTGTTAGCGGCCATATACTGACACGACGTTCCAAATTTGAATCGGATCGGATGAATTTTGCTCTTCCAAGACGCTCCGGAGGTCAAATCTGGAGAACGGTTTATATGGGGGCTATATATAATTATGGACCGATGTGAACCAATTTTTGCATGGTTGTTAGAGACCATATACCAACACCATGTACCAAATTTCAGCAAGATCGGATGAAATTTGCTCTCTTTGAGGCTTCGCAAGCCAAATCGGGCGATCGGTTTATATGGGAGCTATATATAATTATGGACCGATGTAGACCAATTTTTGCATGGTTGTGTTAGAGACCATATACCAACACCATGTACCAAATTTCAGCCGGATCGGATGAAATATGCTTCTGTTAGAGGTTCCACAAGCCAAATCTGAGGGTCCCTTTATATGGGGCTATACGTAAAAGTGGACCGATATGGCCCATTTGCAACCATCCGACCTACATCAATAACAACTACTTTGCCAAGTTTCAAGTCGATAGCTTGTTTCGTTCGTGATTTCAACAGACGGACGGACATGCTTAGATCGACTCAGAATTTCACCACGACCCAGAATATATATACTTTATGGGGTCTTTTAATACAATATTTCGATGTGTTACAAACGGAACGACAAAGTTAATATACCCCCATCCTATGGTGGAGGGTATAAAAAGAAAACTTTGTTGATCCTGTTCAAGAGCCTTTGCAGCATATACTGAATTTCACCGTATAAATTTTTCTTCATTAGTTTTCTTTCTTTCCGACTATATAAACTATATATATTCTTGATCAGGGCGAAAATGTAAGACAATATAAGTATGTCCGTCTGTCTATCTGTTATAATCACGCTATAGCCTTCAATAATGACGATATCGCCCTTCTTTTATCTGCTCGCAGGCCAAGTTCGAAGATGGTCTATATCGGTCTATATCGAAACTAGAATTAAAAATTTCCCGAGTAATTCGAGTAATGGCGGTAAACATCTAAACATCTTTTATCGAAAAATTTCTCAAAATGTTATTTCTATAGAAAATTTTGTCAACATTTTATTTCTGTAGAACATGTTGTCAAAATTTTATTTCTATGGAAAATATTATCAACATTTTGTTTGTATAGAAAATTTTGTCAAAATTATATTTTATAGAAAATTTTATCAAAATTTTATTTTTATAGAACATTTTATCAAAATTTTATTTCTATAGAAAATTTTGTCAAAATTTTATTTCCAACGAGAATTTTGTAAAAATTTTATTTCTATAGAAAGTTTTGTCAAAATTTTATTTTTATAGAAACTTTTGTTAAACTTTATTTTTATAGAAATATTTTATTTCTGTAGAAAATTTTCTCAAAATTTCTCTTTTACCGAAAATTTTCTCAACATTTTATTTCTATAAAAAATTTTGTCAACATTTTATTTCTATAGAAAATTTTGTCAAAATGTTATTTGTTAAAAATAATGTTATCAAAATGTAATCTTTATAGAAAATTTTATCAAAATTTTAGTTTTATAGAAAATTTTATCAACATTTTATTTCTGTAGAAAATTTTGTCAAAATTTTATTTGTAACTAAAAATGTTGTCAAAATGTAATCCTTATATAAAATTTGATCAAAATTTTATTTTTATAGAAAATTTTATCAAAATTTTGTTTGTATAGAAAATTTGATCAAAATTTTATTTCTATAGAACATTTTGTAAAAATTTTATTTCTATAGAAAATTTTGTAAAAATTTTATTTCTATAGAAAATTTTGTCAAAATTTTGTTTGTATAGAAAATTTTATCAAAATTTTGTTTGTATGGAAAATTTTATCAAAAAAATGTTGTCAACATTTAATTTTTATATAAAATTTGATCAAAATTGTATTTTTATAGAGAATTTTATCAAAATTTTATTTCTATAGAAAATTTTGTAAAAATTTTATTTCTATAGGAAAATTTGTAAAAATTTTACTTCTATAGAAAATTTTGTAAAAATTTTATTTTTATAGAAAATTTTGTAACAATTTTATTTCTATAGAAAATTTTCTCAAAATTTTATTTTATAGAAAATTTTTTCAAAATTTTATTTCTACATTTTATTCCTGTAGAAAATTTTGTCAAAATTTCACTTTTATAGAAAAATTTATCAAAATTTTGTTTGTATAGAAAATTTTATCAAAATATAGAAAATTTTTTTGTTTGTATAGAAAATTTTGTCAACATTTTATTTTTATACCCTTCACCACTACTCTGTACCACAGTAGTGGTGAAGGGTATAAAAATATAATAAATTTGTGCATTTGTATGTAGCGCCAAGAAGGAGTAATCATAGACCAACCTTTTAGTATACGGATCGGCTTAGCATTAAATTCTGAGCCGATTTAGAGATGTCTGTCTGTCTGTTGATGTATTTGTGTGTGCAAAGTACAGCTCGCAGTTTTAGTCCGATTGTCCTAAAATTTGGTATAGGGTCCTGTTTCGGCTCAAAGACGATCCCTATTGATTTTGGAAAAAATCGGTTCAGATTTAGATATAGCTGCCATATATATTTTTCACCGATCTGGTCATAATTGGCGTGTATACCAACCGATCTTCCTCAAATTCCGTACATCCTGATATTTGATGAGTCTCGAAAAACTTGCAAAATATCAGAAAAATCGGTTCAGATTTAGATATAGCTCCCATATATAGCTTTCGCCCGATTTACACTCATTTGCCCACAGAGGCCAATTTTTGCTCCGATTTAGTTGAAATTTTGCATAGGGAGTAGAATTAGCGTTGTAACTATGCGCGCCAAATTTGCTTGAAATCGGTTCAGATTTGGATATATCTCCCATATAAAGCTTTCGCCCGATTTACACTCATATGACCACAGAGGCCAATTTTTAACTCCGATTTAGTTGAAATTTTGCACAGGGAGTAGAATTAGCATTGTAGCTATGCGTGTCAAATTCGGTTGAAATCGGTTCAGATTTAGATATAGCTCCCATATATATGTTTTTCTGATTTCGACAAAAATGGTCAAAATACCAACATTTTCCTTGTAAAATCGCCACTGCTTAGTGGAAAAGTTGTAAAAATGACTCTAATTTTCCTAAACTTCTAATACATATATATCGAGCGATAAATCATAAATAAACTTTTGCAAAGTTTCCTTAAAATTGCTTCAGATTTAAACGTTTCCCATATTTTTTATTAACATTGTGTTCCACCCTAGTGCATTAGCCGACTTAAATTTTGAGTCTATAGATTTTGTAGAAGTCTATCAAATTCTGTCCAGATCGAGTGATATTTAAATGTATGTATTTGGGACAAACCTTTATATATAGCCCACAACACATTTGACGGATGTGATATGGTATCGAAAATTGAGATCTACAAAGTGGTGCAGGGTATAATATAGTCGGCCCCTCCCGACTTTAGACTTTCCTTACTGGTTTTTATAATAAAGTGTGTCGTTTTTATTACTAGTTAAAAATTTTGTTCCACTCGTTAGAATTAATATTAACTGTAACGCATATATCCCAAACACTCAATAGTATTAACCATTTGTTATTTATGTCCATTTCACTTCTTACATTTCCAAAACAAAATAAACCCTTGAAAGAAATCTTACCGACCTAAAATTATGCAAAATACCAAATTCTCACAAACAAAGATATACACATTTTCAAAGAAATGGTTCATGTATAGATTAGCCTATGACAACAAAAACTTTGTATGCCATTAATTATTTACAAGTTGACATAATTCATGATACGAGTAAAATTTATTAAAAAGGGCAAATATTTACCTTTCCCTCTAAGTTTCATAATTTATGGCACTAATAATTTAGCATAGCATAGTTTTAGGTGTTGCAAAGCAAATGTGTTTATATCTCCCCCAAAAGATGAAAAAGCTAATAAAAATAATTCATAAATTATTAAATATTTAATGCCATAAATGAACTACAAAAACAGGGAGCAAATAGTAAATTTGAAATATTAAAGGCTGAGCATATAAAACACACTTGATATACCCGAAACCCATTGTATTCGAATAAATTCAATGACTCTATGGGATCAACGAATAAATTGTTATCCTTAGATAGGTGCCAACAGTTGCAGCTGCCATAAATTCACACAGATAATACCATCGAATAGGACGCAAAACGCAAAAACGACAACAAACGAGAGAAGAATGACAAGTGGCAATTTAAGTAGTTTCATGTGTTTGATGACAGCAAAATGCCAGTGGAAAAAAAACCAACAGCAATGAAGGTAAACAAAATGGGAAAATAAGTCATGCCATAAAAACCAATATCAGACGCTATTTAATGTCTATCAAACGCACACTTACTCACCTATATCTATGTCAATATACCAACACATATACATATATAAAAGTGAAGTAGGCGAGGAGATATCAATATAATTACTTTGTGGCTTCTTTGACATACTTAAAACACTCACACAGACACGTGCATGTAATGCCATACCAATTTCATGAGAAATAAAATTCAATTAAACAGATGCTCTCTTTTTTTTTTTTTTTTGTTCGTGGAACACCAAGAAATATCTTCGTATAAGTGAATTAGTTGATTGTTAGGTGTGAGAGATGAGTGATTTCGAAAGCAATTTCATCAATGGATGCGAATGCTCTTTTCGTTTTTTAACATGCTTAACCATAATATGCTATTTTAAAGAATAACAAGTTTATACAGCAGTAAGTTCGGCCGGGCCGAATCTTAAATACCCACCACCATGAAGCAAATATTAGGGTTTCCTTTGAAATTTCAGGAGGGCTTGAGGACACTTCCCGAAGATAAATTTAAAGATTTCACCTATGAGGACTAATCAGATTCTGGATTTATAAGAAAATACCTCTAGATTTCCAATTTCAGGCAAATTGGATAAAAACTTCGGATTCTAGAAGCCCAAGAAGTAAAATCGGGACATCGGTCTATATGGGGGCTATACCAAAATATGGACCGATACTCACCATTTTTGGCACACCTCTTTGTGGTCATAAACTACCTCTAGATTTCATATTTCAGGCAAATTGGATAAAAAATACGATTTCTATAAGCCCAAGATCCCAAATCGGGAGGTCGGTTTATATGGGGACCATACCAAAACATGGACCGATGCTCACCATTTTTGGCACACCTCTTTACAGTACTAAAGTACCTCTCGATTTCCAATTTCAGGTAAATTGGATAAAAACTGCGGTTTCTATAAGCCCAAGAAGTAAAATCGGGAGATCGGTCTATATGGGGGCTATACCAAAATATGGACCGATACTCACCTTTTTTGGCATACCTCTTTATGGTCATAAAATACCTCTAGATTTCAAATTTCACGCAAATTGGATAAAAACAGCGATTTCTATAAGCCCAAGACCCCAAATCGGGAGGTCGGTTTATATGGAAACCTGGACCGATATAGCCCATCTTCGAACCTGATCTGCCTGCAGACAAAAGACGAGTTTGTACAAAATTTCAGCACGATTGCTTTATTATTAGAGACTGTAGCGTGATTACAACAGACAGACAGACAGACAGACGGACAGACGGACATCGTTATATCGTCTTAGAATTTCTCCCTGATCAAGAATATATATACTTTATATAGTCGGAAATCGATATTTCGATGTGTTCCAAACGGAATGACAAACTTATTATACCCCCGTCACCATGGGTATAAAAAAAGTGACACAATAAAACAAAAGAAATTTTTTTAGAAACACAAAAAAATTTAAAAGAAAATATTAATAAATTTATACGAATTTTATGCCAACATTCAAAAAAAGCTTACTTGGATCGAAGTAAGCTTTTTTTGAAGATTTTGACGAATTTTCTATAGAACAAAAAATGTTGACAAAACTTTCTATAGAAATAAAATTTTGACAAAATTTTCTATAGCAATAAAATCGTGTCAAAATTTTCTATAGAAATAATAATTTGACAAAATTTTTTATAGAAATAAAATTTTGACAAAAATTTTTATAGAAATAAAATTTTGACAAAAATTTTTATAGAAATAAATTTTTGAAGAAATTTTGTATAGAAATTAAATTTTGAAAAAAATGTATACAGAATTACTATTTTGACAACATTTTCTACAGAAATACAATTTTGACAACATTTTCTATAGAAATAAATTTTTGACAAAATTTTCTACAGAAATAAAATTTTGGCAAAAATTTCTACAGAATACAAATGTTGACAAAATTTTCCAAAGAAATAAAAAAATTCTACAGAATTAAAATTTTGACAAAATTTTCCATAGAAATAAAATTTAAAAAAAAATTTTCTATTCAAATAATATTTTGACAAATTGCCATAGAAATACAATTTTGTCAAAGTTTTCAATAAAAATAAAAATTTAACAAAATTTTCCATAGAAATAAAATTTTGACAAAATTTCCAATAGAAATAAAATTTACAAAATTTTTTTATAGGAATAAAATTTTGACAAAATTTTTTATAGATATAATATTATGACAACATTTTCTATTGAAATAAATTTTTTTTCACAATATTTTCTATAGAAATAAAATCTTGACAAAGTTTTCAATAAAAATAAAATTTTAACAAAATTTTCTATAGAAATAAAATTTTGACAAAATTTTCAATATAAATAAAATGTTGGCAAATTTTCTATGGAAATAAAATTTTGACAAAATTATCCATAGAAATAAAATAAATTAAAAAAAAAATCCAAAGAAATAAAAAAATCTACAGAATTAAAATTTTGACACAATTTTCCAAAGAAATAAGAAAAACAATGAAAACAGAAATAATATTTCGACAAAATTTTCTATAGAAACAAAATTTTGACAAAGTTTTCAATTAAATTAAAATTTTAACAAACTTTTCAATAGAAACAAAATTTTGACAAAATTTTCAATAGAAATAAAATTTTGGCAAATTTTCTATGGAAATAAAATTTTGACAAAATTATCCATAGAAATAAAATAAATTAAAAAAAAATCCAAAGTAATAAAAAAAATCTAGAGAATTAAAATTTTGGCGCAATTTTCCAAAGAAATAAGAATATTTCTATTCTTTATAGAAATTCTTTTATAGAAATACATTTTTGAAGAAATTTTCTATAGAAATTAAATCTTGCAAAAAGTTTATACAGAATTACTATTTTAACAAAATTTTCTAAAGAAATACAATTTTGGCAACATTTTCTATAGAAATAAATTTTTGACAAAATTTTCTACAGAAATAAAATTTTGGCAAAAATTTCTACAGAATTCAAATTTTGACAAAATTTTCCAAAGAAATAAAAAAATTTCTACAGAATTAAAATTTTGCAAAAAAAAATTCTATAGAAATAAAGTTTTGACAAAATTTTCTATTCAAATAATATTTTGACAAATTGTTATAGAAATAAAATTTTGTCAAAGTTTTCAATAAAACTAAAATTTTAACAAAATTTTCCATTGAAATAAAATTTTGACAAAATTTTCAATAGAAATAAAATTTACAAAATTTTTTTATAGGAATAAAATGTTGACAAAATTTTCTATAGAAATAATATAATGACAAATTTTTCTATTGAAATAATATTTGACAATATTTTCTATAGAAATAAAATCTTGACAAAGTTTTCAATAAAAATAAAATTTTAACAAAATTTTCTACAGAAATAAAATTTTGAAAAACAATGAAAAACAGAAATAATATTTTGACAAAATTTTCTATAGAAACAAAATTTTGACAAAGTTTTCAATAAAATTAAAATTTTAACAAACTTTTCAATAGAAATAAAATTTTGACAAAATTTTCAATAGAAATGAAATTTTGACAAATTTTCTATGTAAATAAAATTTTGACAAAATTATCCATAGAAATAAAATAAATTTAAATAAAATCCAAAGAAATAAAAAAATTCTAGAGAATTAAAATTTTGACAAAATTTTCCTAAGAAATAAAAATAATTGTAGAGAATTAAAATTTTGACTAAATTTTCTATAGAAATAATATTCTGACAAAATTCTTATAGAAATAAATTTTTTACAAAATTCCTATAGAAATAAATTTTTTACAAAATTTTTATAGAAATAACAAAAAAATTACAAAATTTTCTATAGAAATAATATTATGACAAAATATTCTATTGAAATAATATTTTGACAATATTTTTTATAGAAGAAAAAAATCTAGACAAATTTTTCAATAAAAATAAAATTTTAACAAACTTTTCAATAGAAATAAAATTTTGAACAATTTTCAATGGAAATAAAATTTTGACAAAATTATCAATAGAAATAAAATTGTGGAAAAAATTCTACAGAATAAAAATTTTGACTAAATTTTCCAAAGAAATAAAGAGAATTCAAATTTTGACAACATTTTCCAAAGAAATTAAAAAAAATTAGAGAATTAAAATTTTGACAAAATTTTCTATAGAAATAAAATTTTGACAAAATTCCTATATAAAAAATAAATTTTTACAAAATTTTCTATAGAAATAAAATTTTAACAAAATTTTTTATAGAAATAAAATTTTGACAAAATTTTCTATAGAATAATTCCTACAGATTTAAAATTTTGACAAAATTTTCTCTCCGTGCGAAAAAGTACAAACGGAACGGAAATACGGAAACTTTGTTGACAATTGCATGGTAGAAATGAAACGATGATCCTCCATTCAAACCATTCTTGATTTACGCATGCTAGAATTTCAGGACTTCAATACTATCATTAGCAAATTTTGCCGATTCGACATTTTTTTTTCGACCCAACGGTCGATGAATACTGGAAAATGGACATCGGCCGTTACGTTGACCCACACCGTTACCATCGGCGCTGCTTGAGTTCTGGTGGCCTATGGGCCAATTTTCAATTTTCAGCTGAACTCTTTGACAAGTAAACTGATAATTCGTCGGAAATCGATAGTTCGATTTATTGCAAATGGAATGGCAAACTCACCATCCTATGGTGGTGGGTATAAAAAAGGCCATCTGCGATTGGCAGGACTTCGAAAGCACACCAGAGAAGGATGTGATTACCTCAAAAATGTTTCAAAAGCATAATGTAATTTTATCAGAAATTATTTCGGCACGCATGTTTATGTTTGGTTAAAAAACAATATTTTTGCACACAATAATGTTCCATGTTCACCGTCAAAAAATAACTTAAAACATATTTGAAATGATCAATTTGCTTCTCTGCGTGGTATAGTGCACTAAAATGCTCGAACTAAATGCCACTGCCAAAAAGAAGCTGTACATTTCACAGCTGAACTGCGTAAATAAGGCTGATCCACTATAACGCCAAGCACCCACGATGTCCAATTCATCAAATTAGCACTACGTTGTTAATTTCTAAAAAGTGCAACTCATCATAAAAGGTGGCACAATCATTAAAAAAAAATGGCACACTTTTCTCATATAGAAACAATTACAATTAAACTCATTTATATCAATGTCTTATAATGGAATTGTGAGTTTCTTTAAATTTTGAACCATACAAATCTTGCAACCATTTTATCTCCATTTCATCGAAAACCACACAATAAAAATTAATATTAAGGAGATTAATTCGGTTAGTATAGAAAATGTTCTGTGCATACATTTAGGCGGTACACGTTTCCATATTATCGTAAAAATGGAAAATTACTCACATATTTAATATTCTACTCGAAAATTAATGTAAATAAGAAGTGGCATAGTATGACAAAAAGGTGGTGGTTAAATAGTATGGAGTATTATTGGCAATTATGTAGCTTGATAAAATAACACGGTTGCGATAAGCGTGTCACATGTTCATCGTCCAAATTAGTATTTTGCTCTAGTAGGTTCATATTCCTTTTCTGGGTGTGGCTCAACAATGTCTCCGACAGCAGAACGGCCGATTTGTGGTGAAACCGCATCAAGAAATTGGTCTCTGCTGTTTGTTCGAATATATCTTTGCAACAAAAAACGTGTGATACAATGCAAAAACTTATTTCTAGACAAGATTTTTTGGACTTCTAAAAAAATTTAAAAATATTCTTTTTAAAAAACTTAAATCAAAATATCTATTCAAACGGTACGGTCACACTGGGCAAATATTTGACAGAAATCAAAAAAGATTTCGTCGTCACAATCATACCACTAAACCATTTCAACTCATATTGGATATATTACATCACGATACGAATATTATCCCAAAATGGTATCCATATATTTCGAAAGCGCTCCTGGAAAAATATTTGACGGTCATTTTGGGCAAATATAACCACAAAATTCTCAGGCTAATGTTATTGCCAAATTACAGCTTGACATATAGTTTTTCTTGCACTTAAAAAGCCTTAAAGAAAACTCCCATGTACTGCGAAATAACAAATAAACCACATAATTTGCACACCCCGTAAATTGTTCTGTCTAATGAGATTAATTCAATAAAAAATTATAACAATTAAGTAATAGACAAGTAGTAAGTTATCATTTGGTTGAATTATATATTTATTTTATTAACTGCCTAAAAGTATGCACGCAATCATTTACAATTATAATTTTGTTCACAAACCACCACCACCACCAAGTATATAATCATAGTTGTTACAAATGCATAATAAATTCAGTGATTCGTGTTTGGAGAGATCACCATACATTGAGGATTCTCATCAATTAATCCAAGAGATGTTCATACACGCACTCATAAATAAATCTCTTGATGCTGTAGGCAATGGTAAATGTGATTTGCTTCCATACATTCCTACTATAAGGCACTTACACACATACTCATACTTAAATATCTTTGCACTCCCAATCTTCTACTTCATGTGAGAAATAGCTTTGTTATGTTTATTCGTATGTTAACAACAATGTCTACGCCTACTCTTCTGTGAATTAGAGAGAACGAGAAAAAAAACGAAAGACTTGACCTTCCATGTCCAGGTTAATTAAAAAACGAACAAGCAACATATGCGTATTAGAAGTGAGTGTGTGTGTATGTCTGTGATTGTTGCTTAACTTATTCGTAGTCATGCATACGAAATCTCCCTCTCTCTCTCAATCTCCTTGACAATGGTGCCATGTGAATCTTCTCTATATATAAGCGAGCGTAGGTGGTCTACAAAGCTAAAGTAGGATGCCAATTGTATGTTTTATTTAATAGTAACTTATTATTTTTTAGTTTCTACCTCTCCTCCTTCTCCTCTTATCTTTTTACTGCCCTTAGTTTCCTTAGTTGTTTTGAGCTGTATTGTTACTTTTCCATACCATTCCATTCGAAGAAACATGAATATCTCAGCAAACTTTTGAAGGGATTATCAATGATGGAATGAGAGAAACTTTTAATTAGAATGGTTGCTAAAGCTTGGTATTTATCAGAATGAAAAACTTTATTTTGTGTTGCTTAGCCATAGTCGATTGTTCAACATTCATGCCAAGTGTTGAAATTATAATATCAAAAGTTATTAAGAGTACTACAATGGCCCGTATTTATTTACTTACAGTTATTTCATGGTAAAGTATCTGTAATAATCCGATGATGGGCATTAATCCGTATGTATCTTAATTATAGATTGTTCATCTGGAATTAAAGACGAAAAATTCATTAATATTAAAAATGGTAACGATATCGATGAAATTTTCTGAAAATTTATTTTCTATAGGATATTTCTGGAAAATTAAATTTCAATAAAAGAGATTTGGAAATTTAAATTTCTATGGGACATTTTTGGAAAATTTAATTTTTAAATGACATTTTTGGAAAATTTCATTTCCAAGGAGTTTTTTGAAAATTTAATTTTTTTTTGGAAATTTTTGGAAAATTTAATTTCTATAGGTAAT
Organism: Haematobia irritans; assembly: GCF_050003625.1. NCBI lineage: Eukaryota > Metazoa > Arthropoda > Insecta > Diptera > Muscidae > Haematobia > Haematobia irritans. The sequence goes on along the minus strand of NC_134399.1, from coordinate 211,988,705 downwards.
TTTCGGAAAATTTCATTTCTATAAGAAATTCATGAACATTTCATTTCTATAGGAAATTTTTGGAAAATTTCATTTATATAGGAAATGTCTTGAAAATTTAATTTCTATAAGAAGTTCTTGTAAAATATTATTTACATAAGAAATTTTCGATAAATTTATTTTCGACATGTTTGGAAAACTTAATTTCTATAGGAAATTTATATTATAATTATTATTAGTTTATATAAAACCATAATAAATTATGAAAATAAATACTAACAACTAAGGTTTTCGATCTAATGACATTTTTAGAAAATTTCATTTCTATTTTTGGGAAATTTCTATGGGACATATAGGAAATTTTTGCAAAATTTATTTTGTAAGGAAATTTTGGAAAATTTTAATTTCTATAGGAAATTTTTGGAACATTTCACGTCTAAAGGAAATTTTACTTAAAATTTAATTTCTAATGAAAATTTCAAGAAAATTTCATTCTTGTAGGAAATTTTCTGATAAAAAAAATTAATTTGTATAAAGAATTTTCCGAAAATTTCATTTCTATAAGAAAGTTTTGGAAAATTTCATTTCCTATAAGAAATTTGCTGAAATTTTCATTTCCTATAGGAAATTTTCAGAAAATTTATTTTCTTATTGCAAATTCTCTGAAAATTTCATTTCTATAGGAAGCTTTTGGAATAATTTACGTAGAGAAAAATATTGGAAAATTTAATTAGTATATGATTTTTTTTAGGAAATTTCATTTCTTTCTGAAAACATCATCTCTACAGGAAATTTTTGGAAAATTTCCTTTTATAGGAAAATGTCATTATAGAAATGAAAATTTTTGAAAAATGCATTTCTACACGAATTTTTTGGAAAATTTCATTTTCCAAAAAAAATCCTATTGGAAATTTTTGTAAAATTTCATTTCTATAGGAAATTTTCGGACGTTTCATTTCTATAGGAATTTTTCAGAAAATTTTATATATTTAGGAAATTGTCTGAAAATTTAAGTTCTTTAGGTAGTTTTGGGAAAAATTTACTTAGATATTTTTTTTAAACATTTAATTACTATAGTTTTTTTTTTGAAAATGTCATTTGTTAAGGACTTTTTCTGAAAACATCATCTCTATAGGAAAATTTTGGAAAATTTCCTTTTATAGAAATGTTTTTGGAAAATGTAATTTCTATAGAATTTTTTTGGAGAATGACATTTCTATAGACAATTTCCCGAAAATTTCTATAAGAAAATTTTTGAAAATGGCACATCTATACGAATTTTTTTGGAAAATTTCGTTTCCTATTGGAAATTTTCATTTCTATAGGAATTTTTTGTAAAATTTTCATTGCAATAGAAAATTTCATTGTTATAGGAAAATTTTAGAAAATTTCATTGTTATAGGAAAATTTTCTGAAAATTTTATGTCTTTAGGAGTTTTTCTGAAAATGTAAGTTCTATAGCTTGTTTTTGAAAAAATTTACTTCTTAGAATCTTTTTGGAAAATTTAATTACTATAGATTTTTTTTTGGAAAATTTTATTTGTTTAGTAATTTTTCTGAAAACATCATCTCTATAGGAAAATTTTGGAAAATTTCATTTCTATAGAAAATTTTGTGGAAAATGTCATTTCTATTGAAATTTTTTTGGAAAATGTCATTTGTATAGACAATTTCCTTAAAATTTCATTTTTAAAAGGAAATATTTGAAAATTTCATTTCCATAGGAATTTTTTTAGAAATTTTCATTTCTATTTTTAGAAAATTTTAATTCTATAGGAAATTTTTGTAAAATTTAATTTCTAAGGAAATTTTGGAAAATTTCATTTCTATTGGAAATTTTTGGAACATTTCAATTTCTAGAAAATTTCATTCCTGTAGAAAATTTTCTGAAAAAAAATTCATTTGTATAAAGAATTTTCGGAAAATGTCATGTTCTATACGAATTTTTCTGAGAATTTAGGATAGGAAATTTCCTGAATATTTTATAGTATAGGAAATTTCCTGAAAATTTTATAGGATAAGAAATTTCCTGAAAATTTCATTTCCTATAGCAAATTTTCAGAAAATTTAATTTCTTATTGCAAATTCTCTGAAAATTTTATTTCAATTGGAAGTTTTTGGAATAATTTACGAAGAGAAAATTCTTGGAAAATTTAATTATAATATGATTTTTTTCGGGGAAATTTCATTTCTTTCTGAAAACATCATCTCTATAGGAAATTTTTGGAAAATTTTCTTTTATAGACATTTTTGTTGGAAAATGTCATTTCTATAAGAAAATTTTTGAAAATTGCATTTCTACATGCATTTTTTGGAAAATCTCATTTCCTATTGGAAATTTTTGTAAAATCTCATTTCCTATAGGAAATTTTCGGACATTTCATTTCTATAGGAATTTTTCAGAAAATTTTAATATTTAGGAAATTTTCTTAAAAATTAAATTCTTTAGGTAGTTTTTGGAAAAATTTACTTAGATATTTTTTTAAAAATTTAATTACTATAGATTTTTTTTTTGAAAATTTCATTTGTTTAGGACTTTTTCTGAAAACATCATCTCTATAGAAAATTTTTGGAAAATGTCCTTTTATAGATTTTTATTTTTTGGAAAATGTCATTTCTATAGATTTTTTTTTTTTGAGAATGACATTTCTATAGCCAATTTCCGGAAAATTTCTATAAGAAAAATTTTGAAAATTGCTTCTATACGAATTTTTTTGGAAAATATAATTTCCTATTGGAAATTTTTGGAAATTTTCATTTCTATAGGAATTTTTTGTAATATTTTCATTGTTATAGGAAAATTTTAGAAAATTTCATAGTTATAGGAAAATTTTAGAAAATTTCATTGTTATAGGAAAATTTTAGAAAATTTCATTGTTATAGGAAATTTTCTGAAAATTTTATGTCTTTAAGAGTTTTGCTGAAAATTTAAGTTCTATAGGTGGTTTTTGAAAAAATTTACTTCTTAGAAAATTTTTGGAAAATTTAATTACTATAGAATTGTTTTGGAAAATTTTATTTGTTTAGTAATTTTTCTGAAAACATCATCTCTATAGGAAAATTTTGGAAAATTTCATTTCTATAGAAAATTTTGTAGAAAATGTCATTTCTATAGAAAAATTTTTTGGAAAATATCATTTGTATAGACAATTTCCCGAAAATTTCATTTTTATAAGAAAATATTTGAAAATTTCATTTCCATAGGAATTTTTTAGAAATTTTCATTTCTATAGGAAATTTTCGAACGATTCCATTTCTATACGATTTTTTTTGGAAAATTTCGTTTTTATAGGAAATTTTTGGAGAATTAAATTTTTATAGGAAATTTTCAGAAAGTTTAATTTCTATAGAAAGTTTTTGGAAAATTCCATTTGTATAAGAAATTTTGGGAAAACTTTATTTCTATAGGAAATTTTAGGAAAACTTCATTTCTATAGAAAAATGTTCATTGGTTGCATAAAATCCACCTGAAATGTTGCATATTAAAATATTGAAGGGAAAGTAATATATCCAATGGTTAGCATGCCCGCCTTAAACACACCCCTGTGTGTTCATGGGTTCAACCACACTTTCGACCGAGCACCAAAAATTTGTTCAGCGGTGGATTATCCTATCTCAGTAATGCTGGTGACATTTCTGAGTGCTTCAAAGCATCTCTAAGTGGTTTTACCGCATTGTGAAACACCGTTCGAACTCGGCTACAAAAAGGAGGTCCCTTGTCATTGTGCTAAACATAGAACATAGGGCAGCACTCAGTGATAAGAGAGAATTTCACCACTGTGCCATTACAATGGACTGAATAGTCTAAGTGAGCCTGAAATTGTAATGAGAATCAAAATGTCGAATCTCTGACTTTTCGATTAGAAAAAATTTAGAAGTCGATTTCCGAAATTTGCAAATGTCGACTATGGATTGCGTAGAAACTTCTACGAAAGACTGTCATCCGCAATGTCTGTCAACCACAACTTGGGTTGTGGTATCTTCATTGCCGTATCTAGACATTTTTAACCAGGGGTGATATAGCCCCTCTATCTGTGCTACATTAACAATATATAATGGAAAATCATATAAAGGTTTTCACATTCTAGGGGGGGGGCTAATTTGTTTCTGGAGAGGCTACGCCCTCCCCCCCAAAGGCCTTACTACGCTTATGGGTATCTTAAATCGTTTTCTAAATTGTGAGTTAGTCCACACGTGGTATATATTAGACAAAAAAGGTATGTGTAGGTAAGTCTACAAATAATTACGGATCGATATGGACTTTTGCACGGTACGTAGGAAGCCAGAATTTAAATATGGGCGCCTCTTATATGGGGCTATATACAATTATGAACTTGATATGGACCAATTTTTGTGTGATTGGGGATCGATTTATCTGAGGGCTATATATAACTATAGACCGATATGGACCTAGTTAGGCATGGTTGTTATGGGACATATACTAGCACAATGTACCAAATTTCAACTGACTCGGATGAAATTTGCTCCTCCAAGAGGCTCCAAAGCCAAATCTCGGGATCGGTTTATATGGGGGCTATATATGATTATGGACTAATATGGACCACTTTTGACATGGTTGTTAAATATCAACTACAACCACGTACCAAATTTCAAGCGAATCCGATGAATTTTGCTCTTCCAAGGGGCTCCGGAGGTCAAATCTGGGGTCGGTTTATATGGGGGCTATATATATAATTATGGACTGATTTGAACCAATTCCTGCATGGTTGTTGGATACCATATACTAACAATACGTACCAAATTTCAAGCGAATCCGATGAATTTTGCTCTTCCAAGGGGCTCCGGAGGTCAAATCTGGGAATCGGTTTATATGGGGGCTATATATAGTTAAGGTCCGATTTCGACCAATTTTTGCATGGGTGTTTGAGGCCATATGTTAACACCACGTACCAAATATCAACCGGATCGGATGAAATTTGCTTCTCTTTGAGGGTCTGCAAGCCAAATTTGGGGGTCCGTTTATATGGGGGCTATACGTAAAAGTGAATCGATATGGCCCATTTGCAATACTATCCGACCTACATCAATAACAATTACTTGTGCCAAGTTTCAAGTCGATTGCTTGTTTCGTTTGGAAGTTTTTGCTCTTCCATGGGGCTCCGGAGGTCAAATCTGGGGATCGGTTTATATGGGGGCTATATATAATTATGCACCGATGTGGACCAATTTTTGCATGGTTGTTAGAGACTATATACTAACACCATGTACCAAATTTCAGCCGGATCGGATGAAATTTGCTTCTCTTAGAGGCTCCGAAAGCCAAATCGGGGGATCGGTTTATATGGGGGCTATATATAATTATAGACCGATGCGGACCAATTTTTGCATGGTGGTTAGAGACCATATACCAATACCATGTACCAAATTTCAGCCGGATCGGATGAAATTTGCTTCTCTTAGAGGCTCCGAAAGCCAAATCGGGGGATCGGTTTATATGGGGGATATATATAATTATAGACCGATGCGGACCAATGTTTGCATGGTGGTTAGAGACCATATACTAACACCATGTACCAAATTTCAGCCGGATCGGATGAAAGTTGCTTCTCTTTGAGGGTCTGCAAGCCAAATTTGGGGGTCCGTTTATATGGGGGCTATACGTAAAAGTGGACCGACATAGCCCATTTGCAATACCATCCGACCTATATCGATAACAACTTACAAGTCGATAGCTTATTTCGTTCGGAAGTTAGCGTGATTTCAACAGACGGACGGACGGACATGCTCAGATCGACTCAGAATTTCACCACGACCCAGAATATATATATATATATATATATATATATATATATATATATATATATATATATATATATATATATATATATATATATATATATATATATATATATATATATATATATATATATATATATATATATATATATATATATATATATATATATATATATATATATATATATATATATATATATATACATATATATATATATATATATACTTTATGGGGTCTTAGAGCAATATTTCGATGTGTTACAAACGGAATGAAAAGTTAATATATGGTGGAGGGTATAACAAAATGTGACTTCACAATTCTATACATAAACAAACTATTTATACCTCGTATTATGTCCTTATACACTTTAGCACAATAGCACTTAACCCTCTAATGCACCAAATTTTTTTGCCAGCTGATTAAATTTTCAATGTTAACGACACAAAAGCAAAAAAACTTAACAATAAAAATTTACGGTAAAATTCAGTATATGCTGCAAAGCCTCTTGAACAGTTTAAACTAAGTTTACTTTTTATACCCTGCTCCACACTGTGGAACAGGGTATTATAAGTTAGTGCATATGTTTGCAACACCCAGAAGGAGACGAGATAGACACATGGTGTATTTGGCAAAAATGCTCAGGGTGGGCTCCTGAGTCGATATAGCCATGTCCGTCTGTCCGTGAACACATTTTTGTAATCAAAGTCTAGGTCGCAGTTTTAGTCCAATCAAATTTGGCATAAGTATGTGTTTTGGCTCAAAATAGATCCCTATTGATTTTGGAAGAAATCGGTTCAGATTTAGATACAGCTCCCATACATATATTTCGCCCGATATGGACTTAGATGGCCCCAGAAGCCAGAGTTTTACCCTAATTTGCTTAAAATTTTGCACAAGAAGAACAATTAGTACTATAGTCAAGTGTGCCAAATTTTATTGAAATCGGTTCGGATTTAGATATATCTCCCATATATATCTTTCGCCCGATATGGACTAATACGGTCCCAGAAGCCAGAGTTTTACCCCAATTTGGTTGAAATTTTGCACAGGGAGTAGAACTAGCATTGTTGCTATGCGTGCCAAATTTGGTTGAAATCGGTTCAAATTTAGATATAGCTCCCATATATAGCTTTCGTCCGATTTACACTCATATGACCACAGAGGCCAATTTTTAACTCCGATTTAGTTGCAATTTTGCACAGGGAGTAGAATTTGCATTGTTGTTATGCGTGCCAAATTTGGTTGAAATCGGTTCAGATTTAGATATATCTCCCATATATAGCTTTCGCCCGATTTACACTCATATGACCACAGAGGCCAATTTTTAACTCCGATTTAGTTGAAATTTTGCACGGGGAGTAGAATTAGCATTGTTGCTATGCGTGCCAAATTTGGTTGAAATCGGTTCAGATTTAGATATAGCTCACATATATATGTTTTTCTGATTTCGACAAAAATGGTCAAAATACCAACATTTTCCTTGTAAAATCGCCACTGCTTAGTCAAAAAGTTGTAAAAATGACTCTAATTTTCCTAAACTTCTAATACATATATATCGAGCTATAAATCATAAATAAACTTTTTCGAAGTTTCCTTAAAATTGCTTCAGATTTAAACGTTTCCCATATTTTTTATTAACATTGTGTTCCACCCTAGTGCATTAGCCGACTTTCGAGTGATATTTTAATGTATGTATTTGGGACAAACCTTTATATATAGCCCCCAACACATTTAACGAATGTGATATGGTATCGAAAATTTAGATGTACAAAGTGGTGCAGGGTATAATATAGTCGGCCCCGCCCGACTTTAGACTTTCCTTACTTGTTTTCTATTTATTTCTTGTCAAAATTCCATTTCTATAGAAAATTTAGCCAAAATTTTATTTCTATGGAAAATTTAGCCAAAATTCCATTTCTATAAAAAATTTTGCTAACATTTTATTTCTATAGAAAATGTTGTCCAAATTTTATTTCTATAGAAAATATTGTCAAAATTTTATTTCTATATATAAGAATTTTATTTCTATAGAAAATTTTGTCAAAATTTCATTTGTTTAGGAAATTTTGTCAAAATTCGATTTCTATAGAAAATTTTGTCCAAAATTTATTTCTATAGAATATTTTGTCAAAATTGCATATCTGTAGAAAATGTTGTCAAAGTTTCATTTCTATAGAAAATTTTATCCAAATTTTATTTCTATATAAAATTGTTAGAAATTTTTGCATAATTTTGTATCTATACAATTTTTTTAAGTTTATTTCTGTACAAAATTTTAGCAAAATTTTATTTCTATAGAAATATTTGTTAAAATTGTATTTCTATAGAAAATTTTGATAAAATTTATTTTTTTTTTTTTAAATTACCGATGTGACGAAAATGGACCAAAATCAACTAAATTCCATTTGGTCCGACCATCGAATCAAAATTTTAAAATTTTTTTAAAATTACCGATTTGACGAAAATGGACCAAAATCAACAAAATTCCATTTGGTCCGACCATCGGACCAAATTTAAAATTTTATAATTTTTTGAACCAATTTTGGTCCGATCGGACCCGTGGTTGTTGTTACAACTGCGCCTCATCGCCGCCGCCGCCCGTGGTTGTCTTTACAACTGCGTCATCGTCGCCGGTAGTGGTTGTCTTTACAACTGCTCCGTCGCTGCTGCCCGTGATTGTTGTTACAACTGCGCATCATCGCCGCTGCCCGTGGTTGTCTTTACAACTGCGCCATCGTTCCTGTCGCTGTCGCCTGTCATCAGTTTATCAGCGGATCGACGCTGTAAGCAATTTATCTACGTCCGCATCTTAATCCATCGTCTCTGGACGTACGAATCTGTGTCTATATAGATGTGTGTGAATATAGTGTTAATGTTGTGTATGAGACCAATAAAATTATAACGTTGAATGAAAACATAAATAAAGCCTGGTCAGTGTTTTCTCTTTCTGTGGAAATATAAATATTTTGTAACGACCCTGGACACCCCGTGTTTGCCCCAGCTTCAAAGTGAAAACACGTCGTTACAATATCTATACATTTACCCTCAGGACCTATTGAATTAGTGTCTCTCAGTATTTGATCCACTGATAATTATCACCGTTTAAATGTTTTCGTATTGTTGTTGGCTATTATAATTAATTCAATTTATTATGTAGTAAATTTTAATTGTTCAACTTTTATCTCAATTAATGAGCAAAAGTTTGTTATAATTATAATTAGTACAAAGGATATAAAAACAATAACATTAATAGATTGAACATATTTACACTGAAAACCTGATTACATTTAATAAACCAAAACTCAATGATACTTATGGCTTGGAAACCATAGTGATATGATTTTACAATTCACTCGGGCCCACTGTTATCAACAGCTAATTGAAATGTAATCCGATGAACCATGTTTTTTTTCTAATATATAAAAATAGCCATCAATTAATTATTATTTTATATAAGATTCGTCATGGTTCAAGAATTGATATATTTTTATATCATACTTACAAATGAGTTTCTATAGTATTTAAATCAATTCATGAGAAAAATTGGAATTTGTAATTAATTTGTTTGAGCTCTTTCATAACGTATTACAATATTTTTATATATCTCTTTCTCATTGTATTGCAAACTATATTCTTTATTACATGAGAAATTTACCGATGGCCAGTATGAATTTTTCGTTCGCCTGAAGGTATGCAACATTTTTTTTTTAATTTCTGTTTAATGTGATTATTACCAGTATTGTGGGTGGGTATTAGAGTTTTTTCCCAAATTGGTAATATTTATTAGTAGTTGAGGGCTTAATGGATAATTTCCATATATTTGGGGGTTTTTGAGAAACCCCCGGGACAGCGATTCAGTATAATAAATCAGGTTTGCATGAAACTCTTTTTATTTCGACATTATTAAAACAGAATCAAAATGAATCGTCAAAATTTAAAAAAGAAAACATTGCAATGCTATTCACAGAAACAAAATTCCGTACAGTACATTTCACTAAAACCAATTTAACTCTATATTAGTTCATGGAATTAGTATGTTTTGAGAATATTTTCTTGACTTTAATAATACGTATGTTATTAAAATTAACTAAACAAGGGGAAACATTTTACAAAACTTTAGTAATTTTGTGTCTCCCACAATATAGTTCAGAACTTCTTAAAATGTATAAAATTTACCAACAATGCGTCCATCTTGAACTTCCAATTTTTGTCCTTCACACTACGATATTTTCTTTTACAAGTAAAAACAGGTATATACGGCCGTAAGTTCGGTCAGGCCGAAGCTTTTGTACCCTCCACCATGGATTGCGTACAAACTTCTTCTAAACACTGTCATCCACAATCGAATTACTTGGGTTGCGGTAACGCTTGCCGATGGCAAGGTATCTTAAAACCTCCTACCACGGTCTTCTAAATTGTAAGAAAGTCCATACGTGGTATATATTAAATTAAAAAAGTCCGAATTAATACGTATATAACTCTGTTTGACAAAATTGTCTATAGAAATAAAATTTTAACAAAATCTTCTATAAAAATAAAATTTTAACAAAATTTTCTATAGAAATAAAATTTTAACAAAATTTTCTATAGAAAAAAAATTTTGACAAAATGTTCTTTAGAAATAAAGTTTTGACAAAATTTTCTACATAAATGAAATTTTCTACATAAATGAAATTTTAACAAAATTTTCTATCAAAATAAAATTTTAACAAAATTTTCTATAGAAATAAAATTTTGGTAGATTATTTTTGGCTCGAGTGGCAACCATGATTATGAACCGATATGGTCCAATTTATAACTATAGACCGATATGGACCAGTTTTGGAATGGTTGTTATCGGCCATATACGCGGTTAGGTTAGGTTAGGTGGCAGCCCGATGTATCAGGCTCACTTAGACTATTCAGTCCATTGTGATACCACAGTGGTGAACTTCTCTCTTATCACTGAGTGCTGCCCGATTCCACGTTAAGTTCAATGACAAGGGACCGCCTTTTTATAGCCGAGTCCGAACGGCGTTCCACATTGCAGTGAAACCACTTAGAGAAGCTTTGAAACCCTCAGAAATGTCACCAGCATTACTGAGGTGGGATAATCCACCGCTGAAAAATTTTTTGGTGTTCGGTCGAAGTAGGAATCCAACCCACGACCTTGTGTATGCAAGGCGAGCATGCTAACCATTGCACCACGGTGGCTCCCATATACTAACACCACGTTCCACATTTGCACCGGATCGGATGAATTTTGTTTCTCCAAGAGGCTACGGAGGTCAAATCTGGAGAACGGTTTATATGGAGGCTATATATAATTATGGACCGATATGGACCAATTCTGGCAGGGTTGTTAGAGACCATATACTTACACCATGTACCAAATTTCAGCCGGATCGGATGAAATTTGTTTCTCTTTGAGCCTCCGCAAGCCAAATCTGGGGATCGGTTTATGTGGGGGCTATATATAATTATGGACCGATATGGACCAATTCTGGCACGGTTGTTAGAGACCATATACTTACACCATGTTCCAAATTTCAACCGGATCGGATGAAATTTGTTTCTCTTTGAGCCTCCGCAAACCAAATCTAGGGATCGGTTTATATGGGGGCTATATATAATTATGGACCGTTGTGGACCAATTTTAGCATGGTTGTTAGAGACCATATACCAACACCATGTACCAAATTTCAGCTGGACCGGATTAAATTTGCTTCTCTTTGAGCTTCCGCAAGCCAAATCTGGGGATCGGTTTATATGGGGGCTATATATAATTATGGACCGATGTGGACCAATTTTAGCAAGGTTGTTAGAGACCATATACCAACACCATGTACCAAATTTCAGCCGGATCGGATGAAATTTGCTTCTCTTTGAGGCTCCGCAAGCCAAATCTGGGGATCGGTTTATGTGGGGGCTATATAAAATTATGGACCGATGTGGACCAGTTTTAGCATGGTTGTTAGAGACCATATACCAACACCATGTACCAAATTTCAGCTGGATCGGATTAAATTTGCTTCTCTTTGAGGCTCCGCAAGTCAAATCTGGGGATCGGTTTATATGGGGGCTATATATAATTATGGACCGATGTCGACCAATTTTTGCATGGTTGTTAGATACCATATACAAACATCATGTACCAAATTTCAGCCGGATCGGATGAAATTTGCTACTCTTTGAGAGTCTGCAAGCCAAATTTGGGGATCCGTTTATATGGGGGCTATACGTAAAAGTGGACCGATATGGACCAATTTTAGCATGGTTGTTAGAGACCATATACTAACACCATGTACCAAATTTCAGCCGGATCGGATGAAATATTGCACATTGTTTTGTATTTTTTTAATATCCCTGGCATTAGACGTTGAATGAAGTTTATTGAAAACTAAAGCATACATCTAGGAGTATTAAATATTATAATGACGGCAGTAATGAAGAATCATAATTTTTAGCGATTATTTAACTTTGTGGATAAACTATTAAAATACAAAAATTGTATATAATTTTTTGCTCAACTATGGATTCATTAAAAAAAAACTTAATTAGGTGAAATATAAATATGAGGATGTTCATCATTGGCCGAAACAAGGGGTAATACACATTAACCGCTTTTTGTTTATGGTTACCATTTAAAGACCAAAGAAAATAGTATATTTTTTTCATTTTTCATTTATTTTTCATTGATATTATCGTTGTTGTTGTTGAAGCAATTTCAATTAAAAAAAATAATTGAGTTTTTCATTTTGTGATTGTGTTCACATTACAATGAGAGTGTAGTAGACCAAGAAAGACCAATCTTTATACCTAAAATGTCCGAAATTTATTTTGAATAATTAATGATTATAAATATTTTTATATTTCTATTTTCATTTTGATATAGACGCCATATTGAAAAAAAATTAAAATAGCTGATGGCCTTAGCAGCCAATGCTACTTTTCCCTTTTCTTTTTTATCATACATTTAACTTTGAAAACTTTTTTTATATAAATAAAATTTTGACAACATTTTCTACATAAACAAGATTTGACATAAATTTTCTATAGAAATGAAATTTTGACCAAATTTTCTATAGAAATAAAATTTGACATAAATTTTCTATAGAAATAAAATTTTGACAAAATTTTCTATAACAATAAAATTTTGATAAAATTTTCTATAGAAATAAAATTTGACATAAATTTTCTATAGAAATAAAATTTTGACAAAATCTTCTATAGAAACGAGATTTTGACAAAATTTTCTATAGAAATAAAATTTTGACAAGATTTTCTATAAAAATTAAATTTTAACTAAAATATCTATAGAAATAAAACTTTTAAAAAATACAATTTTTACAAAATTTATATAATGGGATTTTGACCAATTTTTTCATAGAAATAAAATTTTGATAAAATTTTCTCTCCCCGATTTTCTTGAAATGTAAAGACATGACAACATTTTCTATAAAAATGAAATTTAGACAAACTTTTCTATAGAAATAAAATTTTACAAGATTTTCTATATAAACAAAATTTTACAAGATTTTCTATAGAAATAAAATTTTGACAAAATATTCTATAGAAATAAAATGTTGACAAAATTTTCTATAGAAATACAATTTTCACAAAATTTTCTATAGAAATAAAATTTTGACAATATTTTCTAACGAAATAAATTTTTGACAAAATTTTCTATATAAATAAAATTTGATATACATTTTCTATAGAAATAAAATTTTGACAAAATTTTCTATATAAATAAAATTTGACATTAATTTTTTGTAGAAATAAAGTTTTGACAAAATTTTCTATATAAATAAAATTTGACATAAATTTTCTACAGAAATAAAATTTTGACAAACTCTTCCATAAAAACGGGATTTTGACAAAATTTTCTATAGAAATAAAATTTTGACAAAATTTTCTATAACTATGAAATTTTGACAAACTTTTCTGTAGAAATAATATTTTGATAAAATTTTCTATAACAATTAAATTTTGACTAAAATTTCTTTAGAATATTTTCGATAGAAATAAAATTTTGACAAAATTTTCTCTCCCCGATTTTCTTGAAATTGACATCTTCTATAAAAATGAAATTTTGACTTAATATTCTATAAAAATAAAATTTTGACAAAATGTTCTATGGAAACAAAATTTTGACAAAATATTCTATAAAAATAAAATGTTGACAAAATGTTCTATGGAAATAAAATGTTGACGAAATATTCTATAAAAATAAAATGTTGACAAAATTTTCTATAGAAATAAATTGTTGACAAAATTATCTATAGAAAAAAAATTTCACAAAATTTTCTATAGAAATAAAATTTTGACAAATTTTTCTATATAAATAAAATGTTGACCAAATTTTCTATAGAAATAAAATTTTCACAAAATTTTCTATAGAAATAAAATATTGACAAAATTTTCTATAGAAATAAAATGTTGACAAAATTTCTCTCCACGATTTTCTTGAAAATTTTTTTTTTTAAATCGGGAGGTCTTTGGAAGAGGGCTTGTTTCATCAAATTCACTTGAAATTCTTTATAGTAAAATTATGGCCTTAAATGTTCTGGTCCACATTTGAAAACTTTTTTTATATAAATAAAATTTTGACAACATTTTCTACATAAACAAGATTTGACATAAATTTTCTATAGAAATGAAATTTTGACCAAATTTTCTATAGAAATAAAATTTGACATAAATTTTCTATAGAAATAAAATTTTGACAAAATTTTCTATAACAATAAAATTTTGATAAAATTTTCTATAGAAATAAAATTTGACATAAATTTTCTATAGAAATAAAATTTTGACAAAATCTTCTATAGAAACGAGATTTTGACAAAATTTTCTATAGAAATAAAATTTTGACAAGATTTTCTATAAAAATTAAATTTTAACTAAAATATCTATAGAAATAAAACTTTTAAAAAATACAATTTTTACAAAATTTATATAATGGGATGTTGACCAATTTTTTCATAGAAATAAAATTTTGATAAAATTTTCTCTCCCCGATTTTCTTGAAATGTAAAGACATGACAACATTTTCTATAAAAATGAAATTTAGACAAACTTTTCTATAGAAATAAAATTTTACAAAATTTTCTATATAAACAAAATTTTACAAGATTTTCTATAGAAATAAAATTTTGACAAAATATTCTATAGAAATAAAATGTTGACAAAATTTTCTATAGAAATACAATTTTCACAAAATTTTCTATAGAAATAAAATTTTGACAATATTTTCTAACGAAATAAATTTTTGACAAAATTTTCTATATAAATAAAATTTGATATACATTTTCTATAGAAATAAAATTTTGACAAAATTTTCTATATAAATAAAATTTGACATTAATTTTTTGTAGAAATAAAGTTTTGACAAAATTTTCTATATAAATAAAATTTGACATAAATTTTCTACAGAAATAAAATTTTGACAAACTCTTCCATAAAAACGGGATTTTGACAAAATTTTCTATAGAAATAAAATTTTGACAAAATTTTCTATAACTATGAAATTTTGACAAACTTTTCTGTAGAAATAATATTTTGATAAAATTTTCTATAACAATTAAATTTTGACTAAAATTTCTTTAGAATATTTTCGATAGAAATAAAATTTTGACAAAATTTTCTCTCCCCGATTTTCTTGAAATTGACATCTTCTATAAAAATGAAATTTTGACTTAATATTCTATAAAAATAAAATTTTGACAAAATGTTCTATGGAAACAAAATTTTGACAAAATATTCTATAAAAATAAAATGTTGACAAAATGTTCTATGGAAATAAAATGTTGACGAAATATTCTATAAAAATAAAATGTTGACAAAATTTTCTATAGAAATAAATTGTTGACAAAATTATCTATAGAAAAAAAATTTCACAAAATTTTCTATAGAAATAAAATTTTGACAAATTTTTCTATATAAATAAAATGTTGACCAAATTTTCTATAGAAATAAAATTTTCACAAAATTTTCTATAGAAATAAAATATTGACAAAATTTTCTATAGAAATAAAATGTTGACAAAATTTCTCTCCACGATTTTCTTGAAAATTTTTTTTTTTAAATCGGGAGGTCTTTGGAAGAGGGCTTGTTTCATCAAATTCACTTGAAATTCTTTATAGTAAAATTATGGCCTTAAATGTCCATAAACAAATTCCTAAGTGCCTACAATTTACTACAGACCCGATATTAAAAAAATATGCAGCCTTTGTTTTCCGCATCCAAAGTCGTGATGTTATATATGACAATCCATTACGAGGAAATGTTATTTGGCCCTGCCGAACTTTTGGCTGTATGTACTTGTTTTATTTTTTTTTTATGGCTAGTGACATTAATTTTAAACACAGAATTTACACCAATAGCCTGTAAAAATGGCTGCAATCTGTGGTCAAACAAAACTGCTTTGTATGTGATTACCCTAATTGAGTAATGAAACATAATTACATTATACCATACTTTCAGCTACAAAATGGTTTAACCACTATGACCTCATTTATGGTGGTTAAAGCAAATTATGGCAAAAAATATAGTAGTCCCAGAATACCACAAACTTTCATAGGTATTTAAAATTTACTTTCATAATGTTAATACTGACCTTAAAATTTTAAAGAGAAAAATTAAAGCATACTTTTTGGCATGGTTAATAGTAAAATGTACAGTTTTAATGCAATTTCTGGAAAAGTGTATATTCCCTAATTAAAACAAAATATGGAATCTATCTTTAGGCGTTGTTCACCATAAAACAAATACCAGTGAATGAGAAATGAACATTTGTTGAGTTTTAGTTTTTAAAAACCCCATTTAATTACCTTTGGGTTTATAAAATATATATATTGAGTTAAATGTACACGCAAAAAAATAATTCTTTCCTCCCAAACGAAATTTTAGACAAACAAAGTTCGTTTCTCATTTGCTTTTCGCTGTAAGGAAGTGTATTTGGAAGAAAAGTATATACTTTTTGTGATAAACGTTTATTCTTTTCCAGGATGTAAAAACAATTTCATAAAGACAAATTCAAAAAAAAAACATTGTTTTCTGGCTAATTGCATTTTCCCTCACATCTTTCTCACATCCACGAGGTTTTTAGTTCTTAACACCTTTTCCTGTAATACCAACAATGTAGAAGAAATTATACGATTTTATAAATTTTTTAAAATTTTTTACCTTTCGCCTGGACGGAGAATCGAACCGCGGACCATGCACTTTGTAAGCCAACACACTAACCACTGAGCTATGTACCTGTTATGGTCATCAATAGATAAATATCCATATAAGTTGTATTTATATAGCATAGCTTGCGGCGCCCAGGAACCGAATAAACAAAGTTTATTTGACAGAAACAAACATTTAGTTTGGCACCGTGGAGCAGTGGTTGCTACGTCCGACTTGCATGCCAAGGGTCGTGGGTTCGATCCCTGCTTCGACCAAAGTTTTTTTTTTAATTTTTTTTACATATATCCAGATATGTTCGGAAGATTCCGAAAAAAATGTTCAACATTACATTGTAGTATATTAAATTTTGAACTGTAAAATGTGTCTTATTAACGACCTAAATTCAGAAAAGAACAGTGTTTGATATAAACGAAATGGACTGTGTTGTTGTTTCAAAAATAACTTTTTTTATTGAAAAAATAAAAATTTTATAACAAACGAATTTTTTTGGTGATAAAAGTTTAAAATTTTCGAAGCAATTCAAAAAACTCTAACAAAAGAAAAACGTTTTCGGTACACGTTTTCCAAACTTTTTTTTTCTTTGCGTGTACAACCAAAACATATAGATAAGTGGTTTCCCTGTATGATGTTTTCTCAATCTATGGTAAAACATGTGAAACAATATAACAATAATTAAACTATGGCATACTTTTCACCACAATATATTTTAAAACAATCGGAGCTTAATTGGATTTATTTAAACTATCAAAAATTTCGAAAAATCCATTTAGCTTGAACTATTCTGTGAACATTGCTGTATGAATAAAACCTTGTGTGCTTTAATTACCCTAAAAGGGAAACAAAGGAAAAAATTCAAAAAATCAAAAGGGACATAAAGGAAAAAATTCAAATAAAAGCATATTTTCAGGGCTACTGATCTTTTGTAAATAGTATAGGGATTGGCTGGCAATCACGGTTACCACAGTTGGTAGAATTCTAACAACAATGGAAGATTTTTTTGTTTATTTTATTTACTATAGAAATAACATTTTGGCAACATTTTCTAAATTTGTCAACATTTTATTTCCATAGAAAAATTTTCTATAGAAGTAAAATTTTGACAAAATTTGGTATAGAAATTTTGACAAAATTTTCTATAGAAACAAAATTTTGCACAATATACTTTAGAAATAAAAATTTGACCAAATTTTCCATAGAAACAAAATTTTGCACAATATACTTTAGAAATAAAAAGTTGACAAAATTTTCTATAGAAATAAAATTGTGACAAAATTTTTATAGATATAAAATTTTGACAGAATTTTCTATAGAAATAAAATTTTTAAAAAAAATTCTGTAGAATTAAAATTTTGACAAACTTTTTGCTAGAAATAAAATGTAGAACTAAAATTTCCCCAAAATTTTCTTTAGAAATAAAATTTTGACAATATTTTCTATAGACATACAATTTTGCACAATATACTTTAGAAATAAAAATTTGACAAAATTTTGCACAATATACTTTAGAAATAAAATTTTGACAACATTTTCTATAGAAATAAAATGTTGACGAAATTTTCTATAGAAATATAATTTTTAAAAAATTTTCTATAGAAAAAAAATTTTTGGCAACATTTTCTATAGAAATAAAATTTTATTTGTAGAGTTTGTAAGGCTTGAGGTCATGTTGTAATAAAACAAAATAAAATCTTAGTTTTTATAGTGTTTTATTTTTAATTTTTTAAAAATTATGTTACAAAAATTTTTACTAGGACATTTAAATTTTTAATATTTTTAATAAGACAGAGTGACTTGCTCGCCACTGCGTTTGAGTTTACACTAAACACTTTTACTTTTTGCTGTATTTTTTAACTATGTTTCTATATATATGCGCACAGTGGTCCGTGTCAGTCTTATAATTTATTCTTTTTTCCGTCGGTACATTTATAATATGTAGCATTTCTAACATATATCTCCTTTTGTGATTGTTCTCCTGGGTTAAAATATCTACATCTTGCAGATTGGGTTGATGCCCCGTCGTTGTACAATGTGCTGAAAGTGCCGTCTTCTGCTCCAATGGCTTTTCTGTTGCTTTTTGGTCCGATTTATGACCAGAGAGTCTGGTTTTTAATTTAGTTTTTGTAGTCTCCTTGCATGTGATTTTATACAAGTCCGTCATATGCCAGAAGGTATATGTCGGTACTACAAAAACTAAATTAAAAACCAGACCCTCTGGTCATAAATCGGATCAAAAAGCAACAGAAAAGCCATGGGAGCCATTGTTAAAGTTAATTTCCCTGAGGACGGACAACGATGATGTTCGAAATATTGGAAAAAATTAAAAATAAAACACTATAAAAAACTGAGATTTTATTTTGTTTTATTACAACATGACCTCAAGCCTTACAAACTCTACAAATAATTATACTAAAAGGTCAACCATACAACAACTACCAGAAATAAAATTTTCACAAAATTTTCTATAGAAATTAAATTTTGACAAAATTTTCTATAGAAATAAAACTTTCACAAAATGTTCTATAGAAATAAAATTTTCACAAAATTTTCTATCGAAATAAAATTTTCACAAAATTTTCTATATAAATAAAATTTTGACAAAATTTCCTATAGAAAAAAAATTTTGACAAAATTTTCTATAGAAATAAAATTTTTGACAAAATTTTCTATAGAAATAAAATTTTGACAAAATTTTCTACAGAAATAAAGTTTTCACAAAATTTTCTATAGAAATAAAATTTTGACAAAATTTTCAATAGAAATAAAATTTTGACAAAATTTTCTATAGAAATAAAATTTTCACAAAATTTTATATAGAAATAAAATTTTCACAAAATTTTGTATAGAAATAAAATTTTCACAAAATTTTGTATAGAAATAAAATTTTGACAACATTTTCTATACAAATAAAATTTTGACAAAATTTGCTATAGTAATTTTGACAAAATTTTCTATAGAAATAAAATTTTTGACAAAATTTTCAATACAAATATAATTTTGACAAAGTTTTCTATACAATTAAATTTTGACAAATCTTTCAATAGAAATTAAATTTTGACAAAATTTTCTATAGAAATAAAATTTTGACAAACTTTTCTATAGAAATAAAATTTTGACAACATATTGCCAAAATTTTCTATGTAAAAAAACATTAAGCTGAAATCAAAAACAACAAAAATGATTGAAGAGTAAACCAACAATAACAAACAAGACGAAGGAAATAAAATGTCGACAACATTATATAGAAACAAAATTGACAAAAAAAAATTATTTTGTCAAAATAAAAACACAAACAATTTCGTCAAAACAAAATTTTGACAAAATATTCCATAGAAATAAAATTTTGACAAAATTTTCTATAGCAATAAAATTTTGACAACATTTTCTATACAAATAAAATTTTGACAAATTTTTCAATAGAAATAAAATTTTGACAAAATTTTCTATAGATATAACATTTTGACAAAATTTTCTATAGATATAAAATTTTGACAAAATTTTCTTTAGAAATAAAACTTTGATACAATTTTCTATAGAAATACAATTTTGACAAAATTTTCTATACAAAAAAAAATTTGACAAATTTTGCAATACAAATAAAATTTTGACAAATTTTTCAATAGAAATAAAATTTTGACAAAATTTTCTATATTTATTTCTATAGAAATAAAATTTTGACAAAAATTTTTATATAAATAAAATTTTGTTAAAATATTCTATAGCAAAAAAATTTTGACAACTTTTTCTATACAAATAAAATTTTGACAACTTTTTCTATACAAATAAAATTTTGACAAATTTTTCAATAGAAATACAATTTTGACAAAATTTTCTATAGATAAAAATTTTAAAATAAAATTTTGACAAAATTTTCTGTGGAAATAAAATTTTGACAAAATATTCTGTAGAAATAAAATTTTTACAAAAATTTTCTATAGAAATTAAATTTTGACAAAATTTTCTATAGAAATAAAATTTTGACAAAATTTTCTACAGAAATAAAATTTTGACAAAATTTTCTATAGAAATAAAATTTTGACAAAATATTATGTAGCAATAAAATTTTTAAAAAATTTTCAATAGAAATAAAATTTTGACAAAAATTTTTATAGAAATAAAATTTTGACAAAATTTTCTATAGAAATAAAATTTTGACAAAATTTTTTATAGAAATAAAATTTTGACAAAAGTTTCTACAGAAATAAAATTTTGACAAAATTTTCTACAGAAATAAAATTTTGACAAAATTTTCTATAGAAATAAAATTTTGACAAACTTTTCGATAGAAATAAAATGTAGAACTAAAATTTTGACAAAAATTTTCTTTAGAAATAAAATTTTGACAAAAATTTTCTCCTTGCATGTGATTTTATACAAGTCCGTCATATGCCAGAAGGTATATGTCGGTACTACAAAAACTAAATTAAAAACCAGACCCTCTGGTCATAAATCGGATCAAAAAGCAACAGAAAAGCCATGGGAGCCATTGTTAAAGTTAATTTCCCTGAGGACGGACAACGATGATGTTCGAAATATTGGAAAAAATTAAAAATAAAACACTATAAAAAACTGAGATTTTATTTTGTTTTATTACAACATGACCTCAAGCCTTACAAACTCTACAAATAATTATACTAAAAGGTCAACCATACAACAACTACCAGAAATAAAATTTTCACAAAATTTTCTATAGAAATTAAATTTTGACAAAATTTTCTATAGAAATAAAACTTTCACAAAATGTTCTATAGAAATAAAATTTTCACAAAATTTTCTATCGAAATAAAATTTTCACAAAATTTTCTATATAAATAAAATTTTGACAAAATTTCCTATAGAAAAAAAATTTTGACAAAATTTTCTATAGAAATAAAATTTTTGACAAAATTTTCTATAGAAATAAAATTTTGACAAAATTTTCTACAGAAATAAAGTTTTCACAAAATTTTCTATAGAAATAAAATTTTGACAAAATTTTCAATAGAAATAAAATTTTGACAAAATTTTCTATAGAAATAAAATTTTCACAAAATTTTATATAGAAATAAAATTTTCACAAAATTTTGTATAGAAATAAAATTTTGACAAAATTTTGTATAGAAATAAAATTTTGACAACATTTTCTATACAAATAAAATTTTGACAAAATTTGCTATAGTAATTTTGACAAAATTTTCTATAGAAATAAAATTTTTGACAAAATTTTCAATACAAATATAATTTTGACAAAGTTTTCTATACAATTAAATTTTGACAAATCTTTCAATAGAAATTAAATTTTGACAAAATTTTCTATAGAAATAAAATTTTGACAAACTTTTCTATAGAAATAAAATTTTGACAACATATTGCCAAAATTTTCTATGTAAAAAAACATTAAGCTGAAATCAAAAACAACAAAAATGATTGAAGAGTAAACCAACAATAACAAACAAGACGAAGGAAATAAAATTTCGACAACATTATATAGAAACAAAATTGACAAAAAAAAATTATTTTGTCAAAATAAAAACACAAACAATTTCGTCAAAACAAAATTTTGACAAAATATTCCATAGAAATAAAATTTTGACAAAATTTTCTATAGCAATAAAATTTTGACAACATTTTCTATACAAATAAAATTTTGACAAATTTTTCAATAGAAATAAAATTTTGACAAAATTTTCTATAGATATAACATTTTGACAAAATTTTCTATAGATATAAAATTTTGACAAAATTTTCTTTAGAAATAAAACTTTGATACAATTTTCTATAGAAATACAATTTTGACAAAATTTTCTATACAAAAAAAAAATTTGACAAATTTTGCAATACAAATAAAATTTTGACAAATTTTTCAATAGAAATAAAATTTTGACAAATTTTTCAATAGAAATAAAATTTTGACAAAATTTTCTATATTTATTTCTATAGAAATAAAATTTTGACAAAAATTTTTATATAAATAAAATTTTGTTAAAATATTCTATAGCAAAAAAATTTTGACAACTTTTTCTATACAAATAAAATTTTGACAACTTTTTCTATACAAATAAAATTTTGACAAATTTTTCAATAGAAATACAATTTTGACAAAATTTTCTATAGATAAAAATTTTAAAATAAAATTTTGACAAAATTTTCTGTGGAAATAAAATTTTGACAAAATATTCTGTAGAAATAAAATTTTTACAAAAATTTTCTATAGAAATTAAATTTTGACAAAATTTTCTATAGAAATAAAATTTTGACAAAATTTTCTACAGAAATAAAATTTTGACAAAATTTTCTATAGAAATAAAATTTTGACAAAATATTATGTAGCAATAAAATTTTTAAAAAATTTTCAATAGAAATAAAATTTTGACAAAAATTTTTATAGAAATAAAATTTTGACAAAATTTTCTATAGAAATAAAATTTTGACAAAATTTTTTATAGAAATAAAATTTTGACAAAAGTTTCTACAGAAATAAAATTTTGACAAAATTTTCTACAGAAATAAAATTTTGACAAAATTTTCTATAGAAATAAAATTTTGACAAACTTTTCGATAGAAATAAAATGTAGAACTAAAATTTTGACAAAAATTTTCTTTAGAAATAAAATTTTGACAAAAATTTTCTCCTTGCATGTGATTTTATACAAGTCCGTCATATGCCAGAAGGTATATGTCGGTACTACAAAAACTAAATTAAAAACCAGACCCTCTGGTCATAAATCGGATCAAAAAGCAACAGAAAAGCCATGGGAGCCATTGTTAAAGTTAATTTCCCTGAGGACGGACAACGATGATGTTCGAAATATTGGAAAAAATTAAAAATAAAACACTATAAAAAACTGAGATTTTATTTAGTTTTATTACAACATGACCTCAAGCCTTACAAACTCTACAAATAATTATACTAAAAGGTCAACCATACAACAACTACCAGAAATAAAATTTTCACAAAATTTTCTATAGAAATTAAATTTTGACAAAATTTTCTATAGAAATAAAACTTTCACAAAATGTTCTATAGAAATAAAATTTTCACAAAATTTTCTATCGAAATAAAATTTTCACAAAATTTTCTATATAAATAAAATTTTGACAAAATTTCCTATAGAAAAAAAATTTTGACAAAATTTTCTATAGAAATAAAATTTTTGACAAAATTTTCTATAGAAATAAAATTTTGACAAAATTTTCTACAGAAATAAAGTTTTCACAAAATTTTCTATAGAAATAAAATTTTGACAAAATTTTCAATAGAAATAAAATTTTGACAAAATTTTCTATAGAAATAAAATTTTCACAAAATTTTATATAGAAATAAAATTTTCACAAAATTTTGTATAGAAATAAAATTTTGACAAAATTTTGTATAGAAATAAAATTTTGACAACATTTTCTATATAAATAAAATTTTGACAAAATTTGCTATAGTAATTTTGACAAAATTTTCTATAGAAATAAAATTTTTGACAAAATTTTCAATACAAATATAATTTTGACAAAGTTTTCTATACAATTAAATTTTGACAAATCTTTCAATAGAAATTAAATTTTGACAAAATTTTCTATAGAAATAAAATTTTGACAAACTTTTCTATAGAAATAAAATTTTGACAACATATTGCCAAAATTTTCTATGTAAAAAAACATTAAGCTGAAATCAAAAACAACAAAAATGATTGAAGAGTAAACCAACAATAACAAACAAGACGAAGGAAATAAAATTTCGACAACATTATATAGAAACAAAATTGACAAAAAAAAATTATTTTGTCAAAATAAAAACACAAACAATTTCGTCAAAACAAAATTTTGACAAAATATTCCATAGAAATAAAATTTTGACAAAATTTTCTATAGCAATAAAATTTTGACAACATTTTCTATACAAATAAAATTTTGACAAATTTTTCAATAGAAATAAAATTTTGACAAAATTTTCTATAGATATAACATTTTGACAAAATTTTCTATAGATATACAATTTTGACAAAATTTTCTTTAGAAATAAAACTTTGATACAATTTTCTATAGAAATACAATTTTGACAAAATTTTCTATACAAAAAAAAATTTGACAAATTTTGCAATACAAATAAAATTTTGACAAATTTTTCAATAGAAATAAAATTTTGACAAATTTTTCAATAGAAATAAAATTTTGACAAAATTTTCTATATTTATTTCTATAGAAATAAAATTTTGACAAAAATTTTTATATAAATAAAATTTTGTTAAAATATTCTATAGCAAAAAAATTTTGACAACTTTTTCTATACAAATAAAATTTTGACAACTTTTTCTATACAAATAAAATTTTGACAAATTTTTCAATAGAAATACAATTTTGACAAAATTTTCTATAGATAAAAATTTTAAAATAAAATTTTGACAAAATTTTCTGTGGAAATAAAATTTTGACAAAATATTCTGTAGAAATAAAATTTTTACAAAAATTTTCTATAGAAATTAAATTTTGACAAAATTTTCTATAGAAATAAAATTTTGACAAAATTTTCTACAGAAATAAAATTTTGACAAAATTTTCTATAGAAATAAAATTTTGACAAAATATTATGTAGCAATAAAATTTTTAAAAAATTTTCAATAGAAATAAAATTTTGACAAAAATTTTTATAGAAATAAAATTTTGACAAAATTTTCTATAGAAATAAAATTTTGACAAAATTTTTTATAGAAATAAAATTTTGACAAAAGTTTCTACAGAAATAAAATTTTGACAAAATTTTCTACAGAAATAAAATTTTGACAAAATTTTCTATAGAAATAAAATTTTGACAAACTTTTCGATAGAAATAAAATGTAGAACTAAAATTTTGACAAAAATTTTCTTTAGAAATAAAATTTTGACAAATTTTTCAATAGAAATAAAATTTTGCACAATACGAGTATACTTAAGAAATAAAAGTTTGACAAAATTTTCTATAGAAATACAATTTTGAGAAAATTTTCTATGAAAACTTTCTATGGAAATAAAATTTTGACAAAATTTTCTATAAAAATAAAATGTTGACAAAATTTTTTTTTTCGCAATAACATTTTGACAAAATTTTCTATAGAAATAAAATTTTGACAAAATTTTCTAAAGAAATAAAATTTTGACAAACTTTTCTAATGTTGACAAAATTTTTTTTGCATTAAAATTTTGAGTTTCTATAGATATATATTTTCTATAGAAATAAAATATTGACAACATTTTCCATAGAAATAAAATTTTGATAAAATTTTCTCTAGAAATAAAATTTTGATAAAATTTTCTATAGAAATACATTTTTGAAAAAAATTTCTATAGAAATAATTAGTAGAGCTTTGCATATAAATCGTACAAAGAAATAATCGAAGCCTACTTTTAGGGGTGTTGATTTTTTTTACGTAGCAATAATATTTAGTTCTATATTAGGTACTTCATGTTCTAAAATATTTATTTAATGAAAAATATTTTACTTAAAGCCTTTGGAGAGTTATTTAATATTTCACTTTAATTTATTATAATAAACCCTCATTTATTTTTACAAACACAACTTCTTCAATGCCACATTGAAACTTAAAACTTAAGGATTTGCAAAAAGAAAAATAAAGTATGAATTCCTTTGCAAGTGTAACGCTATTTGTGCCCAGTACAACATAAACGAAACGAAATGTCTATAAATTATCCTTCGTCTGACATGTTATTTAACACTTTAGAATAACAATAGTCATTTCAAGCATAGCAATGATGATGAGGGGAAAAGTTTTTATACCTTAACACATAAATAAATAAATCTCTTTGATCTTGCTCTTGCACAGCAGACAAAAAAACTGTATATTTCCTTGCTTCCTTTTTTGTTTAGCCCAAAGCAAAACGAGGTAAGAAAATAAATTCATCTTTTTATACTCACATCAGTGGGAGGCTGATGTTTGTTTTGAATTATAGCATACTTTTAGGCATCACATATAAGAAATAAATGCATACATACTGAAGACATTTTTTTTGTTGTTGTATTAAACTCCATTAGAAATGACCTCTAATGGCTTGGAGAAAAAACGTATACATTTTTTATTGACATAAAAAGTTCGAAACTTGATTAAATGTCATAAATTGTGAGAAATATGTTTTTTGTATAATTTTTATTACGGTATCTCGTGGTATAAAAAAGTATTATATTTATTTGCTCTGTAATAAAAATAAGTTCCATTAAAGGGCAAAAAAATAATAATTGCTTTAAAAAAAAGGAAAACTATTTTTTAAATGATTCATATTACATATCACCTAAATGTCATACAAGAAAAATTTCGCATTTCTGATCAAACTACAATCATTTATTTTTTCTGTTTATAACTTTATTTAAACAAATATGTACACCAACAAAAAAGTAAACCCAGTCAGTTTTTAGTAAATTCTAACTAAAATATTTATTATTTCATTCTGATATAACCCAGTAAATTTGACAAGCATACTTTTCCTCTGTTGGTTAAGCTACACTTGTAGTTTAGTCAATGCATGATTTTAAGCTGAGATCAAAACCAACAATAATGATTGAAGAGAAACCAACAATAACAAACAACTCGAATGAAATAAAATTTTGTCAAATTTTTCTATAGAAATAAAATTTTGACAAAATTCTCTATAGAAACAACATTTTGTCAAAATTTTCTACAGAAATAAAATTTTGTCAAAATTTTCTAAAGTAATAAAATTTGGTCAAAATTTTCTATGGAAATAAAATTTTGACACAATTGTCTATAGAAATAAAATTTTGACAAAATTTTCTATAGAAATAAAATTTTAACAAAATTTTCTATAGAAATAAAATTTAAAAAAAATTTCTATGGAAATAAAATTTTGACAAAATTTTCTATAGAAATAAAATTTTGTCAAGATTTTCTATAGAAATAAAATTTTGTCAACATTTTTTATAGAAATAAAATTTTGACAAAATTCTCTATAGAAATAAAATTTTGACAAAATTTTCTATAGAAATAAATTTTTGACAAAATTTTCTATAGAAGTAAAATTTTGACAAAATTTTATATAGAATAAAATTTTGACAAAATTTTCTATAGAAATAAAATTTTCACGAAATTTTCTATAGAATAAAATTTTGACAAAATTTTCTATAGAAATAAAATTTTGACAAAATTTTCTATAGAAATAAAATTTTGTCAAAATTTTCTATAGAAATAAAATTTTTTCAAAATGTTCTATAGATATAACATTTTGACAAATTTCTCTATAGAAATAAAATGTTGACAAAATTTTCTATAGAAGTAAAATTTTGACAACATTTTCTATAGAAATAAAATTTTGACAAAATTTTCTATAGAAATAAAATTTTGAGAAAATTTTCCATAGAAAAAAAATTTTCACGAAATTTTCTATAGAAATAAAATTTTGACAAAAGTCTCTATAGAAGTAAAATTTCGACAAAATTTTCTATAGAAAATAATTTTTTCACGAAATTTTCTATAGAAATAAAATTTTGACAAAATTCTCTATAGAAATAAAAATTTAACGAAATTTTCTAAAGAAATAAAATTTTGACAAAATTCTCTATAGAAACAAAATTTTGTCAAAATTATCTATAGAAATAAAATTTTGACAAAATTGTCTATAGAAATAAAATTTTGACAAATTTTCTATAGAAATAAAATTTTGACAAAATTTTCTATAGAAATAAAATTTTGACAAAATTTTCTATAGAAATAAAATTTTGACAAAATTTTCTATAGAAATAAAATTTTCACGAAATTTTCTATAGAATAAAATTTTGACAAAATTTTCTATAGAAATAAAATTTTGACAAAATTTTCTATAGAAATAAAATTTTGTCAAAATTTTCTATAGAAATAAAATTTTTTCAAAATGTTCTATAGATATAACATTTTGACAAATTTCTCTATAGAAATAAAATGTTGACAAAATTTTCTATAGAAGTAAAATTTTGACAACATTTTCTATAGAAATAAAATTTTGACAAAATTTTCTATAGAAATAAAATTTTGAGAAAATTTTCCATAGAAAAAAATTTTCACGAAATTTTCTATAGAAATAAAATTTTGACAAAAGTCTCTATAGAAGTAAAATTTCGACAAAATTTTCTATAGAAAATAATTTTTTCACGAAATTTTCTATAGAAATAAAATTTTGACAAAATTCTCTATAGAAATAAAAATTTAACGAAATTTTCTAAAGAAATAAAATTTTGACAAAATTCTCTATAGAAACAAAATTTTGTCAAAATTATCTATAGAAATAAAATTTTGACAAAATTGTCTATAGAAATAAAATTTTGACAAAATTTTCTATAGAAATAAAATTTTGACAAAATTCTCTATAGAAATAAAAATTTAACGAAATTTTCTAAAGAAATAAAATTTTGACAAAATTCTCTTTAGAAACAAAATTTTGTCAAAATTATCTATAGAAATAAAATTTTGACAAAATTGTCTATAGAAATAAAATTTTGACAAAATTTTCTATAGAAATAAAATTTTTACAAAATTTTCTATAGAAATAAAATTTTGACAAAATTTTCTATAGAAATAAAATTTTGACAAAATTTTCTATAGAAATAAAAAATTGTAAAAATTTTCTATAGAAATAAAATTTTAACAAAATTTTCTATAGAAATAAAATTTTGACAACATTTTCTATAGAGTAAAATTTGACAAAAATTTTCCATAGAATAAAATTTTCACAAAATTTTCCAGAGAAGTAAAATTTTGACAAAATTTTCTAAAGAAATAAAATTTTGACAAAGTTTTCTTTAGAAAAAGAATTTTGACAAAATTTCCCAGCAAAAAAAGCGTCGTCAAAAATGTAATGAAAATATTCTTTTTGGATCCGGAAGTGGTGCAAAATTGACGCAGAAGCGATGAATTTAACATGGGTCATAGGACGGAAATTCTCCATTTCAACAGCCGTTGCAGTGAATTTGCATCACTTCTTTAGGTGTGATCCGAATTTAATGTTTTGCATGTAAATTAAAAAATTCTGTGACATTTTGTCAAATAAATAATTTTTATAATTTTTTATAATTTTTAATGGATTCTAACCCAGCAAAAACTGGGTAAGCACTAGTGATTCTTTCAGTAATACTGGTAATCAAAAAGTTACTACTTGCAGTATTACCTGGGATTTAAAAATAATAACTTACCTGTGTAGGCAAAAAGTGATTCTTTCTAGTAATACCGGTAATAAAAATCCTATCTTGAGGTCCGGGTTCGGCTCTACAGTGGGCACCGTTTTACTATTATTACTACTAATATATGTACGAGGAAGTTGTTACCAATTTGGCGCAGGCATACTTGTACTCATACCTGGTAATAGGAGTTTTTGCTGGGAACGCTTGTCTAAAACCTTTGACCTCAAATATTTTCAAAAATTCACAATTTTTTCAGATTGGATTTAGATTTTTTTCAACAAAATTTAAATGATTTGTACCATTTTATGAATTCTTACTCTGTTTTTAATCTATTTGAAACAAAATAAGTTAAAATTACCTATTAAAAGTATGAAAAAAGCATGTTATAAAAAATTGACTGAAAGAACTTACTGGGTAGTTAAAATAAAGAACATCATTGGGAGTGCATCCTCAGGAAGTGCTTTTAAAGTTGTGCCTTTGGAAGAACTTCCAATTTTTTTTGCTGTGTTTCTATATAAATACAATTTTAACAAAATTTTCTATAGAAATAAAATTTTGACAAAATTTTCTACAGAAGATTTTTTTGTTTGGTAGTTTTTTGGAAGAATTTTCTCCAAATTTTGGTAGATTATTTGTGGCTCAAGTGGCAACCGTGGTGCCATTTTCACTACCCATCAGCCTTCTCTTGAAACCAATTTTACTCATCATAAATGCCTTTGAGAATTTCCTAAAATTAGGGCAAAAGTGTCGTAAGAGGTGGCATCCTCATCGTCTCAAAAAGTTTTACACTTTCTATAATAAAAGAATATGAATTAAATTCACGTATATCAGTTTTTCCATTATGAAATAGTTTTATTGTTTTTCAAATTAGATCTAAATTAATCCTTTTTCCATGCCATTGAAAATCACTCTTGTATTTACCTAATTACAAATATTAAATAAATTTTAACCATTACAGTTTAAACCATTACAGATTATCCTTGCACTGAAACCATTTCAATTTCCATTTTCAGATTTCCCGTGCATATAATTAGGCATAAATAGTTATTGTCACAAATTATTGCATACTTCTTGGAGTGCAATAAAATTCATATATACTAAATACTTTTGGTGAAACGAAATAATATACTTTCTCCTTCACATTCGTCTCCCCCTGCCCAATAACAAGCAGTAGAACACAACAATAATTTATGGCACTTTTGTTGACTTTAATTACCCAAAAGAAAATATATATAAGCAAAGTATTTATGTTAACAACCGTGCCATGTTATTCATTAACAGCAACAAATTCTTTGATACTTTATATGACGGTTGGGATATAAAACTAAAAGCTTTAATTAACTACATTTCCTCCGGGTAGATATATAGGCCCCTTATACCCCTCCTCCAAGGAAGTCGTTATACTTGTTGATTTGTGGTATGCACAATAAATTCACCACCCTCCCTGAAGGGTGGTAAAATTTATATCTTTGAATTTTATATTGAACTTGTGGTATACTTTTAGGAGTTCACATGTTTAATATTTCACAAAAATTTAAATAGGGGGAGCAATTCAAGGATTTTTTTTAAACCATAAAATTTACTATAAGGATATTGGTGGTGTAACAACATTTAAATTTTATTTAAATAAGAGCATTGGGAAATTTAGGTATAGGAGTGCGAGAAACATTCATACTCCAACTCATGGTATACAAAATTTTTGATACCATATTATATAAAAAGTTGCTAAAAACTAATAATTGAGGAAAATAAAAACAGTAAGTATTTTATAATAAGGTATGTTAAAGGAAATACCTTTAAGGCATATATAACATGATCCATCAAATCTGCACGAAATAGGAACTTTTGTGGTTATGAATCCCCTTTAATCACTAGATTATTCAGACACAAATACTCGATTTATTAGGAATTCAATTTATGGTGATTGGTTAATATATTGATCAATGAACAAACTTTTTAATTGAATCAAACATCAATCAATTAATTCTTTAAATGAGTTTCAATTAATTTTTTATCATTTCTGTAATTGAATACATTTCAATTAAAAACAAGTATATACAGCAGTAAGTTCGGCCGGACCGAATCTTAAATACCCACCACCATGAACCAAATATTAGGGTTTCCTTTGAAATTTCAGGAGGGTTTGAGGACTCTTCCGGAAGATAAATTTAAAGATTTCACCTATGAGGACTATATCAGGTTCTGGATTTATAAGAACAATTTTTGTTTGAGTTTTAGAGGAATTATTAACATCTCTTGTAAGTGTGCAAGAAAATTATAAAATAACGTCTTGATTTGAAATCTTAAATCTGTAGATTTTCACCCGGGAAGTAAAATTTGGAAATTTTACATTGAGTTTCAAGCAATTTTCATGATCAGTTGGCCTTCTACACCCTCAAGAAGTGAAGTCGGTCTTTATGGAGGCATTACCAAATGGACCGATAAAAACTTAATCCGATACACGTTTTTCTGAGCCTCAAATACCAGAATATTTACAATTTCAGGCAAATCAGATAAAAACTACGGTTTCTAGAAACCCAAGGAGTTAAATCTGGAAATCGTTCTTATGGGGGCTATACTAAAATATGGACCGATACTCACCGTTTTCGGCCCGAAAATACCTCTAGATTTCCAATTTCAGGCAAATTGGATAAAAACTACGGTTTCTATAAGCCCAAGACCCCAAATCGGGAGGTCGGTTTATATGGGCACCATACCAAAACATGGACCGATGCTCACCATTTTTGGCACACCTCTTTACGGTTCTAAAGTACCTTTTGATTTCCAAATTCAGATAAATTGGATAAAAACTGCGGTTTCTAGAAACCCAAGAAGTAAAATCGGGAGATCGGTCTATATGGGGGCTATACCAAAATATGGACCGATGCTCACCATTTTTGGCACACCTCTTTATGTTCATAAAATACCTCTAGATTTCAAATTTCAGGCAAATTGGATAAACACTACGATTTCTATAAGCCCAAGAAGTAAAATCGGGAGATCGGTCTATATGGGGGCTATACCAAAATATGGATCGATACTCACAATTTTTGGCACACGTATTTGTGGTCCTACAATACCTCTAGATTTCCAATTTCAGGCAAATTGGATAAAAACTACGATTTCTATAAGCCCAAGACCCGAAATCGGGAGGTCGGTTTATATGGGGACTATATCAAACCCTGGACCGATATAGCCCATCTTCGAACTTGACCTACCTGCAGACAAAAGACGAGTTTGTGCAAAATTTCAGCACGATTGCTTCATTATTGAAGACTGTAGCGTGATTACAACAGACAGACAGACAGATAGACAGACAGACAGACAGGCGGACAGACGGACATCGTTATATCGTCTTAGAATTTCTCCCTGATCAAGAATATATATACTTTATATAGTCGGAAATCGATATTTCGATGTGTTACAAACGGAATGACAAACTTATTATACCCCCATCACCATTCTATGGTGGTGGGTATAAAAATCGGGAGATCGGTTTATATGGGGACTATACCAAAACATGGACCGCTACTCACCATTTTTGGCACACCTCTTCAAGGTCCCAAAATATCTCTAGATTTTCAATTTCGCGCAAATTGGATGAAAACTACGGTTTCTATAAGCGAAAGACCCCAAATCGGGAGGTCGGTTTATATGGGGGCTATACCAAAACATGGCCCGATATAGCCCATCTTCGAACTTGACCTGCGCGCAGACAAAAGACGATTCTGTGCCAAATTTCAGGACGATAGCTCCATTATTGAATGCTGTAGCGTGATTACAACAGACAACCAGACAGACAGACAGACGGACAGACGGACATGCTTATATCGTCTTAGAATTTCTCCCTGATCAAGAATATATATACTTTATATAGTCGGAAATCGATATTTCGATGCGTTACAAACGGAATGACAAACTTATTATACCCCGTCACCATTCTATGGTGGTGGGTATAACAAGTATATACGGCTGTAGGTTCGGCCAGGCCGAATCTTATGTACCCTCCACCATGGATTGCGTAGAAACTTCTACTAAAGACTGTCATCCACAATCGAATTACTTGGGTTGCGGTAACACTTGCCGATGGCAAGGTATCTTAAAAATCTTTAACACCGTCTTCTAAATTGTAAGTTAGTCCATATGGGGGATATATTTATTAAACAAAATAAAAAAAAAAATACCGATTAAATATGTGTATAATTCAGTTCGACAACATTTTCTATAGAAATAAAATGTTGACATAATTTTCTATAGAAATAAAGTTTTGACTAAAATTTCTATAGAAATAAAATTTTGACAAAATTTTCTATAGAAATAAAATATTGACTAAATTATCTATAGAAATAACATTTTGACAACATTTTCTATAGAAATAAAATGTTGACAAAATTTTCTATAGAAATAAAATTTTGACAAAATTTTCTATAGGAATAAAATTTTGACAAAATTATCTATAGAAATCAAATTTTGACAAAATTATATATAGAAATAAAATTTTGGTAAATTATTTTTGGCGATATGGACCAATTTTTGTGTGGCTGTTAGCGGCCATATACTAGCGCAATGTACCAAATTTCAACCGAATCGGATGAATTTTGCTCCTCCAAGAGGTTCCGGAGGTCAAATCTGGGGATCGATTTATATAGGGGCTATATATAATTATGGACCGATATGGACCAATTTTTGCATGGTTGTTAAAGACCATATACTAGGTTAGGTTAGGTTTAGGTGGCAGCCCGATGTATCGGGCTCACATAGACTATTCAGTCCATTGTGATACCACATTGATGAACTTCTCTCTTGTCACTGAGTGCTGCCCGATTCCATGTTAAGCTCAATGACAAGGGACCTCCTTTTTATAGCCGAGTGCGAATGGCGTTCCACTTAGAGAAGCTTTGAAACCCTCAGAAATGTCACCAATATTACTGAGGTGGGATAATCCACCGCTGAAAAACTTTTTGGTGTTCGGTCGAAGCAGGAATCGAACCCACGACCTTGTGTATGCAAGGCGGGCATGCTAATCATTGCACCACGGTAGCTCCCAAGACCATATACTAACACCACGTACCAAATTTCAATCAGATCGGATGAATTTTGCTCTTCCAAGAGGCTCCGGAGGTCGAATCTGGGGATCGATTTATATGGGGGCTATACATAATTTTGACCGATGTGGACCAATGTTTGCATGGTTGTTAGAGACCATATACTAGCACTGTGTACCAAATTTCAGCCGGATCGGATGGAATTTGCTTCTCTTAGAGCAATCGCTAGCCAAATTTGGGGGTCCGTTTATATGGGGGCTATACGTAAAAGTGAACCGATATGGCCCATTTGCAATACCATCCGACCTACATCAATAACAACTACTTGTGCCAAGTTTCAAGTCGATAGCTTATTTCGTTCGGAAGTTAGCGTGATTTCAATAGACGGACGGACGAACATGCTTAGATCGACTCAGAATTTCACCACGACCCAGAAATATATACTTTATGGGGTCTTAGAGCAATATTTCGTTGTGTTAAAAACGGAATGACAAAGTTAATATACCCCCCATCCTATGGTGGAGGGTATAAAAATACGGATAGTTTGTCCACTGAATTGATGAGGATTCAAAAATTTATAAGTGGCTGTCTCGTCATTTTGGATTGATTTTTGTCCAACATAAACAAGTAAATATTTTCTATAGATATAAAATTTTGTGCAGAAATAAACTATAAAAAAGATTTATATAAATACAAAATTATGCAAAAATGTTATATAGAAAGAGCATTTTGTAAAAATTTTATATAGAAATAAAATTTTGCAATAACTATGGAATGGAAATTAAATATTAACAAAATTTTCTATAGAAATAAAAATTTGGCTAAATTTTCTACAGAAATAAAATTCTGTCATAATTTTCTATAGAAATAAAATTTTGACGACATTTTTTATAGAAGTAAAATTGTTACAAAATTTTCTATAAAAATACATTTTTCTTTTATAAATAAATTTTTGAAAAAAAAATCTACAGAAATAAAATTTTAACAAAAATTTCTATAGAAATAATACATATACAACATTTTCTGTAGGACTAAAATTTTGACAAAATTTCCTATTGAAATAAAATTTATAAAAATTTTCCGTAGAAATAAATAAATATAAATAAAAATTTCACAAAATTTTCTATCGAAGTAAAATTTTGGAAAATTGTTAACTTTTAAATGATGTTAATTTAATTTAGAAAAATGGTCCGCTGGTACGAATTTTTGTCCAATTTTGGAAAAAATTTTGGTCGAAAATAAAAATTCATTGTGGCAACGCTGCTTGAAGTTGACATTTCAGGGAAGTAACACGATTCACCTACTGATTCACCTACGACAACTTTCGTTGCATAGTTTCGGGCGGTAGATGAAAACATTATGTTATTGGAAGTTCTTCTCAAGACACAACTTTAAAAGAACTTCCAAAAATGCTCTCACAAAGATGTTCTTTATTTTAACTGCACAGGAAGTTCATTTGAGTCAATTTTTTTATAACCCGCTTTTTTCATATATTTTAAAAAGAAAATTTATTTTTATTTGTTTCAATTAGGTTAAAAACATATCAATAATTAATAAAATGTTACAAATTATTTAAATTTAGCCGAAAAAAATGTTAAATCCTTATTCCATAAATTGCGAATTTTTGAAAATGTCTGATGACGTTCCAGACAAGCGTTAAATGCATTAAAAATCATAAAAATTTTAAAAATTATTTATTTGTCAAAATATCACAAAAATTCTTAATTCACATCCAAAACATTGAATTCGCCTCACACCTTAAGAAGTGATGCGACGCTTTTTTTACTGGGATAGTATTGGTGTAGTAACCTTGATAATTTTTTAAGACACCGATCACATCCCAATCTCAAAAAATTTCGGATCAAATTTTGCAAAATCTACTAAAATATAAAAGGAATTAATTACAAAATGTGGCAAAAAGTGGCACAAGAGTATCACCGCCTGAAGAAAGTGGCAAACGGTGAGGATTAAGAGGATCAGTCAATGCAATTTTTACAACATTGAGAACAAATTTCTTTAAAATAATCGAAATGATAATCGGACGAAAATTCAAACATCTTGCAAACGACAAATACGACAGAGGCAAAGATCGAGTGAATAGGATATTCGTTCAAGCACAACAAAGTTATTATACTCCGAGCATATAACAGTTTCAGATTAACTCATTCCCTCCAAAGTCTTTGAAAAATCATTTTATCTATTCCCAAGTAAAAAATTATTTTAGTTTTAATTTTCCAAAAAATTAAATTCAAAATTAATAGAAAATGATTTATTTTTTAAATTAAATTTATTTATTTTTTTTATATATTATACCATATTTCGTTGTCTAATTCAGGAGAATATACAACAAAACAAATATTATTTAAAAATTTCATTAGAAACAACTGTAACATTGTTACAGCTACAAACACACATTTCAATTAAAATCTGCCTGAAAATATGCTTTCAAATAGAACTTTTTTTATATGCAAATGACTTTGACAAAGTTTCATAATGAAATAGAATATCAAAATCTTAAAAGCCTGCATAAAAGCAAAAATTTTGATATTGCGAAAATGTTATTTAGTATCGTATTAAAAATGTCACTCAAATATTATTGGCAATGACAGCATTTTTAATTATTTAACCTAAACTAGTCTCTAGTTGCTGCCATAGACTATACGTAATGACAGATATTACACGTGTACACATGATATTATAATTATTTTAACTACCAGTACCAGTAGAACATATGCAAATTTTTATTAATCCAAAGGCTGTAGAGAGTAGAGATGTGCACGTGTATGATATGTCACGGTCACGATAACACAGAAAAATTGTTCACGAAAATTAAAGTCTTAATTCAGTTTTAAACAAGTAAGGAAAGTCTAAAGTCGGGCGGGGCCGACTATATTATACCCTGCACCACTTTGTAGATCAAAATTTTCGATACCATACCACATCCGTCAGTTGTGTTGGGTGCTATATATAAAAGGTTTGTCCCAAATACATACATTTTAATATCTCTCGATCTTCTACAAATTCTATAGACTCAAAATTTAAGTCGGCTAATGCACTAGGGTGAAACAACTAAATCGGAGTAAAAAATTGGCCTCTGAGGCACATGAGTGTAAATCGGGCGAAAGCTATATATGGGAGCTATATCTAAATCTGAACCGATTTCAATCAAATTTGTCACACTTGACTATACTGCTAATTGTACTCCTAGTGCAAAATTTCAACCAAATTGGGCCAAAAATCTGGCTTCTAGGACCATATTAGTCCATATCGGGCGAAAGATATATATGGGAGCTATATCTAAATCTAAACCGATTACAATCGAATTGAGTACAATTAACTACACTAATAATTGTGCTCCTAGTGCAAAATTTCAACAAAATTGGGCCAAAACTCTGGCTTCTAGGAACATATTAGTCCATATCGGGCGAAAGATATATATGGGAGCTATATCTAAATCTGAACCGATTTCAATCAAATTTGGCACACATGACTATACTACGAATTGTACTCCTAGTGCAAAATTTCAACCAAATTGGGCCAAAACTCTGGCTTCTGGGCCCATATAAGTCCATATCGGGCGAAAGATATATATGGAAGCTATATCTAAATCTGAACCGATTTCAATAAAATTTGGCACACATGGCTATACTACTAATTGTACTCCTTGTGCAAAATTTCAAGCTAATCGGGATAAAACTCTGGCTTCTGGGTCCATATAAGTGCATATCGGGCGAAAGATATATATGGGAGCTATATCTAAATCTGAACCGATTTCAATCAAATTTGGCACGCATAGCTACAATGCTAAATCTACTCCCTGTGCAAAATTTCAACCAAATTGGGCCAAAACTCTGGCTTTTAGGACCATATTAGTCCATATCGGGCGAAAGATATATATGGAAGCTATATCTAAATCTGAACCGATTTCAATCAAATTTTGCAAACTTGACTATACTACTAATTGTACTCCTAGTGCAAAATTTCAACCAAATTCGGCGAACAATCTGGCTTCTGGGGCCATATAAGTCCATATCTGGCGAAAGATATATATGGGAGCTATATCTAAATCTGAACCGATTTCAATCAAATTTTGCACACTTAAATATACGACTAAGTGTTATATTTGTACAAAATTTCAAGCAAATCGGTATATACCTCTGGCTGCTGGGTCCATATTAGTGCATATCGGGCGAAAGATATATATGGGAGCTATATCTAAATCTGAATCGATTTCAACCAAATTTGGCACACATGACTATATTACTAATTGTACTCCTAGTGCAAAATTTCAACCAAATTGGGCCAAAACTCTGCCTTCTGGGGTCATATAAGTCCATATCGGCCGAAAAATATATATGGAAGCTATATCTAAATCTGATCCATCAATCAAATTTGGCACACATGACTATACTACCAATTGTACTCCTTGTGCAAAATTTCAAGCTAATCGGGATAAAACTCTGGCTTCTGGGTCCACATAAGTGCATATCGGGCGAAAGATATATATGGGAGCTATATCTAAATCTGAATCGATTTCAACCAAATTTGGCACGCATAGCTACAATGCTAAATCTACTCCCTGTGCAAAATTTCAACCAAATTGGGCCAAAACTCTGGCTTTTAGGACCATATTAGTCCATATCGGGCGAAAGATATATATGGGAGCTATATCTAAATCTGAACCGATTTCAATCAAATTTTGCACACTTGACTATACTACTAATTGTACTCCTAGTGAAAAATTTCAACTAAATTCGGCCAAAAATCTGGCTTCTGGAGCCATATAAGTCCATATCTGGCGAAAGATATATATGGGAGTTATATCTCAATCTGAACCGATTTCAATTAAATTTTGCACACTTGACTAGTGTTATGTTTGTACAAAATTTCAAGCAAATCGGTGTAAAACTCTGGCTGCTGGGTCCATATAAGTGCATATCGGGCGAAAGATTTATATGGGAGCTATATCTAAATCTGAACCGATTTCTTCCCAAATCAATAGGGTTCTATTCTGACCCAAATTAGGAACATGTGCCAAATTTGAAGGCGATTGAACTAAAATTGCGACCTAGACTTTGATCACAAAAATGTGTTCACAGACAGACGGACGGACGGACGGACAGACGGACGGACAGACGAACATGGTTATATCGACTCAGGGACTCACCCTGAGCATTATTGCCAAAGACACCATGTGTCTATCTCGTCTCCTTCTGGGTGTTACAAACATATGCTCTAACTTATAATACCCTGTTCCACAGTGTGGCGCAGGGTATAAAAATATTCAATTAAAAATTTAATTAATTCAAAAAATTTTTTTAATTGAAACAAATCAATCACAAATAATAATAGTATCAATTAATTTTTTAATTGGACCAATTAATTAGTTTTTATTTGATTTTTGGTCGACCTTTTTGTTAGAATAATAAATTTATGCTTTTTCAAGCTCGAGGTCTCTTTTAAATATTTTATTTATTTTTCCCAATATCGCGATTTTGTTAATATCATCCAATATTTTATATAACACCCATTTAATCGTGAGCGTTATTTTTTATACCCTGCGCCACACTGTGGAACAGGGTATTATAAGTTAGTGCATATGTTTGCAACACCTAGAAGGAGACGAGATAGACACATGGTGTCTTTGACAAAAATGCTTAGGGTGGGCTCCTGAGTCGATATAGCCATGTCCGCCTGTCCGTCTGTCCGTGAACACATTTTTGTAACCAAGGGATTAGGTAGTAATTTAAGGCCAATCGACTTCGAATTTGGCACAAGTATGTGTTTTGGGTCAAAATAGAACCCTATTGATTTTGGAAGAAATCGGTTCAGATTTAGATATAGCTCCCATATATATCTTTCGCCCGATATGCACTTATACGGCCCTAGAAGCCTGAGTATTACCCCAATTTGGTTGAAATTTTGCACTAGGAGTACAATTGGTAATATAGTCAAATGTGCACAATTTTATTGAAATCGGTTTAGATTTAGATTTAGCTCCCATATATATCTTTTGCCCGATATGGACTAATACGGTCCCAGAAGCCAGAGTTTTACTCCAATTTGGTTGAAATTTTGCACAGGGAGTAGAATTAGTATTGTAGCTATGCGTGCCAAATTTAGTTGAAATCGGTTCAGGTTTAGATATAGCTCCCATATATAGCTTTCGCCCGATATGGACTAATACGGTCCCAGAAGCCAGAGTTTTACTCCAATTTGGTTGAAATTTTGCACAAGGAGTAGAATTACCATTATACCTATGCGTGCCAAATTTAGTTGAAATCGGTTCAGATTTAGATATAGCTCCCATATATAGCTTTCGCCCGATTTACACTCATATGACCACAGAGACCAATTGTTTCCTCCGATTTAGTTGAAATTTTGCACAGGGAGTAGAATTAGCATTGTAGCCATGCATGCCAAATTTGGTTGAAATCGGTTTAGATTTGGATATATCTCCCATATATAGCTTTCGCCCGATTTACACTCATATGACCACAGAGGCCAATTTTTAACTCCGATTTAGTTGAAATTTTGCACAGGGAGTAGAATTAGCATTGTAGCTATGCGTGCCAAATTTGGTTGAAATCGGTTCAGATTTAGATATAGCTCCCATATATATGTTTTTCTGATTTCGACAAAAATTGTCAAAATACCAACATTTTCCTTGTAAAATCGCCACTGCTTAGTCCAAAAGTTGTAGAAATGACTCTAATTTTCCTAAACTTCTAATACATATATATCGAGCGATAAATCATAAATAAACTTTTGCGAAGTTTCCTTAAAATTGCTTCAGATTTAAATGTTTCCCATATTTTTTTACTAACATTGTGTTCCACCCTAGTGCACTAGCCGACTTAAATTTTGAGTCCATAGATTTGTAGAGGTCTATCAAATTCTGTCCAGATCGAGTGATATTTAAATGTATGTATTTGGGACAAACCTTTATATATAGCCCCCAACACATTTGACGGATGTGATATGGTATCGAAAAGTTAGGTCTACAAAGTGGTGCAGGGTATAATATAGTCGGCCCCGCCCGACTTTAGACTTTCCTTACTTGTTTTTTACTAACATTGTGTTCCACCCTAGTGCATTAGCCGACTTAAATTTTGAGTCTATAGATTTTGTAGAAGTCTATCAAGTTCTTCCAGATCGAGTGATATTTAAATGTATGTATTTGGGACAAAACTTTATATATGGTATCGAAAATTTAGATCTACAAAGTGGTGCAGGGTATAATATAGTCGGCCCCGCCCGACTTTAGACTTTCCTCACTTGTTTTTTTCTAATTGTGATTTCGAAAAAATTTGTTAACGCATCGAATTTGAATTGTATCTTAACTCACGTATTTCAAACACGCTTCACATTTTCATATCACATACACACCTCTAATAATACTAACATAAAGACTAGCTGCGTAATGTGATATAACTTTGCATACGTTTAGGCGAAATTATGTTGACATTTTTAGTGATGTGATATTAGTATAACATCAAGTGCTTATAGCACTTCAATTAGCATAAAACTAAATGTCAGTACATGGAAATGATTGATTTTTCCAATAAAATCGAATGGCGGGCGAAGATAACATGACATGAACTACAAGTATCTAATAAAAAGAGCAATATTATCTAGGGAAATTGAATTGAATGAGAAATG
Source organism: Haematobia irritans (assembly GCF_050003625.1). Classification (NCBI taxonomy): domain Eukaryota; kingdom Metazoa; phylum Arthropoda; class Insecta; order Diptera; family Muscidae; genus Haematobia; species Haematobia irritans. The sequence continues at coordinate 211,945,963 of NC_134399.1, read as the reverse complement.
GAAGTTATTGTATGGATTGTGGAAGAAAATTTTTTATGTTTTTCAAATAGCCCCTAAAATAAAATCTTCAATGGCAAATGATGGTAATTTGCACTTTAGTATAGGAATACGATCAATAAGAACAGAAAGATCAACACGATGTTTGGAAAATAAAACAGGTGCACTATATTAACCCTCTAATGCCCCAATTTTTTTGGCAGCTGATTAAATATTAATTATTTACGACACAATAGCAAGAAATCGAAACAAGAAAAATGTATACGGTAAAATTCAGTATATACTGCAAAGCCTCTTGAAAAGTTTTAACTAAGTTTTCTTTTTATTTTAACCTTTTTTATATACATGGGACCTATATCTAAATTTGATCTGATTTTTTTTTCTAAATTCATTAGCGTTCGTACCCAGCAAAAAAAGCATCGCCAAAAAAGTTGTGAAGTTGTGTTCTTTTTGGATCCGGAAGTGGTACAAAATTGGCACAGAAGCGATGAATTTAACATGGGCTTGTCATAGAACGGATGCCCACCATTTCAGTAGCCGTTGCATTGAATTTGCATCACTTCCTACACTCAGAGAAGAAACATGATTGCCATAATCATATTCGAAGAGCAAAATAATATGATAGGAGCTATTTTTGCGGCGACCATGGAACATTTTCACCTGCAACCATATTGGCTCAGTGAACAAATGAAATAAAATTGTCCTCACACTCAAAAAAAAGTTTACTTGGATCCAAAGATTTTGACCTTCCTTTAAGGATTTTGGTATTGATTCCGAGCTAAAGATGTGGCTTCTTTAAAATAAAGACATTTTTTAGGGACCTCCCTGGCTTTAAATCTAGGATCGATAAAATTAAAATTGGATACAGATTTCATTCATCGAATTTTTATTCTGTATATATTAATAAATTTATATATTAATAAAGGTATTCATGTACAAACAAATTCCAGTTTCAAAATCCAAATTATGCCAAGTAAAAACTGTTTTCTTAATACTAAAAAAACTTTAAGCCAAAGATGCAAATCCTTACAATAAGTCTTAGCCTATATTTGAAGAATTTTTATCTTAAATTTAAAAATTCAATATGTCAGTTGAGTTAAAGACGATTACTTTAAATTAAGAATGTTTTTCTTTATTTTAAGGAACATTTGCCTTACTTCAAAGATCTACAACTTCAATAGAGGGACGCAAAATTTCAAGATTTATGTCCTAAATTTAATGAAAAAAGTTTTTAAAGCAAGGATTACAAACTTTGTTTTAATTAAAATGTCATTATTTTAAAGAATTTTGTCGTTAGCATTGCGTAAATTTTGAGTCCTAAAATGTAAGTTGCATAATCTTCCATATTAGGTCAATATTTTTTTCAGTGCATCTAAAATGTTATAATATAGATAAAAAGAATTTTGTTTCCATTAAAAGATAATGGTCACGATCTAAAATGTTATGCTATTCGTCAAAAAATATTTTTCTTCCAGTTAAAAGAACATGGTAACTAGAGTGACCGCAACTTATATGGGGCAAAAAAAATGTCGGAATCTTGTTCGCCTTAATCCCACAAAACGAATCCCATTTCCAGATATTGGGATAGCCAAAATTTGAGCCCGATTAAACGACGTTAACACGTGCCGCTCGTCGCTCAAAATTAAAAAAAAAAAAACGATTTTTTTTGGCCAAAAAGTTGACGTATTGAGCCATAACTCTAGAACGGTAAATAATAACAAGTATATACGGCCGTAAGTTCGGCCAGGCCGAAGCTTATGTACCCTCCATCATGGATTGCGTAGAAACTTCATCTAAACACTGCCATCCACAATCGAATTACTTAAGTTGCGGAAACGCTTGCCGATGGCAAGGTATCTTAACACCTCCTAACATCATTTTCTAAATTGTATGTAAGTCCATACACTCAAAAAAAGTGAACTCTCTATTTCACTAAAGCCATATTAACTTTATATTAGTTCATAGAATCATTATGTTTGGAAAAAGTTTATTTTAGTCAAATAATTTTTTGCGTATGTTAGTTAAATGAACTAAAAAACGGGAAAAAGTTATACACAAATAAAGCATAAAGATTTCCTAATTTCGTATTTCTTACAAAATAGTTCATTATTTCTTTAAATTTGTAAATTTTACCAAAAATGTGTCCATCGTGAACTTCGTATGTCACTAAAGACATTCTTGCAATTTTGAACTCCAAGATTTCTCTTAAAACTACATAATTTTCTTTAACTACTGAAAAAAATTAGTTATGTCTAATAAATTTTCTTGAATTTGTCGAAAAATATTTACTTATTTTTGCCATACCGGAGTGATGCCAGCGCTTGTAATACCGTTTAGTTAAAATTTTCTAAAAAAGTTCCAAATTTTCTAAAATTAATCGAAAGTTATCTTTCCTGGTGGGTTCACTGTTTTTTCAGTGTACGTGGTATATATTAAATCAAAAAAGATCGATCCAATACGTATATAATTCAGTTTGACAAAGTAGACATAAAATTTTGACAAAATTTTCTACAGAAATAAAATTTTAACAAAATTTTCTATAGAAATAAAATTTTCACAAAATTTTCTATAGAAATAAAAAATTTTGACAAAAATTTCTACAGAAATAAAATTTTAACAAAATTTTCTATAGAAATAAAATCTTGGTAGATTATTTTTGGCTCGAGTGGCAACCATGATTATGAACCGAATAAAATTTGAACAAAATTTTCTATAGAAATAAAATTTTGACAATGATGAAAATTTTTTTATGAACCGAATAAAATTCTAACAAAATTTTCTCTAGAAACAAAATTTTGGTAGATTATTTTTGGCTCTAGTGGCAACCATGATTATGAACCGATATGGACCGATTTTTGTGTGATTGGACCAATTTGGTATGGTTGTTAGCGACCATGCCTAATTTGAACCGGATCGGATGAATTTTGCTCCTCCAAGAGGCTCCGGAGGTCAAATTTGGAGAATGTTTTATATGTGGGCTATATATAATTATGGACCGATATGGACCAATTCTGGCACGGTTGTTAAAGATCATATACTAACACCATGTTCCAAATTACAACCGGATTGGATGAAATTGGCTTCTCTTGGAGACTTCGTAAGCCAAATCTGGGGATCGGTTTATATGGGGGCTATATATAATTATGAACCGATATGGACCAATTTCTTCATGGTTGTTAGAGACCATATACCAATATCATGTACCAAATTTCAGGCGGATCGGATGAAATTTGATTCTCTTTGAGGCTCCGCAACCCAAAACTGGCGATCGGTTTATATGGGGGTTATATATAATTATGTACCGATGTGGACCAATTTTTGCATGATTGTTAGGGACTATATACCAACACCATGTACCAAATTTCAGCCGGATCGGATGAAATATGCTTCTCTTAGAGGCTCCAAAAGCCAAATCTGGGGATCGGTTTATATGGGGGCTATATATAATTAAGGACCGATATGGACCAATTTTTGTATGGTTGTTAGAGACCATATACCAACATCATGTACCAAATTTCAGCCGGATCGGATGAAATTTTCTTCTCTTTGAGGCTCCGCAAGCCAAATCTGGGGATCGGTATACATGGGGGCTATATATAATTATGGACCGATGTGAACCAATTTTTGCATGGTTGTTAGAGACCATATACCACCACCATGTACCAAATTTCAGCCGGATTGGATGAAATTTGCTTCTCTTAGGGGCTCCGCAAGCCAAATCTGGGGATCGGTTTATATGGGGGCTATATATAATTATGGACCGATGTGGACCAATTTTTGCATAGTTGTTAGAAACCATATACCAACACCATATACCAAATTTCAGCCGGATCGGATGAAATAGGCTTCTGTTAGAGGCTCCACAAGCCAAATCTGAGGGTCCCTTTATATGGGGGCTATACGTAAAAGTGGACCGATATGGCCCATTTTCAATACCATCCGACCTACATCGATAACAACTACTTGTGCCAAGTTTCAAGTCGCTAGCTTGTTTCGTTCGGAAGTTAGCGTGATTTCAACAGACGGACGGACATGCTTAGATCGACTCAGAATTTCACCACGATCCAGAATATATATACTTTATGGGGTCTTAGAGCAATATTTCGATGTGTTACAAACGGAATGACAAAGTTAATATACGCCCATCCTATGATGGAGGGTATAAAAAACACGCACGATATCACAAACGATTACTTATTTTGTCCTTAAAAATTTATGTTATGAACAAAATTGTTGTAACTCTGAGTCAAACCGAGTTACGTCAGCCTTTAGCTTCAAAAACGCGACCTGGTGCCACTATATATATTATGTTCATAACATGGTTGTGAAAACCGTGGTTACATGGTCACCACCCAAAAATAACATTTTGCTCTTAAAACATGTTTGAGGTGATCATATTCCTTCTCTGAGTGTACCTAGACTCTGAAATGACATCCACATCAGGTATACAAAGCCGGTCCAAGGATAAAATATTTCTTGTTGGCTTTCCCATTCACCAGATCACAGGTTGTAAACTACCCTCAAATCGACAAGTTTCACTGTGGAACACGTTGATGTTTGCAACCCACAGAAGGAGACGAGATAAACAAATGGTGTCTTTGGCAATATTGCTCAGGAGCGGTCCCTGAGTCGATATAGCCATGTCCGTCCTTCCTTCTGTCTGTAAACACATTTTTGTAATCAAAGTCCAGGTCGCTGTTTTAATCTAATCGACTTCAAATTTGGCACAAGTTTGTGTTTTGGCTCAGAATATAACCCTATTGATTTGAATCGGATCAGATTGATCTAATTGCTTAAAATTTTTATAATAATAATAATTTATATTGAAAATATATTGGAGATAGTACCAATTTTTATTTATTAAAATTTAATTTATATTTATAATTATTATTTACTAATTATTATTATTAATTAATAAATTATTCAGATTTAGATATAGCTGCCATATATATCTTTCGCCAGATATGGACTGATACGGTCCCAGAAGCTAGAAATTTACCCCAATTTGGTTGAAATTTTGCACATGGAGTAGAATTAGCGTTGTAGCTGTGCGTGCCAAATTTGGTTGAAATCGGTTCAGATTTAGATATAGCTCCCATATATAGCTTTCGCCCGATTCACACTCATATGACCACAGAGGCCAATTTTTTGCTCCGATTTAGTTGACATTTTACACAGGGAGTAGAATTAGCATTGTACCTATGCGTGCCAAATTTGGTCGAAATCGGTTCAGATTTAGATATATCTCCCATATATAGCTTTCGCCCGATTTACACTCATATGACCACAGAGGCCAATTTTTAACTCCGACTTAGTTGATATTTTGCATAGGGAGTAGAATTAGCATTGTTGCTATGCGTGCCAAATTTGATTGAAATCGGTTCAGATTTAGATATAGCTCCCATATATATGTTTTTCTGATTTCGACAAAAATGGTCAAAATACCAACATTTTCCTTGTAAAATCGCTACTGCCTAGTCAAAAAGCTGTAAAAATGACTCTAATTTTCTAAACTTCTAATACATATATATCGAGCGATAAATCATAAATAAACTTTTGCGAAGTTTCCTTAAAATTGTTTCAGATTTACATGTTTCCCATATTTTTTTTTACTAAGATTGTGTTCCACCCTAGTGCATTAGCCGACATAAATTTTGAGTCTATAGATTTTGTAGAAGTCTATCAAATTCTGTCCAGATCAAGTGATATTTAAATGTATGTATTTGGGACAAACTTTTATATATAGCACCCAACATATTTGACGGATGTGATATGCTATCGAAAATTTAGATCTACAAAGTGGTGCGGGCCCCGCCCGACTTTAGACTTTCCTTACTTGGTTTTTAATTGATTACGATTTCAACTTCAATCAACTTTTTAATTGGAAATATTTTTATCTGTGTATGGGTAAAATGAAACGAAAAATTCCATGAATGATTCGAGCAAATTTCTATTTGATTTGATTGATAATAATTTGAAAAACATTGGATTCTCTGTAATTTAATTTAATTTAGACCTTATATAATCTATATATATATATATATGTATATATATGTTAAACCTAGTTTAACAGTTGCGTTTTTTTATATATAAATTTGGAATTTCATGAATTAATTACTTGAAATACACTTGTATAAATCTGAATTAATAATTTTAAGCTTAACGTATCTATTAATATTAACATTGAATTTATTATTATTGGCAACGCTATAAGCAAAGAAAAGCTTTTATCTATTAGTACTATAAGCCTAGTTGTCTCGCTTCAACTTTCTTTTTAACTCCTTTTTTAAATACTCTCTCTACACGGATGAAAAAGACTGTTTTTCATATGTTTGGCTATAAACATTATATGTTTGGAACACAAATTTTTAAACACAATATTTTTGAGTGCAAGCATATAATGTTCATAAACTAGCATAACATGTTTGGGACATATATGTTAATATGTTAGAACATATTATGTTTGGGACATAAAATGTTTGTAAATATAATATGCTTGGATGCAAACATATATTAATTTAGAAATAGCCTATAAACATATATGTGTTTAGTAGCTTGGAGCGCTATTTAACAGGGAGCGATATTGAATTAAGTTGGTGGTTGTTGCTTGTTATTACAAAATTAACATTTTATTTTTCCTTGGGCAATTGATCAGCTACTTCTTTGATCCTTACAAACTGTGTGGTCCGCTGTTCGAATCCCCGTCCGGCAAAAGGTAAAATTAAAATAAAAAAAAAATTGAATAATTTCTTCTACAATGTTTGTATTACAGAAAAAGGTGCTAAGAACTAAAAAAATGTCGTGGAAGTGAGAAAGATGTGGGGGAATATACAATTAGGCAGAAACAAAATTTTGAGCATTCAGGTCGAAAACCTATGTTGTTAGCACCTATATTACCTGTTTATTTTCATAATTCATTATGATTGTAAATATATCAATAAATAAATAAAATTTTGAGCACAATATTGTTTGGGAGAATTTTTTTAAGCATATAATATTTTTGGGTGCAAAATGCTTCCAAACGTATTATATGTTCACAAAATAACATATTGTTTTTTGGAAGACAACATTATTGAATTTGAATGCAAAAATACAAAATGTTTGGAACTTAGACTACCCAAACATATATTGTTTAGACCAATATGCTTTCAAACATATTATATATTGGAAGAGATCAAACATATAAATGTTTAGGCAATACCCAAAATGTATATGCTTGAAGCAAAATATGTTTGGGAGTATATGTTACAGAAGCGATTTTTTATGAGGGTGTAATGGTCAATTGTCAGCTTACATTATTATACTCGGTCACTTTGAATTCTGTCATCCAGCCGGCAAGCAGCTACAATACACCAATAAACTGTAAACTTTGAAATCTGAACCCTGTCCTTTTTCTTATTTCTTTGTTCTTTTACTTGGCATAATTTTACGATTCCTGAGCTGCACTAAAATAAATACAGTCCAATTCCAGACGGCCGATCAGGAATTGTACAATATAAATTCAATCTATGTTTGTTTATTTGTTTGTTTGTTTGTATGTCCCGAGTTGGCTCCGAAACGGATGAACCGATTTACTTTAAACTTTCAGAGATCGTAGGGGGCGTTCATGTGCTGAAAATAGGGGACCTCCCCTTTGTTCGACTTTTTTTAAAGTACAGTGAAAAAACTAAAATTCTCTAAATTATCTGAGATTTACAGAGAACATGCGGTGAGGTTATGGAATTAATATGGGGTACCCGATGATTTCGTAGGTGGACGGGGAGACGGGGAAAAAACAACAATTTTTAGTTGTCTTGAAATTTACAAAGGCAGTGGGGGAAGGTTATGAACGAAGAGGCAACCTTCCTTGCCCCACCCTTGAAGGAAAGTTTCAAGAATTTTCAGGGATGGTTAGGGGTGCTATTCACTACGGTGTCTGTCGATATTGTATCGGGAAAAGTGACGTCCCTTTAAAACAATAGAGCAAAATTTAAACATCTCCGATCTACTTGAAATTTACAAGGAACGTGGGAGGAGGTGGTTAAATTTATACATGATTTTTAAAATAGTATATGATTTTTCGATATCTGGTTGGGGAAGGGGAAAATTGAAATAAACTTTGTCGATTTACTTCGATAGAATTTATAGGGACCATTGAGTAGTTGTGAAATTAATATAGGGGACGTGATAGTCCGATATCAGGTTGGAGTGGAGCGAAGGTGGGGAGAGGGTTCCCTTTTGTCCGTTTTTTTTTTTTCTTAAATTGAAAGTAGAGGGTTGTCCGTAAATGGGAACTCGGTACTTCTTTTTAGTAAAGAACATAATTTTACATGAAATTGGCAGCCAACGTAGAGGGTGCATCATTTTCCAACATTTTAGCAAATGTTAATGTGGTAAAATTTTTTACTACATTTGCTTTTTCCGATTTATTGGATGGGAAACAGTAATTCTTTGTATGTTATTATAATATAGTGCTTAATTTTCAGATTTGTTGAGGAGAAAGATAACTTTCCTTGACAAACCACACTTAAAATTCACAAGAAATATAGAAGATTGTCCAACTACTTGAATACAGAACATTATTTAAAAAATTTGGAGGAAAGGGTACACCCTCTCCCCGACATTTTTTAAGACGAACCATTTTACATATGCATATCCGCCGTATTTGTACCTATAAACGAAAAAGCAAATAGTTCGATTTGTTTGAAAGACTTCAAATCTTTTCGAATTTGTTTTCAGCACGAAGGATAGGTTGACTAAGTTAACGCAAAATGTTCCTACAAATACGCTTCGGCAGGCGCAGCGAAGCGGGCCGGGTTACGCTAGTTTTTCTATAAATGTACACAAACAAAAAATTCACGAAAATTTTTCCAATTAAAATCTTAATTGAGTTTTAAAAAATATTCAATTAAAAATTTAATTGATTCAACAATTTTTTTAATTGAAACAAAAATCAATCAAAAAAATTAATAGTATCAATTAATTTTTTAATTGATACTATAATTTGTGTGATTGAAAACATTTAAATTAAAAAAATTAATTAGATCAATTAATTTCGTAATTAAATGAGAAAATATTTTTCTGTGTGTATATGTTTATCACTGACCCTATTTAACTGTAAAACAAATAAATATGCAAATATACCAATTGAAATGAATTTGTAGTCTAGCATATTTCTAGGCAAAATATTAAAGTAATTTGTTTTTCTGAAGAATTGCATATCCTAATGCATTAGGGACATATTCTAAGTGTAAAGTATATTTCCAGAACTTACATATCAATATGTTTTTCTTATTTATTCCAATATGAAATGATAATCCAAGTGGGAAATTTCGTGTATTCATGTAGCATAAAGCAATTGTGCATAGGATTTTGTTTAGCTTTATTTTAAATTACATAAAATTTAATATTTTTATTTTTTATAAAATATTTTTATTAATCAAACTTTTTATCACTTAATGAATTTTTTTTTTTTTAATTTTAATTAAACTTTTTTATATATTTCTTTAAAACATACTAATTAATTTTTATTTTATTTCCACAATTTATTTACTTTTTGGTCATTTTGAAGCATATTGATAGTTGACATAGATTTTATTTTTTTTTTGTTGCACATTTAAAGCATACACTTAGGCTTTAGCGTAAATTTCCTTACATGTAGAATTTAATGAATGTAACAAAAGAGCAAATCTTAAGATTAACCCATTTTATATGAACAGTTTTTGTTTTTTTTTATTTAATTACTATGGATTACATGAATTCTTATATGTATATTTGTTTTTTTTTTTTTCTTATTTTTCACCGTCAACAAATGAAAAATTAACCGTAAACCGTAACCGTATCCTGGGATCCGTAAACGTTCGTTATGCCATGAATAGTCGCGTACAACTAAAGGTAAATTAAGGCGTGCTAGTCATTTAAAATAAAAACAAATGTCGGCAAAAAAGCTTTTTCTATACGATAACAGCTGTTAGACTTCCCAAAAAGCTTTTCAATATACAAATTAGTTTAGTATGGTCACCTCATTGCAATGAATTGAAGAGAAACACATGTCGTAATCCCCTTACATCTTTACTCTCTTTTGCCCTTGGAGTTGTCACAATTCAAAGATTTAAGAGCGTATTTGGGAAAGCATGCGTTAAGGCTGTAACTAACAGAGAATGTTTACATTGTTTTGTTATTTTTTAAAGCATACTTTTAGTAGTAGCCCCCCAAAGAGAAAAAGAGAAATGCGAGAAATACAATACCCCTGTAAAAACAAACACATGTTGCTTCAATAATATTTTCTTCCTATTTTTGTTTTGTATTTATAGATTAGTAATCCATATGTTCACCGGAAGTTAAGAAAAACCCGTTACCAACCCCAACATGGAGATGGGTTTCAGCAAGTGTTTTTTATTATGATAAGAGGAGAATCAGAAAATTGATTACAATAACAGGTTGGCTGATAAGTCCCCGTTCTAACAAAGAAAAACACATTTTTTTGTCAAAATTCGTTTTTATTATTCAACATAGTTCCCTTCAAGAGCGATATAACGATTATAACGACCTTCCAATTTTTTGATACCATTTTGGTAGCATCCTTTTGAGGTCTGAGAACAAGAAAAAGTCGCTGGGGGCCAGATCTGGAGAATACGATGGGTGGTGAAGCAATTCGAAGCCCAATTCATGAATTTTTGCCATCGTTCTAAATGACTTGTGGCACGGTGCGTTGTCTTGGTGGAAAAATACGTTTTTCTTCTTCATATGGGGCCGTTTTGTCGCGATTTCGACCTTCAAACGCTTCAATAACGCCATATAATAGTCACTGTTGATGGTTTTGCCCTTCTCGAGATAATCGATAAAAATTATTCCATGCACATCCCAAAAAACAGAGGCCATTACTTTGCCAGCGGACTTTTGAGTCTTTCCACGCTTCGGAGACGGTTCACCGGTCGCTGTCCCCTAAGCCGACTGTCGATTGGACTCAGGAGTGTAGTGATGTAGCCATGTTTCATCCATTGTCACATATCGACGGAAAAACTCTAACATTCTAACAACTGCAAACACCGCTCAGAATCATCAACACGTTGTTGTTTTTGGTCAAATGTGAGCTCGCGCGGCACCCATTTTGCACAGAGCTTCCCCATATCCAAATATTGATGAATGATATGACCAACACGTTCCTTTGATATCTTTAAGGCTTCTGCTATCTCGACCAACTTCATTTTACGGTCATTCAAAATCATTTTGTGGATTTTTTTGATGTTTTCGTCGGTAACCACCTCTTTCGGGCGTCCACTGCGTTCACCGTCCACCACGCTTGAATTTTGCATACCAATCAATTATTGTTGATTTCCCTGGGGCAGAGTTCGGAAACTCATTATAAAGCCAAGTTTTTGCTTCCACCGTATTTTTCCCTTCAGAAAACAGTATTTTATCAAAACACGAAATTCCTTTTTTTCACAATAACAAAAGTTGCTTCACAAAACACGCTCTACCTCACAAACTAATTGACTTACAGACGTTAAATTTTGACACGAATCATTTGAAGGTTGGTACTATATAAAAATAATATGCATTTAATACTACACGGTTGAAAAAGACTGTTTTTCATATGTTTGGCTATAAACATTATATGTTTGGAACACAAATTTTTAAACACAATATTTTTGAGTGCAAGCATATAATGTTCATAAACTAGCATAACATGTTTGGGACATATATGTTAATATGTTAGAACATATTATGTTTGGGACATAAAATGTTTGTAAATATAATATGCTTGGATGCAAACATATATTAATTTAGAAATAGCCTATAAACATATATGTGTTTAGTAGCTTAGAGCGCTATTTAACAGGGAGCGATATTGAATTAAGTTGGTGGTTGTTGCTTGTTATTACAAAATTAACATTTTATTTTTCCTTGGGCAATTGATCAGCTACTTCTTTGATCCTTACAAACTGTGTGGTCCGCTGTTCGAATCCCCGTCCGGCAAAAGGTAAAATTAAAATAAAAAAAATCATACAATTGAATAATTTCTTCTACAATGTTTGTATTACAGAAAAAGGTGCTAAGAACTAAAAAATCTCGTGGAACTGAAAAAGATGTCGGGGAATATACAATTGGGCAGAAACAAAATTTTGAGCATTCAGGTCGAAAACCTATGTTGTTAGCACCTATATTACCTGTTTATTTTCATAATTCATTATGATTGTAAATATATAAATAAATAAATAAAATTTTGAACACAATATTGTTTGGGAGAATTTTTTTTAAGCATATAATATTTTTGGGTGCAAAATGCTTCCAAACATATTATATGGTCACATAAAAACATATTGTTTTTTGGAAGACAACATTATTGAATTTGGATGAAATACAAAATGTTTGGAACTTAGACTACCCAAACATATATTGTTTAGACCAATATGCTTTCAAACATATTATATATTGGTAGAGATCAAACATATAAATGTTTGGGCAATACCCAAAAATGTATATGCTTGAAGCAAAATATGTTTGGGAGTATATGTTACAGAAGCGATTTTTTGTGAGGGTGTAGCGACGCCATCTATATGTCAGACCGGGGACTTATCAGCCGACCTGTTACTTTGGCATACTGAAATGTTATCCCAATTTTGATACTTAATTTCAAAAATAGTAGATTTGTTACTTTTTGGTAGATTGGTAGAATTCTTGAAGTCTTGGTAGATATTGCAGAAAATTTTCCTAAAAAATAAAATGTTGACAAAATTTTCTATAGAAAAAAATTTGACAAAATTTCCTATAGAAATAAAATTTTGATAAAATTTTCTATAGAAATAAAATTTTGACAAAATTTTATATAGAAATAAAATTTTGACAAAATTTTATATAGAAATAAAATTTTGACAAAATTTTATATAGAAATAGAAAAAATTGGCAAAATTTTCTATAGAAATGAAATTTTAAGAAAAATTTTCTATAGAAATAAAATTTTTACAAAATTTTCTAAAGAAATAAAATTTTGACAATATTTTCTATAGAAATAAAATTTTGACGAAGTTTTCTATAGAAATAAAATTTTGACAATATTTCCGATAGAAATAAAATTTTGACAATATTTTCGATAGAAATAAAATTTTGACAAAATTTTTTATAGAAATAAAATTTTGACAAAATTTTCTATATAAATAAAATTTTGACAAAATTTCCTATAGAAATGAAATTTTGTCAAAATTTTCTATAGAAATAAAATTTTGACAAAATTTTCTATTGAAATAAAATTTTGACAAAATTTTCTATAGAAATAAAATTTTGACAAAACTTTCTATAGAAGTAAAAATTTTGACAAAATTTTAAATAGAAATAAAAAAAATTGACAAAATTTTCTATAGAGACAAAATTTTGACAAAAATTTTCTATAGAAAGAAAATTTGTACAAGATTTTCGATATAAATAAAATTTTTTGGAGGTTGGTACTATATAAAAATAATATGCATTTAATACTAGCGACGCCATCTATGTGTCAGACCAGGGACTTATCAGCCAACCTGTTACCTTGGCATACTGAAATGTAGTCCCAATTTTGATACTTAAATTCAAAAATGGTAGATTTGTTACTGTTTGGTAGATTGGTAGAATTTTTGATGTCTTGATAGATTTTGTAGAACATTTTCCTATAAAAATAAAATGTTGACAAAATTTTCCATTGAAAAAAAAATTGACAAAATTTCCTATAGAAATAAAATTTTAACAAAATTTGCTTTATACATAAAATTTTGACAAAATTTTCTACAGAAATAAAATTTTGACAAAATTGTCCATAGAAATAAAATTTTGACAACATTTCCTATAGAAATGAAATTTTGGCAAAATTTTATATAGAAATAAAAGTTTGACAATATTTTCTATAGAAAGAAAATTTTGACAATATTTTCGATAGAAATGAAATTTTGACAAAATTTTATATAGAAATATAAAAAATTGACAAAATTTTCTATAGAAATGAAATTTTGACAAAAAACTTCTATAGAAATAAAATTTTGACAATATTATCGATAATAATAAAATTTGTATAAAATTTCCTATAGAAATGAAATTTTGACAAAATTTTCTATAGAAAAAAATGTTGACAAAATTTTCTATAGAAATAAAATTTTGACAAAATTTCCTATAGAAATAAAATTTTTACAGAATTTCCTATAGAAATGAAATTTTGATAAAATTTCTTATAGAAATGAAATTTTGACAAAATTTCCTATAGAAATAAAACTTTGACAAAATTTTCTATTGAAATAAAATTTTGACAAAATTTCGTATGGAAATAAAATGTTTACAGAATTTTCTATAGACATAAAATTTTACTGAATTTGATCTTTTTGTTTGGTGGTTCTATAGAAATGAAATTTTGGCAAATTTTTCTATAGAAAAATATTTTGACAAAACTTTCTATAGAAGTAAAAATTTTGACAAAATTTTCTACAGAAATAAAAAAATTTTGTGTTTCATCTTCATATTCGAAGAATTCAGTAGTTGAACTGTAGATCCAAAGATCGTATTGTGTGAACTGAAATGTTGAAGACCCAGTGGTTGTACTGTTGACCCGGAGATCATAATGGTTCTACTGCAGATCCGAAAAAAAATCAGTGTCTGATCTTCAGATCCGATAAACTCAGTTGTTGAACTACAGATACGAAGATCGTAGCGTTTAAACTGAATATCCTCAGTAGTTGAGCTGTAGGCGCGGAGATCGTAGCGTTTCTACTGCAAATCCAAGGAAGCCACCGTGGTGCAATGGTTAGCATGTCCGCCTTGCATACACAAGGTCGTGGGTTCGTTTCCTGCTACGACCGAACACCAAAAAGTTTTTCAGCGGTGGATTATCCCACCTCAGTAATGCTGGTGACATTTCTGAGGGTTTCAAAGCTTCTCTAAGTGGTTTCACTGGAATATGGAATGCCGTTCGGAATCGGCTATAAAAAGGAGGCCCTTGTCATTGAGCTTAACATGGAATCGGGCAGCAATCAGTGATAAGAGAGAAGTTCACCACTGTGGTATCACAATGGACTGAATAGTCTAAGTGAGCCTGATACATCGGGCTTCCACATAACCTAACCTACTGCAAATCCAAAGAATTCATTGTCTGCAGATCCGAAGAACTCAGCGTTTGAACTGCAGATCTGCAGACCGTAATATTTGAACTGAAACTCAGTGTCTGATCTGCAGATCCGAAGAACTCAGTGATCCGAAAACTTTAGTGTTTGAACTGAAAATCGCAAGACCTCAATGGTTGCTCTATAGATATCTTAGTGTTTCCAATGCAGATCCACAAAATTCAGTGCCTTCTGACCCGAAAATGATTGAACTACAGATTCCAAGTCCGTAGTATTTAAACTACAAATCGCAAGACCTCAATGGTTGCGCTGTAGACCTGACGATCTTAGTGTTTCTAATGCATAAAGCATACAGCCCCTGATTTTAACATCCATATAACTCAGTTGTTGAACTGTAGAACTGTAGATCCGAATATCATAGTGTTTTAATTTAAAATTCGAATCAAGTGTCTGATCTTTAGATATGGAGAAGTCAGGAGTTGGACTGCAGATCCAATGATGGTACCGTTTTAACTGCAAATTCGATGGCCCAGTGAGAACTGAAACTGAAAATCCGAAGACCTGAGTAGTTAAACTGTATACTTGTAGGTTTAAGTGGTGACACAATAGATCTGCTTCCGCAGAATTCAGTGTCTGCTCTTTAGATCCGAAGAATTCAGTTTTTGAGCAGTAGGTCCGTAGGCTGCAACCACGGGGCGATTGAACTGGAAATCCAAAGCCCTCAGTGGTTGACCTTGTAGATCTCAGAGATGAAGCTGCAGATCCAAACGATTAAGTGTCTGATCTTTAGATATGGAGAAGTCAGGAGTTGGACTGCAGATCCAATGATGGTACCGTTTGAACTGCAAATTCGAAGGCCCAGTGATGAGTCTACGGGGATCTCGGCGGATGAACTTAAAATCCGAAATCTGTAGGTTTCAGCTGTATCCACGGAGCGATTGAACTGGAAATCCGAAGCCCTCAGTGGTTGACCTTGTAGATCTCAGTGGTAGAGCTGCAGATCCAAACGATTAAGTGTCTGATCTTTTGATATGAAGAAGACAGGAGCTGGACTGCAGATCCGATGATGGTATCGTTTGATCTGTAAATTCGAAGGCCCAGTGAGAAATCTACGGAGATCTCGGCGAATGAATTGAAAATCCGAAGACCTCAGTAGTTAAACTGTAGACCTGTAGTTCTGAGTGATGACACAATAGATCTGCTTCCGCTGAATTCAGTGTCTGCTCTTTAGATCCGAAGAATTCAGTTTTTAAGCTGTGGGTCCGTAGGCTGCTACCACGGAGCGATTGAACTGGCAATCCAAAGCCCTCAGTGGTTGACCTTGTAGATCTCAGAGATGGAGCTGCAGATCCAAACGATTAAGTGTCTGATCTTTAGATATGGAGAAGTCAGGATTTGGACTGCAGATCCAATGATGGTACCGTTTGCACTGGAAATTCGAAGGCCCAGTAAGGAATCTACGGGGATCTTGGCGTATGAACTGATAATCCGAAGACTTCAGTAGTTAAATTGTAGACCTGTAGGTTTGAGTGGTGACACAATAGATATGCTTACGCAGAATTCAGTGTCTGCTCTTTAGATCCGAAAAATTCAGTTTTTGAGCTGTAGGTCCGTAGGCTTCAGCTGCAACCACGAAGCGATTGAACTGGAAATCCGAAGCCCTCAGTGGTTGACCTTGTAGATATCAGAGGTGGAGCTTCAAGTCCTTAATCACTTAATCCCTTAAGTGTCTGATCTTTAGATATGAAGAAGACAGGAGCTGGACTGCAGATCCGATGATGGTACCGTTTGATCTATAAATTCGATGGCCCAGTGAGAAATCTACGGAGTTCTCGGCGGATGAATTGAAAATCCGAAGATCTCAGTAGTTAAACTGTAGACCTGTAGTTCTGAGTGATGACACAATAGATCTGCTTCCGCAGAATTCAGTGTCTGTTCATTAGATCCCAATTTTTCAATTCAATTTTTGAGCTGTAGGTCCGTAGGCTTTAGATGCACTGAACTGGAAATCCGAAGGCCTCAGTGGTTTACCCCGCAGATCTCAGAGGGGGAGCTGCAGATCCAAAGGATTAAGTGTTTCATTTTTAAATATGAAGAAGTCAGAAGCTGGACTGCATATCCGATGATCGTATCATTTGAACTTCAAATTCGAAGGCCTCAGTGGGTAATCTCCGGAGATCACTGCGAATGAACTGAAAATCCGAAGACTTCAGTGATGGCACTGTAGACCTCTAGTTCTTAGTAGTGACACTGTAGATCCAATAATGGGGATCTGAAGATAGTAGAGTAGACTCGAAGTTCTTAGTGTGACTCGGCAGGTTCATTCTCTTCACTTCGATCGAAATTTTAAAATATGAGACCTCAGACTTTAGTTTAATAACTCAAACTTCGTTCAGCTGTCCATTCGTCCATTTCGTCTACGGTTCATCCATAGAGACTTCGTTAGATCGATTATTCATTGGCTCAAATACTTCATTCTGTGGTTAAACAATACGCACATCATTTTACCGTTCTAAGATTTTGGGGACTCTGGAGTCGACTGGGCTTATGTAAGCCTCCTTTCCTTCAAGATTTAGCATTCATTGGATTATTATAAAATCTTTACTTATGGCTTTATTTTACTTGTATAAGGTATATAATCATACATTTGATTGTACAATATATATATTTTTTATAGTTAAAAAAATTATAGATAGGGGGAAACATTTATCACACAACATAAACAGATAAAAGAAAAGTTTTTTTTTTTTAAAGCAATATTACTGGCGGCAATGAAACAGCCTTAAATTCAAAAATAAAATGTCTTTGGTTAAATTCTATCAGTCACCACCATTGGGCCATACGATTTGTTCCACAAAGTCCAAGAAAGCTGCCACTCGTGTATATAGACCAGGTGTGGATGAGGCACAGCCAAAACCCGAGGATACAACACCCACAATGCGATAATTATTTAACGATTCTGAAATTGTAAGTTCTATGTAGTATGTTTACAATAGAAATGATTCCTCAAAATATACCATCAACTAATAAATTTAAAGGTCCACCCGAATCTCCTTGGCAAGCATCCTTTAGCTGTTGGTCATCCTCAGCACACATTTGCGTTGCAATAACGCCTTTATCAATTTGCCTTGTTAGACCATAATCCACAAAACTGGCATTACATTTCTCCAGAGGTGTAGCATGCAATGGAGCTTTCAGTAAGATATTCGAAAATGCTCGAGCTATCGCAATAAGAAATATAAAGGAATTTTTAAAACCTCACAATTATAACAAACAAATAATGATTCACACACTTACTTTTTGTATTAACGGTTCCCCATCCTGTTACCCATAGGCGAACATTTGGTTTGGGATCTGCTGCATCCGTATATAGGCAAGCGGGATATATAAACTTGGAATAGGGTGCTGGACGTTCTAATTCTAGAATTGCAATATCATTGTATGTCTTCCTTGTGGAATAGTCATTGTGAATATGAACTTGCTGAAACAGTAAGAGGGAGAAGAGGTGATATTATATTTGAGGTAAAAACTTAACAAAGAAATTTTGAAGTTATTGTTAACGTCCCAAACTCATAAAGGCTATAATTCTTATATATTTCTTAACCACATTATTCTTTTACAGAATTTGGGAGTCCTAGATGTTCAATTACTAATATGCCGACTAAAACTGAGAACAGAATTTTAGACCAATCGCTCCACAACGGGTTCAATGTACCGTATTATCCCGAAGCTTTCAAGTCATCGGCCAGCGTATCGTCCATCTCGTATTGGTCTATCTCGGGGAAGCACCTCCGAAAGCTTCTGGTATGAGGGAAAACTCAAATCTGAACCAGTTAGTTTTGGCAAAACGTAACCGATGCTTGGAGTAGATGGACTTCACAAACTGTTCCAAACTATCTCTTCCGCACTATAGTCAAACTGACTTGATAAAGACAGATGGAGTGGATCGACAGAATATGCGACCCCTCCGAAAGTTTCTGGTCCACACTGGTATGAAGGAAACCCCTAGTCTAAACCGTTCAGCTTCGGCGAGGCGTAACCGATGGTTAGAGTTGATGAACTTCCCAAATTGTTCCAACTTAATATCGCTGCCGCAGCATAGTCAAACCTACTTGCAAAAGCAGTTGATCATCATAATATGCGACTTCCTCAAATACTTCTGGTCTACGCTGCAATGAAGGAAATCCCTAGTCTGAACCCTTGTATAAACCGTTAACGTTCAGCGGGGCGTAACCGATGCTTGGAGTAGATGCACTTCCCAAACTGTTCGAACCTAATATCGCTCCCGCAGCATAGTCAAACTTACTTGCCAAAAACAGATTGAGTGGATCGTTAGAATATGCGACTTCCCCGAAAGCTTTTGGGCCACGCTGGTAGGAAAACCCTAGTCTGAACCGTTAAGTTTCGGCGAGGTGTAAGCGAAGCTAGGAGTTGATGCACTTCCCAAACTGTTCCAACCTTATATCGCTTCCGCAATATAGTAAAGCTTACTTGCCAAAGACAGATGGAGTGGATCGGCCGAATATGCAACTCCCCCGAAAACTTTTGGACCGCGCTTGTATGAGGGAAAACTCAAGTCTGAACCTTTAAGTTTCGTCCAGGCGTAACCGATACTTGGAGTAGATGCACTTCCCAAACTGTTCCACCCCAATATCGCTTCCGCAGTATAGTCAAACTTACTTCCAAAAGACAGATGCAGGGGATCTTCTGAATTTGCGACTCCCCCGAAAGCTTCTGGCCCGAGAAGGGATGGAGGTCTGAAACGTTCAGTTTCGGCAAGAGGTTATCGATGCTTGGAGTGGATATACTTCCCAAACTGTTCGTAGCTACTATCGCTCACGCAGTATAGTCACACGTACTACGTCGCCAGATGATGTGTCAAAAGCAGTAGAAGTGCATCAAAATCAGAATATGCGATTATTCTAACTCATTCTGGCCGTAAAATATACACCTCTGCATCATCTCGCTTTGAATTTCGAAAGGTGCATCGTGTTTGAGATACAACTACAACAAACTCCGAGGGAAGAGTATTGAGATCGAAGATTTAATAAATTGGCTTTCCCTTGTAACATTCTCCCGGTTTGGTGTAGATTGTAGGTCGCGGATGGATTGACTTTTATGAGAGCGTAAAAGATTTGTGGTAAGTAAGAGTCTTTAAAGACAATGAATTTTGGCGTAACGGTGACGAAATAAATTTATGACTACAAGTTTTGCACAGTGAATGACTGCACTAACTCATTAATATTGCTTCGTCTGATAAAAGTCTGACAAGCTATCATTTCAATGGCTTCAGACCTCCCCTTCTTCCCTAGCCTTCCGATTTCTTCAACTCAGACGTTTATCAACCAGACGAAATTCATTTGGAATGGCTTCGAAGACTACATCGATCGCCGATTCAGTGATATACCGCCACCTCACAGGGTCATTGACGTACCGTACCTTTCTTTGTTAGTGAGAAAAAAATTCCCTGCAGAAGTAGGGTGATTGTCTGACGAGTACGATAAGCTAAAAATGCTGATCCTACAATCGGAGACATTAATCTAGTTATTAATAACAAAAAATCGACGAAAACTTGGCTAAAATGAAGCATAGGCTCGCATTCAGATAAGTTAATAATCATCGTAGGACCTATGAACAAATACAGGTAAGTTGTAGGCTATGGTAACAGCGGTCTCGAACGGTAACGGAATCCAATTAGAATGGCTTCGGAGAATACACCAATCGCACCATTAATAAGCTACCGCCCCTTCTCATGTTCTTGTTGCCAAGAGGAAGTTCCGGGACATCATCAACGCAGCTGCTTCATACCCGTTAGTCATATTGTCCACGTGAGAACTAAACAGTGGGAATCGCATATAAGTATGATGAGCTTCGGTTTACTTACACTCCTAGTACTAGAATCTGCAAACTGAATCAAGAGATCAATAATAAAGGTGATGAACGCAAACGGAACACAAACTGTCTCAAACTACGGTAGAAGAGTCATCTATAGAGTCCTGAAATATTTAAAAGTCTACCTGGCCAATTTGGTCAGCGAGTAAGGAGCGAGTTGTAGCTGTGTTGATTATGTCCCGGGATTTTTTCTCGGCTATAGGAATGGATAGCCGAGAAAAAATCCCGGGACATAATCAACACAGCTACTCGCTGACCAAATTGGCCAGGTGAGGACAAACAACCCAGCAGAATCAGCTCGAGAACAGATGAGGTACTCAAGCATAGAACTGAATTTATAAATTAATACGCAATGAGACAAATACAAGCGGTACACATGGCTAGAGAACCTGAAGCAATGTCGTCTGACACGGGCTCTGGCAAAATGTGAATCTCGTAAAAGCTCTCTGTAATACCACAACGAGGGAAGATTCGATTTAAGTCTTCCCAGGTGGTGGGCCAGGTGGTGGTCATAGATCCGAAGAGATGGAATTTCAGTCAATGCGTTAATGACAGATTCGAAGAGAAGCATAAGGTTTTCCAACTGACAGTTCATAGAACATTCCGAGAGTGACAGAGCGACACGAGTCATTGGTTTCATTCATGGTCTCCGATCCAACGTCTCGCTCTTTTTTATCTAACTGTCCATAGCGATGGGACCCGCTTTGGAAATCCCTATACTGATGTTCAAGGGGACAAATTAGGAACAAGGCCCTTCAATGCGTCTTTGGACTCTATAGTCATACCCGATATTTGGCATGTTAGTAGAATAATTCCGCTACTGAATTCAGGCAAAACTATGGATTCTGAAGTATATGTGAGCGTACCAATAACACCTGGAATTTATTGACAAGAAGTCCGAGCCACGAAGAGTGCAACAATGAGATTCCCAGGGAAGCTTTGTGGTATTTGGTCGATACATATATAACCAATAGAAGTTATTGTCTATGGATATCCTCTGCACTAAAATTTTCCTACCTTTATCCTTATTTCTACAGCTTCCAACATTTCTTCGGGATCGGTGAAATTCACCACACCCATACGAACAATCGATGGTACACTATCTCTGGAAGCAACACAATGGGCAGCTGTCAAAACGAATCGTGAGTCTATCAAAGTTCCACCACAACGTATATCATAGGGTCCTCGATCGTCATCACCAATTCGACTATAACCAATTGCAGCCATGTGAGGGAATTCACCTAATTCCGTAGGTATTCCATCCAATATATGATTTGTAATGCTGGCATTTAAACCCTTCTCAATACGGTGACAGGCTAGAATACAAGAAAGAGATATGGGACTGGGATACAAATAAATTCCAAAGATTTGTGATTAACAAAACTCACCTCTAACGGCAGGTCTCTCATCCAAAATATCTGGCTTTGGAGTAGGTTTGACACTGGAAATGGACAAAGAAATATAACAAATAAGTTGCATAACCTAAGGTTATAGATTTGGGTTAGTGATTCAATGATTTTATGGAGTAAATTTCAATCGATTTGGCTTTGGATGTGTTGTAATGATCTGTATTGCATGAGCATGTTCTACAACCACCTTATGGAGTTATCATCGTCATAGAAAGCTAATTCATCTTCTGGAGGTGGCCGAAATTGAAAAGGTTTGAAAGGATCCAATGCATTCGCAGGAGGTGATTGAATATTAGGGAATGGCGATCCATTTGATGGTTCTTGAACGAAGGTGGCAGAATCTCTAGATGGTTGAGTTTGATCGGGGAAGATAAGGCGATGTCCACTGCTGGGTGGTTGAGGTTGTACAGGTTGTTGATTGAATTGCGCTATTCCATTCCCCGTTGGAAATAGAACTTCAGTGGGTTGGCGTATAGATGGAGTTCTTTGTAGTTGGGCCAACTGAGGATTAGGTTGTTGGATAGGAAGTTGAGTCATCTGCTGCTGCCCGAGCTGTGTTTGAGATGGTGGTTCTTGACCAAATTGAATTTGTTGAGGTTGTCTGTTGATCTGTGGTGATTGCTGGAATTGTGAAGGTTGTTGTCTAATTTGCGGCTGTGGAATTTGATTTTGGGGTCGTCCAAATTGTATTTGCTGATCTCGAGATTGCTGGTGCTCCGGTTGCCTTCCAAATGGAAACTGGGATTGACTTGGTTTGAGTTGAGACGGCTGTCTATTAATCTGTGTTTGTGAAGAAGGTAGTCTTCCTAACTGTGGTTGCTGGAATTGTACAGGTGGTTGTCTAACAAATTGGCTATTTGGTTGTTGCCCTTGTGTCTGGGACATTCCTGGAGCTTGAGCTTGTTCCCACAATGATTGCACTCTATCAGCTTTAGCCTTTACAATATCCATACCGGAATTCACTAGATTCTCAAAGACCTTTTGTATGGGATTAAAAGAGTTAGAGGTAACGGGTTCCTGAGCCTTTGGTACGGGAACATAGTTTTGTACAAAAACATTCGAAGATGCTGAACCATCCAGATCATTGCCTCCCATATGTGATTCAAGCATTGGTAACATCACAACATTTCCCATTTGATGGGGTTCCAAAATTTCTATATCTTGATTAACCCAAACGCCATTAGGATTACCAGCTTGATTTGAGTTATCCACATAAAGGACTACTGGTTCATTGGGATTTTGATTGGCGGATGTTTGGAATACATTTTGAATAAGTTGATTAACTCTTTCGGCTTCAGCAATGGCGGGATGCATAGTTGGAGAGGTATTAATTGGCAACACCACTTCTCCCGGTTGTTGGAGTGGAACATTCCCAGGACCTTGGGGGTTCCCTGAAACTCCTTGAGGAAATATTGTGCTGGAAAGATTTTTATTATTTGCAATTATTGAATCTTGATTTTGATTATCTGGTTGTATATTGAATACATTCTGGATAAGTTGACTTAATTTCTCTTCATCACTAACGCTATCAGGTAAAGGCGTTGTGGAGGGATTTGGTTGTTGTTGCGGTGTGTTTTTGTTCCCTGGCCTATTTGAAGTCCATGGACCTTGCTGACTGTTAGGGCGATTATTCTGAATATTGCTTGATATCGCACCTTGGTTTCCTGATCTTCTGCTCCAGTTGTCATCTCGACCTCTGTTACGGTCTCTATTAGTTTGGCCCCTATCCAGATTTCTTTGTGGTTGCTGGTCAGGCCATATTGAATTCACTGGATTTTCTTGCCCTTGACCACGACCATTATTTTGTTCTTGTTGATCGGGCCAAATTGAACTTATTGGAGCACGATTCACATTTCCTGGTCCTTGATCACGACCAATATTTCCTTGAGCACCATTATTTTGTGATTGATCTAAACCAAAATTATTACCTCTACCACCATTTACTTGCCCTTGACTCCAATTCACTTGGCCATTTATTTGTCGTCGATCATTAGGTTGCGCGATAAAATTTCCAGGATTATTGGGTACCTTCCATTGTTCAACTCTTCTTGACTTCGATTGACTCGAGAGATCACTTATACTTGTGTCACTATCTCTGGATGAAATCGAGTCCTTGGCTTTCTTAGCAGTCTCTTTAGATTTTTTACTCAACAAATCGGCCAAATCAAAAAATTCAGAACTTTCATTGAGCCTAGTATCACCAATGAGTAAAGGCTTTATGGTTGTCGTTGTTGATGTGGAACTCAAAAAATCTAACCAAAAATCTGGTTTTTGAGTAGTGGTGGTAGTCGTCGTCGTCGTTGTCGTATTTAAGGTTTCCAAAATACCCAACCAAAAATCTTGTTTTGTTGTTGTTTCACTAGACTTGTGAGAAGCGGTTATAGGAATGGTGCAGGATGTATTTGTGCCACAAGGATGTAATCGAATGAGTATGGGGGGAAAGAAAAGAAGCAATAGTTACAGATATAAATAGCCACCATATACCATATTAGTGAAGTGATGAAGAAAAACAACTACAATGATTTTTTAGAAGAGAGATGTGAATGAATTTCGGTGATTTAAGGACACATAAATATCATTGTCCCTAACAAACACTTGAAGAATTTTTTTTTGGAAATCAAGCATTCTAAAAAAATAGACATTAAAAGCGAATTTAGGTTTATTTTAATTTATCAGAAAGTTTTTTATTAGTTTTTGGTTTGCTTTAGTTATATAAACTAAAAAAGAGTCAAAAAAAATTTACTTTGAACCAAAGACTTTGACCTTCCCTTGAGGATTACGGTATTGATTCCGAGACAAAGATGCGGCTTTTATTTACTTAAGGCATTTTACGCAGCTATCTTGCTTTAAATCTAAGCTATAAACTAACTAAAATTGGAATACAAATTTCCTTTATCGAATTCTCATTAACAAAGCTATTCGTGTAAAACTAAATATAATAATAATAAAAATAATTTAAAATTCCACATTATTAGATATATTTTTGAATTTTTCTTAAGCATTTTTTTATTGATACCGAGCTAAAGATTCGAGACTTTTTTTAAACAAAGAAAAAGATTTTTAAAGAAGCGATCTAACCTTAAATCTAGGTCCTATAAAATTAAGATTCAGAATCCCGAACAAATTTTTATCCTTTTTAAATATCAGTTTAAAAATTCCAAGTTATAAAAGATGCTTCAAAGTTTTTTTTTTTAATTTCAAAAAAAATTCTTAACTTAAAATTAACTATATAAAATCCTTAACATAAATTGTAAAGTGACAAAATTAATTTAGTTATTTCTTTAGCCGTACATTATCAATCCAACCTATGTCACCCAACAGTCAACCAATTAACACATACGCATACATAACCCACCACTAGGTATTATGATCAACAGCTTACTGGTTGTGTGTTGATGCATTGACATGATTTCTGGCGACGAAAATTAATTAACTACTTCATGTAAAGCAGTGACAATTCCCAGTCATTTCATCGTATGCATTACTTATATGGTGGACGTTTTGCACACCAAAGGCAGACTCGGATAGGCGACTGACTGACACTTTTGGTTAGGTTTGGTGTAGTGGCAGCCCGATGTATCAGGCTCACTTAGACGTTTTGCACACCAAAGGCACACTCGGATAGGCGACTGACTGACACTTTAGGTCAGGTTAGGTTAGGTGTAGTGGCAGCCCGATGTATCAGGCTCACTTAGACTATTCAGTCCATTGTGATACCACAGTGGCGAACTTCTCTCTTATCACTGAGTGCTGCCCGATTCCGTATTAAGCTTAATAACAAGGGACCTCTCTTTTATAGCCGAGTACGAACGGCGTAGACGCGAATCGTGCTATGAATGGCTCATTGCACATCGTTCCGCTCGAAGTTCGGTGTTATTTTCTTTGCGTCGTCTGAGAAATTTATTCATAGACGTGAAATATATATTACACAGAGACTTTCGGGCCAACTTTTCCACCACAGAGACCTTCGGGATACTGTTCCACCACTGACACTTTGGATA
The DNA here is from genome assembly GCF_050003625.1 of Haematobia irritans. NCBI lineage: Eukaryota > Metazoa > Arthropoda > Insecta > Diptera > Muscidae > Haematobia > Haematobia irritans. The sequence goes on along the minus strand of NC_134399.1, from coordinate 211,919,605 downwards.
AATACCTGCATCTATTGTATACAGCTATACAGAAAAAATGTCACCAAAATATTTCCAATTAAAAAGTTGATTGAAGTTGAACATTTTTTCAAATTATGCCAATAACTTTTTATTAAAGATAGAAACGATTAGTTAATTAACTCAATGATTAAAAGTTTTAATTACAAAGTTAATTGATACAATTAACCTGTTAATCAAACTCGGAAGACTAAGTCCATTAAAAAAAGGGGCGGATTTTTTTTTTTTTAATTTTTAACTAAATAATTATTTCAAACAATAAATTTTTAAGTCAATCTATAAATAGTTTTAAACCAACTAAAAGTGTGATTGATACTATCATTTTCGTGATTGAAGACATTTCAATTAAAAAATTAATTGGATCAATTAATTTCGTGATAGAATCAGATTTTTTTTTTTGTGTAGACGCGGATTGTGCTACGAATGGCTCATTGCATATCGTTACGCTCGAAGTTCGGTGGTATTTTCTTTGCGTCGTCTGTGGAATTTATTCACAGGCGCGAAATAAATATTACAGAGAGACCTTCGGGGCTACTGTTCCACCACAGACACCTTCGGACTTACTGTTCCACCGGGGAGCCACCGTGGTGCAATGGTTAGCATGCCCGCCTTGCATACACAAGGTCGTGGGTTCGATTCCTGCTACGACCGAACACCAAAAAGTTTTTCAGCGGTGGATTATCCCACCTCAGTAATGCTGGTGACATTCCTGAGGGTTTCAAAGCTTCTCTAAGTGGTTTCACTGGAATGTGGAACGCCGTTCGGACTCGGCTATAAAAAGGAGGTCCCTTGTCATTGAGCTTAACATGGAATCGGGCAGCACTCAGTGATAAGAGAGAAGTTCACCACTGTGGTATCACAATGGACTGAATAGTCTAAGTGAACTTGATACATCGGGCTGCCACATAACCTAACCTAACCTACTGTTCCACCACAAAGACCTTTGGGACTACTGTTCCACCACAGAGACCTTCGGGGCTACTGTTCCACCTCAGAGACCTTTGGGACTAATGTTCCGCCACAGTGACCTTCGGACCTACTGTTCCACCACAGAGACCTTCGGGGCTACTGTTCCACCACAGAGACCTTCGGGGCTACTGTTCCACCACAGGGACATTCGGGGCTACTGTTCCACCACAGAGACCTTCGAACCTACTGTTCCACCACATAGACCTCTGGGGCTACTGTTCCATCCACAGAGACCTTCGGGGCTACTGGCCCACCACAGAGACCTTTGGGGCTACTGTCCCACCACAGAGACCTTCGGGGCTACCGTTCCACCACAGAGACCTTCGGGGCTACTGTCCCACCACAGAGACCTTCGAACCTACTGTTCCACCACAGAGACCTCCGGGGCTACTGTTCCACCACAGAGACTTTCGGGCCTACTGTTCGCTCGTAGGTTAGCTAGTAGCCGTAGTAGTAGTTTGCATAATCGGCAGACAAGCAAGTTCCCGATCAACTACTAATCGGCGAATGCCAAACATCGCAATCACCAACGAGCCGAACTTCTCAGCAACGACCAAGCATCCACCTCTTAACGAATTCAACGATTGTCAACGAATCATCAACTACTCAACATAGACGAACCGATATTGTCCTCCACTACTACTATTACTATTACAACAGACGTTCTCATCACTACTGATAATCAACGAACCCAATTTATCGCCGACAACGAATTATCTGCGAACCGAATACCTCATCAAATCCCGATCATCAAGCAACCAAAGAATCGAAGTTCTTACGATTATTTACTAATCGAATTCCTTCTTCATCTCACGAAGACGTCAGTTGTCATATCGAAGACATCCCGAATGCCTCCTCCCATCAGATCCTAATCATATTAGAGAGATTGTCAAATATCACACAAACAGACTGCAAAATAGTTAAAAAAAAAAACCGAATAAATTAATAATTAAGAGGTAAACAATAGTAGTGTTCTTATTCCGGAAGGATTTGTGGGTCCTGGAGGAACTGAGAAAACTCCGTTACAATATCATAGCCTTTTATATATATATATATATATATATATATATATATATATATATATATATATATATATATATATTATGAAATTTCTTTTAATTAATTTAATATTCTAATTTTATTTATACTAATATGGATAAAGAACTTTTTATTTAAAAGAAATTGTCCTTAACATAATGTTAATTTGCGTGTAGAATTTAGTTTGCATAATCTCTTACATTAGGCATAAGCGTAGGAAGGCCTCTGGGGAGGGGGCTTAGACCCCCCCCCCCCCCAGAAAAAATTTAGCCCCCCCCCCAGAATTTGAAAACTATTTACGATTTTACATTTTTATAAAAATTAAACAAGTATATACAACCGCACAAAGTTCCGCTAAAGACTTTCATGCACAATCGAATTACTTGGGTTGTGGTAGCAGTTGCCGATGGCAATGTTTGAAGTCTGATATTTATGAAATAGAGCTGTGATTGAACTTATGGTTTAGTTGAATAACTATCAGCCTGTTTCTGTATGTCGAACGAGTTCAATCGATCGACTGAAATGCATAGAAACAGCTGTTTTTTGGTTATAAATTCAGCTGTTTGTTTCCATTTTAGTCGATCGACAGAGCTCATTCGACATACAGAAACAGGCTGTAAAGCTCCTTTATTATATTGTTTAGTCTGGTTTAGTCATCTTAATTAAAAAATATTAATTGGTATTAAAACTATTCTTTCATAAATTAATATCTTAATAATGCTGCAAAAAAGCGTCGCCAAAAAAGAAGTGAAAATGTTATTTTTGGGTCTGGAAATGGTGCAAAATTGGCGGAGAAGCGATGAATGTAATAGGAACTCGTGGTATCACAATGGACTGAATAGTCTAAGTGAGCCTGATAAATCGGGCTGCCACATAACCTAACCTAACCTAATAGGAACTCGTCATGGGACAAATGTCCACCGTTTCAACAGCCGTTGCAATAAATTTGCATCACTTCTTACGGTGTGATCCGAACTCAGAGTTTTGAATGTGAATTAAAAAATTGTGTGATATTTTCCCAAATAAATAATTTTTATTTATTCGTTTTTTATTTGATTTTTGGTCGAACTTTTGTTAGAATTATATAAATATTTATAAAGACTTCGAGCTTCAAGAAACATTAATTTATAATAATTTTTATATTTTTTATGATTTTTAATGCATTCTAACGCTTGTTTGAATATTTTCAAAAATTATCGATTTTTCTATAATGGATTTAGCATTTTTGTGGCAAAATTTGAATAATTTTTACCATTTTATTTATTCTTACTCTTTTTTAAACTATTTGAAAAAAGAAAACAAAAATTACGCATTAAAATATGAAAAAAACTGAAGTAAAAAACTTCCTGTGTAGTTAATATAATTAACTTCTTTGTGAGGACATTTTTGGAAGTGCTTTTAAAGTTGCGCCTTTAAAACAAATCCCAATTTTTTTGCTGGGAAAAGTGTGGAACTACTTTCACTTGCTTTATTATATATTATTTTGATGTATATTTTTTTATTCTTTTTTATGAAACAGAACAATAATTGAACCTATAAGTTCAGTCTAAAAATTTTTAGCTAGGGGGGCTATAGCCCCCCCTAGGAAAATTGTCTAGCTACGCTAATGACATTAGGTCAATATTTTTTCAGTGATGTAATCTTACTACAATCTTCAATAATAAAGCTTTCTGAAATTTTACACAATCTCGTTCTGTTTTTTTTTTTTGTCTGCAGGCAGTTCACTTTCAAAGATTTATTATATCGGTCCATGTTTCTATCCTCCGATTTGACTTTTTGAGTATATAGACACCGCAACATGAATTTTATAGCCTCCATATATACCGATCTCACGATTTGATTTCATGATCGTCAGTCCATATGAGGACTATTCCAAAACTATTCACACCCTATTCGCCACACCTACCTACGGACCTAAAATACTTCTAGATTTTGAATTTCAGGCGAATGGGAGAAAACTTGAGATGCTCAAAAAGTCAAACCGTAAGATCGGTCTATATGGGTGCTGAACAAAAATCCATAATAATCTATTAAGAGGAGATATTTTCAAAGAAAATATCATATATCTTCCAAGGTGGTAGGTATTTACTCGTAACATTCAACACGCCCGAAGTTTTGGCAGTATATACTTGTTTAATACATACGATTTAAATTGTCTACTAATTTCACAAAAAAAAAAATGTAAATAAAACTAAAAAAGTTTCCATTTTCAAATAAATTTTAATTTAACTTAATTACCAATGACAATGATTTGATTTATGATGTATTTATAGTAAATTAATAGCAGTCTATTGAAAATTACAAAAGGCATTTTTTTAGGAATTTAGGACTATGAAAACCGCAATACCGCAACTCGCCAGATACATTTTCCCCCATTTCAAGAAGTGGTTAGGCAGAAGCGTGTCCATTATTAGTAACTATAAAATATACAACATCAAAATCTAAATAGGAATGTAATAAGCAAGTATTTATACACCAAACATTAGGGTGAATCACAAAATGAAGCGCTTATGGGATATTTAGTGCCGCTCAACTTATTAATGAAATTGAAAATAAAAAAAATTATAGCAAATGATGTAATAAACATTCTAAGAAAAAAAAATAGAGCATTGACATTTAATAAAATGGCAATTTGTTTTATGTGTATGTGTATGCCAGTCTTCATAAAACGATACACCCTAGTATACGGAGGAATGCTATTTATATTTTTTGGTCAAATACAATAGCTAATGCAAAATACGAAAAAAATAGGATTTTTAAATTTAGCATATAAGAAAAATTATAAAATATTTTCTATTTGTTCATAAATTATAATAATTCCAGCTGAAGTATGATCATAACAAACCTTCTCTCCACCTCAAATTTTAACTCTTTAGCTCTGCTCTAAACAGTAATCAATAATTAAAAGTAGGATTAACAAGTATATACGGCCGTAATTTCAGCCAGGCCGAATCTTATCTACCCTCCACCATGCATTGCGTAGAAACTTGTACTAAAGACTGTCATCCACAATCGAATTACTTGGGTTGTGGTAATACTTGCCGATGACCAGGTATCTTGAAACTTCCTACCACCGTCTTCTAAATTGTAAGTTAGTCCATACGTGGTATACATTAAACTAAACAAGTATATAAAACAGTAAATTCGGCCGGGCCGAATTTTAAATACCCACCACCATGAATCAAGTATAATTGTTTACTATGAAAACTCTTCGTCGTAGTGGGTTACTTGATAATATATAGAATTGTAGGGGGTTTGATGACAAATCCTCGAGCCAGCTCCCGAAGACAAACTTTAAAGATTCTACCTATGAAGACTAGATAAGATTCTGGATTTATGAGAACCAATTTTGTTTGAGTTTTAGAGAAAATATAAACATATCGTGTATATGTTGAAATTACGCCTTGATTTAAAATCTTAAATCTGTAGATTTTTCCGCATTTATTTAAATACGATGAGTAAAATCTGGAACTTTTACTTTCAGTTTGAAGCAATTTTCATGATCAGTGCGCCTGCTATACCCTGAAAGAAGTGTTTTCTTTTTTGAGAAACGTAATTTTAGACAAGCAAAGTTTTCTTTAGACACATATTTTAGAGACAATCGTTGAATAAACGAAAACACTTTATAAGAAAAAGAAATTTCTTTTGTCTAAAATTGTATTATAGATTACTAATTTCCAGCAAATCGGATAAAAACTACGTATTCTAGAAGTCCAAGAAATAAAGCCGGGAGATCGGTGTATATGTGGGCTATACCAAAACATGGACCGATAGGCACCATTTACTACTCACATATTTGTGATCTTAAAATACCTCCAGATTTTAAATTTCAAACAAATCGGCAAGAAAATATAGTCTCTAGACGCCCAAGAAGTAAAAATCGAGAGATCAGTCTATATGGGGGTTATACCAAAAAATGGACCGATATAACTCAATTTCGGCACTCTTATTTGTGGTCCGAAAATACCTCTAGATTTCGAATTTCAGGCAAATCATGTAATATATACAGTTTATTGTAGCTCAAGAATTTCAGGCAAAGCGGCTGGTAAATATAGTTTCTAGAAGCCCAAGAAGCAAAATGGGAGATCGGTCTATATGGGGGCTATACCAAAAAATGGACCGACACACCTTTTTATGGTCCCAAAAGAACTCTAGATATTCAATTTCAGGAAAATCGTATAGAAAATATAGTTTCTAGAAGCCCAAGAAGCAAAATCGGGTAATCAGTCTCTATGGGGGCTATATCAAAACATGGACCGATGAGCACCATTTTCGGCACACCTTTTTATGGTCCTCAAATACCTCTAGATTTCCAATTTCAGGCAAATCGGATGGTAAATATAGTTTCTAGAAGCCCTAAAAGCAAAATCGGGATATCGGTCTATATGGGGGCTATACCAAAACATGGACCGATGAGCACCATTTTCGGCACACCTTTTTATGGCCCTCAAATACCTCTATATTTCCAATTTCAGACAAATTGGATAAAAACTACGGTTTTTATAGGCCCAAGACTCCAAATCGGGAGGTTGGTTTATATGGGGGCTATATCAAAACATGGACCGATGCGGACCATTTTCGACACACCTCTTTATGGTCCCAAAATACCTTTAGATTTTCAATTTCATACAAATCGGATAGAAAATACTGTTTCTAGACGCGTAAAAAGCAAAATCAGGAGATCGGTCTATATGGGGGCTATACCAAAACTTGAACCGATATGGACCATTTTCGACACACCTCTTTATAGTCCCACAATACCTCTAGATTTCCAATTTCGGGCAAATCGGATGGTAAATATAGTTTCTAGACGCCCAAGAAGCAAAATCGGGAGATCGGTCTATATGGGGGCTATATCAAAACATGGACCGATACGAACGATTTTCGACACACCTTCTTATGGTCCTAAAATACCTCTAGATTTTCAATTTCAGACAAATCGGATAGAAAATACTGTTTCTAGACGCCTAAGAAGCAAAATCGGGAGATCGGTCTATACTAAAACATGGACCGATACGTACCATTTTCGACACACCTCTTTATGGTCCCAAAATACCTCTAGATTTCCAATTTCAGGCAAATTTGATAAAAACTACGGTTTTTATAGGCCCAAGACCCCAAATCGGGAGGTCGGTTTATATGGGGACTATATCAAAATTTGGACCGATATAGCCCATCTTCGAACTTGACCTTCCTGCAAACAAAAAACTAATCTGTGCCAAATTTCGGGACGATAGCGCCATTATTGAAGGCTGTAGCGTGATTACAACAGACAGGCAGACAGACAGACGGACGGACAGACGGACATGCTTATATCGTCTTAGAATTTCTCCCTGACCAAGAATATATATACTTTATATAGTCGGAAATCGATATTTCGATGTGTTACAAACGGAATGACAAACTTATTATACCCCGTCACCATTTTATGGTGGTGGGTATAAAAAAGGCCGGTTAAATACGTATATAATTCAGTTTGACAAAATTTTCTATAGCAATAAAATTTTTACAACATTTTCTAGAGAATAAAATTTCGATCAAATTATCCATAGAAATTTTAACAAAATTTTCTATAGAAATAAAATTTTGACAAAATTTTGTATAGAAATAAAATTTTGAGAAAATTTTCTATAGAAATAAAATTTTGTTGTTTTTTTATTTTAGCTTAATACCATACATTGACTAAACTACAAGTGTAGCTTAACCAACAGTGGAAAAGAATGTTTGTCAAATTTATTTGGGCAAAACCCTATAGACTGCAAAATGATTGGATGGACGCACGTTTCGGAATTACCACATTCATCATCAGCATCCTCTACTTGCAGCAAAACTATCAACCAATTATCAGAATAAATTCAGACAGTTCATTAAACCCAACAATGAACCACACTTGAACCTTCCGAAAAAAGGTTTTGTATGATAGCCGGCTTATGCCGAAATAAATTCGAAACAAACATATCTCTTTTCCTATGCCACTGTCAAATCATCGATTTGAGTGCAGTTGGCTGCGTTTATTTTGAGCGTGCTTCCTCTTCTTTTTCCATTCGTTTTGTTTTGTTTTTTTATTTCAGCTTAAAATCATACATTGACTAAACTACAAGTGTAGCTTAACCCTTTCGGTTTTTCTAAGCCATATGGCATAGTCGCTTTTCAGTTTATTTTTTTAAGTTTATAGAGTTATGGTTTTTATCGTTTTTGTATTTTTGTATTTTTGTATTATTTTTTTATGCGTGTTTCTTCAAATTATTGCAAAAAAAAATTAGTTAGAGGACCATATTGTAAAGTTTCAGAAAGCGTAGGCACCCTCGCATTTTAGCAAAAAAAAGATCATTTCGTTCTTTTATATATTTTATTACAAAAATTACTTTTTTGATAACTTTATTTAAGTTGTTTAGTAGATAATCATTCCTTCGATTGGTGTAAAAAAAAGCTGGATTCCTAAAGTAGTTCAATAAGACTGTACGTTTTTTTTATTTCCTACTATGCCATATGGCATAGATCGCGCATTGAGGAAATTTAAATCACACACAAGGCTATGCTCTCTAATTCATTCATCAACGAAACGGCGACGAATGAACACGTAATAAGATGTCTAAATTAAAAAACGATCAAATAGAAAATATTTTGGTTAATTTTGATGACTCAGATTTATCTGACTTTGATGATGATGAAGAAGAAGAAAATGGTGTTTTGGAAACGCTATTAGAAACTTTAAATGATGATAAAAACAATTCCTTTTTAATTGAGGAGCTAAGTAATCCAGATGGAAATATCGATTTATTTGAGGAAAATTTAGATTCGGAAGATGAGCCATTGAACTTGGATGAAGTTACTGATCCATCATTTCAAAAATTCCTTAACTTTCGATGGGCAAAGAGAGCTTGGAGCAACCCAAGCTCAGATTTTTCTGAAAATTATCCGAAACAAGATGTTAAAACTCCGGTTTCATATTTTTTTAAATTATTAGATGGGGGCTGTGTTATGTTAGCTTCATCTATTTATGGTGATAAGGACACAAAAGATGTCATCAGATTTAGTGCCCAAGAAAGTGGACGCTCAATGTTTGACCATTTCACGGACTTAGCAGTATGTAACTCTTGGTTGGAATATCGCATTGATAGCGATATAATATAAGAAAAAAATGATCAAATGGATTTATTAGCATTCCGGAATGATGTAGCTGATGGATTGCTAGCATTGTCTTTAGTTGAAAACCTCTCTCGAAAACGAGGAAGACTAAAGCTAACTGAAGACTTAGATCTTTCCGAAACCCCATCAACTTCGAAACCAAGGTTGTCTTATGAAAGGGCTCCTTCAGTATCGATTCATTTCGATGGCTTTGAACATTGGCCAGAGTATACAGCTGTCAAACGTACATGTAAAGTTCAAGGATGCAAAGGATACTCTAGATACACTTGTTCAAAATGCAACGTCCATCTATGCATTTCAAATGACTACAGACACAGATCTAATGAAGAAATCTAAATTGGCGATGAACTCACTTTTTAAGTTTTTATGTTTTATATAATAACTAAAGATTATTTTTTTTGTTTTTTAATGAACTTTGTGAATATTGCAGTTTAAAATAAATATACTTATTTAAAAAGTAAAATGATCTTTATACTATTCATTTTTTTTTTTGCTTTATACTATTCATTTGCTTAATTTTAAATATAAAACCTTCAAAATTGCATTTAAAACAAAAACTAGGTTTTATATATTTTTTCCCTTAAGTACATTTTATGCCATATGGCATAATGCTCAAAAACCAACCTTGGAAACAAAATTTAAAAAAAATACTTTTAAATATTCACACCGAATCCCTAATTAGTCAGAAATTGTATAATAATTATTTTTTACGTCAACAACAAAAAAGAAGTACCAAAAGGGTTAACCAACAGAGGAAAATAATGTTTGTCAAATTTATTTGGGCAAATCCCTATAGACTGCAAGATGGTTGGATGGACGCACGTTTCGGAATGGAACGAATGGAAAAAGAAGAGGAAGAACGCTCAAAATAAACCCAGCCAACTGCACTCAAATCGATGATTTGACAGTGGCATAGGAAAAGAGATATGTTTGTTTCGAATTTATTTCGGCATAAGCCGGATATCATAGAAAACCTTTTTTCGGAAGGTCCAAGTGTGGTTCATTGTTGGGTTTAATGAACTGTCTGAATTTATTCTGATAATTGGTTGATAGTTTTGCTGCAAGTAGAGGATGCTGATGAGGAATGTGGTAATTCCGAAACGTGCGTCCATCCAACCATCTTGCAGTCTATAGGGCTTTGCCCAAATAAATTTGACAAACATTCTTTTCCTCTGTTGGTTAAGCTACACTTGTAGTTTAGTCAATGTATGGTTTTAAGCTGAAATAAAAAATAAAAAACAACAACAATTTTTCAATTTCCCTAAATAGTTTTAATTCTATTTTAGACTTAATTTATTTTTAAAATTGCTAGTCTGTAAGGAATATCCATAGACTGAATAAATAAATAAATAAATTTACCAATTTGCTGACAAAAATCGAATCAGTACCAATTCATTTATTCCATTATTGAGAACTGTAGCGTCATTAAACACACACAGACAGACATGGTTAGACTGTCTTAATATTTCTCCTTAATCACCAAGTTTTGTCTAAAGGGTGATACGGTCAAAATTTGGTCAAGGGAAAACGCGTGTAAATCGGTGAAATCGTTTATTTAAAAAATCAAATTAAATTAAATTTCTTTTCCAAGTCCACTTAGTATAAAATTCAGGAAAAATATTCAGTTAGGCTTTCGCTTTTCCAAATCCGAATTGCCGGAACTCACGCTTGACACTTGCCATTAGATTTTGTACAACCACCTTGTCCACCTTCTTCGCCGCAGAAAGCCAGTTTGCCTTGAACTGCTGCTCGTCCTTAGCAGTTTTTTTGGTCTTCGTTAGGTTCCGCTTGACAATAGCCCAGTATTTCTCAATTGGACGGAGCTCTGGCGTATTGGGAGGGTTCTTGTCCTTGGGAACCACCTGCACGTTGTTGGCGGCGTACCACTCCATGGCCTTTTTACCGTAATGGCAAGATGCCAAATCCGGCCAAAACAGTACGGAACAACCGTGTTTCTTCAGGAAAGACAGCAGACGTTTATTCAAACACTCTTTCACGTAAATTTCTTGGTTGACAGTCCCGGAAGCTATGAAAATGCTGCTTTTCAAGCCACATGTACACACGCAAAGAAAAAAAAACGTTTGGAAAACGTGTACCGAAAACGTTTTTCTTTTGTTAGAGTTTTTTGAATTGCTTCGAAAAGTATACACTTTTATCACCAAAAAAATTCGTTTGTTACAAAATTTTTATTTTTTTCAATAAAAAAAAGTTATTTTTGAACCAACAACACAGTCCATTTCGTTTATATCAAACACTGTTCTTTTCTAAATTTAGGTCTTTAATAAGACACATTTTACAGTTCATAGTAAAAATTTAATTTAGTAGAATGTAATGTTGAAAATTTTTTCGGAATCTTCCGATCATATCTGGAATATAAGTAAAAAAAAAAAAACTTTGGTCGAAGCAGGGATCGAACCCACGACCCTTGGCATGCAAGTCAGACGTAGCAACCACTGCTCCACGGTGCCCAACTAAATGTATTTTTCTGCTAAATAAACTTTGTTTAATCGGCTCGTGGGCGCCGCAAGCTATGCTATATAAATATAACTTAGTTATATGGGTAATTGTCTACTGATGACAATAACGGCTACATGGCTCAGTGGATAGTGTGTTGGCTTACAAATTGCATGGTCCGCGGTTCGAATCTCCGTCCAGGCGAAAGGTAAAAAAAAATTTTAAAAATTTATAAAATCGTATAATTTCTTCTACATTGTTTGTGTTACAGAAAAAGGTGCTAAGAACTAAAAAACTTCGTGGAAGTGAGAAAGATGTGAGGGAAAATGCAATTAGCCAGAAAAAAATTTTTGAGTTAGTCTTTATGAAATTGTTTTTACATCCTGGAAAAGAATAAACGTTTATCACAAAAAAATATACTTTTCTTCCAAATACACTTCCTTTCAACGAAAAGCAAATGAGAAACGAACTTTGTTTGTCTAAAATTTCGTTTGGGAGGAAAGAATTATTTTTTGCGTGCAGATGGCTTGCCAAACCATATATTTCTTTGCGAACTTTAACAGTTTTATGTGCTTGAAAATATCTGCTACCTTTCCCCTTCCATTTGCCGTATAAAACTCCTGTCCCGTCGTCCATTACCACGCAGTCAAACTTCGTCAGCATCGTCGTGTACAGCCTCCGGGATCGCGCTTTGGCCGTCGTATTTTGTTTATCATCGCGATTTGGAGTCACTACCTTCTTGTAAGTCGATAGTCCGGCTCGTTTTTGGTTCGATGCACGGTTGTAGACGATACACCCAGCTTATTTGCGGCATCTCGGAGAGAGAGGTTAGGGTTTCGCTTGAAACTACCGGCAACTCTCTTTGTCGTCTCAGCGGCTTCCGGTTTTCGATTTCCCCCCGATCCAGACTTCCTGGCTGTCGACAAACGTTCCCCAAACACTTTAATTACATTTGTAACGGTTGATTAGGCAACTTTTATCGACTTTGCCAGCTTTGCGTGCGAGTAGCGTATCAAAATTTTGATACGCTACTCACCCTTTACATTTGGGAGGTGTCTACTTGTGAAAGATTAATTTCAATGTAATACTCGTAATCGTGTCACGAAAATTGTCTCTATTGAGAGATGTTCGTTATTTCGGGTGTCCAGAGAGGTTTCGTCCTCACTGTATACTCTGCATATAGTAGGTAATTGATATTTCGATGTGTTGCAAATGGAATGCCAAACTTATCATACCCCCAAACTTTTTATGGTGGTGGGTATAAATATAGGAGAACGATCATTTGTGATTTATATTTGACTACAAAACAAGTATATACGGCCGTAAGTTCGGCCAGGCCGAATCTTATGTACCCTCCACCATGGATTGCGTAGATACTTCTACGAAAGACTGTCATCCACAATCGAATTAATTGGGTTGTGGTATCTTAAAACTTCTTAATATCGTTTTCTAAATTATTAGTTAGTCCATACGTGGTACATATTAGACAAAAAAGGTATGTATAGGTAAGTCTAAAATAATTAGGAATCGATATGGACTTTTGAACGGTACGTAGAGAGCCAGAATTGCAATAAGGGGGGTCGCTTATATGTGGCCTATATACAATTATGAACTTGATATGGACCAATTTTTGTGTGATTGGGGATCGATTTATCTGTAGGCTATATATAACTAAAGACCGATATGGACCTAGTTAGCCATGGTTGTTAACGGCCATATACTAGTACAATGTATAAAATTTCAACTGACTCGGATGAAATTTGCTCCTCCAAGTGGCTCCAAAACCAAATCTCGGGATCGGTTTATATGGGGGCTATATATGATTATGGACTGATATGGACCACTTTTGGCATGGTTGTTAAATATTTCAACCAGATCGGATGAAAATTGCTTCTCTTAGAGGCTCCGCAAGCCAAATCTGGTGATCTGTTTATATGGGGGCTATATATAATTATGGACCGATGTGGACCAATTTTTGCATGGTCATTAGAGACCATATACCAACACCATGTACAAAATTTCAGCCGGATCGGATGAAAATTGCTTCTCTTAGAGGATCGGCAAGGCAAATTTGGGGTTCTGTTTATATGGGGGCTATACGTAAAAGTGGACCGATATGGCCCATTTGCAATACCATCCGACCTACATCAATAACAACTACTTGTGCCAAATTTCAAGTCGATAGCTTGTTTCGTTCGGAAGTTAGCGTGATTTCAACAGACGGACGGACCGACGGACATGCTCAGATCGACTCAGAATTTCACCACGACCCAGAATATATATACTTTATGGGGTCTTAGATCAATATTTCGATGTGTTACAAACGGAATGACAAAGTTAATTTACCCCCCATCCTATGGTGGAGGGTATAAAAATAATTGGGGTTTGCATTCAAAATCAATTAAATTTTTAATTGAATCAATTAAAAAATTAATTGAAAATTGCTAATGACATCAATTAGTTTTTTAATCGAGAATTTTTTCTATGCCCAATTAAAACTGTGATTGATACTATCATTTTCGTGATTGAAGACATTTCAATTAAAAAATTAATTGGATCTATTAATTTCGTGATTGAATCAGATTTTTTTTTGTGTAGGCTTCTCAACAATAACTTTCAAGTAGCCACAGAGGTCACTTGACAATAACCCAAAACGGATTTAGTTTTGTGAACGGTAACTGCAACTTAAAAAAAAAATTATGGTGCATTTTCTTTACTGCGTTATTGAAGCGTTTCTCCTCATCAAATATTGAAAAATAATTCAAATAAAATGGTTCAAAATAAAATCTCTTACTGGAATATCCTTTATATACCTGTGTACCTCGTTCAAAAATATAAATAGCAATCCTCGTATATGACTTACAAAATTCTTCATTAAGCATTGTCTCTACTAACCCTGACATATTTGTTGCGATATCGATTTTTGTATTCACATCAAGTCCGGGACAACAAATTATTTCCTCATGCACATTAAAACCACAACGGATCACATCACGGATGTTATACTCTTCGTGTTCGATTAATGATTTTAAAATGGGACATTCACCCCAGGTTTTACACAGACCAGGCTGTGATTTTGTTTCACAGCTATTAGGAAATTAAAAAGATAAAGGTTTGTTGGTATTGTTTTTGTTTTTTTTTTTTTTTTGTAAACACCACTGCTGGGACTAACAACAACGAAAAAATCGAATCTAAAAATCAATTAATTAAATTAATTGGTCGATGCGAAAGTGAAATTAATTTTTATTTAGCAATTTTGCACACTTTTTTGAATTTTGAATCTTTCCCTTGCAAGTGTTTGTTAGGTAGATAATTCCATAGGAGCCTAAAAGTCATAACAAAATACTAGCACTCTTTACTTACACATTTGGTTCTGTGCTGGTGGTGTCATCAATCTTCGTCTCTGATCTTATAATGGGACAACAAATCAATTCTTCATGTGTACCAAATCCACAACTAACCACCTCTCGAATGGAGTATTCGCGACTCTTAATTAATTGCTCCATTATGGGACAATCATCCCATGTCTTACAGACTCCTGTTTTACCTTTAGTTGCACAGGGATCGTCTTCTACAAAAAAAAAAAAAAAAAAACATCAATTTAATGAGGTTCATTTCTGCTGATATTCAGACAACTTTGATCACTTACCGAATGCCGCCTGAACAAGTGGGCAGTGTTGCAGTAGCAGCATCATTCCTACCATCATTGTCCACCATATTGCCTTGGACGTTGTCATCGTTCTTGTGTTGTTTATCCTTAAGTTATTGTGCTTATCTCGATTTCTCAATCTGGTTTTTGTCCATAGCTCCATTTTTTTTCTGTCGATAAATTGTACTTTCTGCCGTCGAGAATATCAATGGGAGAGGTAGAATTTTGTTTTTTGTTGACCTCTCGCTAATCAACTTCTGGTTTGGTAATTATAGGTGATTCATTAAATGTTATTTTGATGCGAATTTACCGATTCTGATGATACAAACGTTTACAATCTTTCGAAAAGAAAAAAAAGATGGAAATGTGAATAATTTGCAGTTATGTAAAACTAGTTTTCAATAAATATATCTTCAGAACAATATTGAGACACATCCCTTTAATGTTCGTCATGCAATGAATTGAAAATATGGTAGACAAATTGTTTTATACGCTACTAGGGTTGCCTTTTATTTGGCGCGATTTAATAATCCTACACCCAGAGAAGGAATATGATCACCTCAAACATGTTTTAAGAGCAAATTGTTATTTTTGGGTGGTGACCATGTAACATGGTTTTCGCAACCATGCTATTTCCTCGGAAATCATGTATCTGATTTCGGCAAGCAGGTTATATTTGACGAGAAAATAACATTTTAGTGACAAACATGTTACATGGTCACCATACAAAAATAACATTTTGCTCTTGAAACATGTTTGAGGTGATCATATTCCTTCTCTGCGTGTAGTGTTGCAATTTACCAACTGACAGCTCTATCGTAAATGTTGGTATTTTTGAGACTATACATAATCAGAACGTTGCGATTTTTCCAAAAGATTTCTAATTTTTAAATTTGGTCCGATGGTCGAACCAAACGGAATTTAGCCCATTTTGGTCCATTTTCGTAAATTTGGTCAAATTTATGAATTTTTTGTAGTATTTATCTGTGCACTAAAAAAATATTGTCGTGAGGCCAAAGATTTCATGTCTTTAAAATACGAATGCGAATTTTGCTTAGCATAGAAGACACATTTCACTGATATAAGTTTTTTTCCTTGTCCAAAAGTCGGAGATGTTTCTAACACTTTAAATTCGTTTTTTATTTGAAACATAATATATTTATACCCTACGCCACACTGTGGAACAGGGTATTATAAGTTAGTGCATATGTTTGCAACACCCAGAAGGAGACGAGATAGACACATGGTGTCTTTGGCAAAAATGCTCAGGGTGGGCTCCTGAGTCGATATAGCCATGTCCGTCTGTCCGTGAACACATTTTTGTAATCAAAGTCTAGGTCGCAGTTTTAGTCCAATCGACCTCAAATTTGGCACAAGTATGTGTTTTGGCTCAGAATAGATCCCTATTGATTTTGGAAGAAATCGGTTCAGATTTAGATATAGCTCCAATATATATCTTTCGCCCGATATGGACTAATACGGTCCCAGAAGCCAGAGTTTTACCCCAATTTGGTTGAAATTTTGCACTAGGAGTAGATATAGCTTCGGATTTAGATATAGCTCCCATATACATCTTTCGCCCGATATGAATTAATACGGTCCCAGAAGCCAGAGTTTTACCCCAATTTGGTTGAAATTTGGTACAATTAGTAGTGTAGTCATGTGTGTCAAATTTTATTGAAATCGGTTCAGATTTAGATATAACTCCCATATATATCGTTCGCCCGATTTACACTCATATGACCACGGTGGCCAATCTTTTACTCCGATTTAATTGAAATTTTGCACAGGGAGTAGAATTGGCATTTTAGGTATGTGTGCAAAAATTGGTTGAAATCGGTTCAGATTTAGATATATCTCCCATATATAGCTTTCGCCCGACTTACACTCATATGACCACAGAGGCCAATTTTTAACTCCGATTTAGTTGAAATTTTGCACAGGGAGTAGAATTAGCATTGTAGCTCTTTGTGCCAAATTTGGTTGAAATCGGTTCAGATTTAGATATAGCTCTCATATATAGCTTTTGCCAGATTTACACTCATATGACCACAGAGGCCAATTTTTAACTCCGATTTAGTTGAAATTTTGCACAGGGAGTAGAATTAGAATTGTAGCTATGCGTGCCAAATTTGGTTGAAATCGGTTCAGATTTAGATATAGCTACCATATATATATTTTTCTGATTTCGACAAAAATGGTCAAAATACCAAAATTTTCCTTGTAAAATCGCCACTGCTTAGTCGAAAAGTTGTAAAAATGACTCTAATTTTCCTAAACTTCTAATACATATATATCGAGCGATAAATCATAAATAAACTTTTGCGAAGTTGCCTTAAAATTGCTTCAGATTTAAATGTTTCCCATATTTTTTACTAACATTATGTTCCACCCTAGTGCATTAGCCGACTTAAATTTTGAGTATAGATTTTGTACAAGTCTATCAAATTCTGTCCAGATCGATTGATATTTAAATGTATGTATTTCGGATAAACCTTTGTATATAGCCCTTAACACATTTGACGGATGTGATATGGTATCGAAAATTTAGATCTACAAAGTGGTGCAGGGTGTAATATAGTCGGCCCCGCCAGACTTTAGACGTTCCTTACTTGTTTTTTACTAACATTGTGTTCCAATGTTAAGGAGCGAAAAAATGGCGAATTCCCGGGATCCCGTTCCCGGGGAAAAACCCCTAGTGCAAAACAACACTACAGCTAATTGGACGAAAATTCGAAGATCTATTGTATTCTCTCAAGAAGTATAACCGGGGGTATCTTCATGGGACAATGCCAATATAACTAAACCAAACGCGTGACTTTTGTGGTCTTTAACTACCTACCTTAAGTCGTTATTTAAGTCAAATTTTTATAATATTGAATTTCGACTTTTGATGTCAACTTAAATTGACTTTAAAATTCGACCTTTTCAAAAAGTCAAGTTTTTTCAAATATTGAAAAAGTTGAAAAGTCATGTCGACCGCTTTGGTAAATCATATCAGTCCGTTCTGGATTACTTAATTTTTTTAATAAAAGCACTATATACAACAAATAAAATACTTTTTAAGGCATTTTCCTTCCTTTGGTCCGATTTTGGAAAAAATATGGTCCAAAATAAAATTTCGTTATGGCAACGCTGGACAAAATGTTATGTGTTGTTTACAGCAACTTAAACGATTTACTATCTTAACAACAGTGCATGGATGAACTTAATTCAATTTTTGACCTTGAAGATCCATCAAGCATCAATGGTTATCGACATTCAAGCGAGGTGGTAGTTCACTCCAAGACGAATATCGTACAAGTCGTCCAACATCCGGCAACGATTGATACTGTGCACCAACTTATATTGCAATCGTGAGATTGAGACATATATTCAACATTGCATGAACATTTAACCATCTAATGCCCAATCCCGCCTTTAGGCGGGCTTCATTAAATAAGAAAGCTTTTAGTAAAACATACCATAAGACAACAAAAAAGAATAATATAAAAGAAAACTTAGTTGAACCTGTTCAAGAGCCTTTGCAACATATACTGAATTTTACCGTATAGAATTTTCTTGATTACCCCCTGAAAATCATGAAGCTCCGTTAGTGGTACGTTAGCTAACGAACTTTTAAACCGTACTATGGACATATCTGCCATATTGGCTATATATACCATATGCCAGTTAGAAACTTAACTGCTAAAAATTTTTCAGTTAAAATAAACCCGAGAGAAGATATATCCATTTTACTTTCTGTTAACTGGGAGTTAAAGTCTAACGAAGCTACATGAAAATGACCATTAGTTTTCTTGCTTTTGTGTCGTTAACATTGAATATTTAATCAGCTGACAAAAAAAAATGGGGCATTAGAGGGTTAACCGTCAAAAGATTTGTTTCTCAATCCGTAAGGGCGTTTCAAAATGACCCAAATCCAACAAAGATGCGCGCGCACGAAGCACTTCCAAACAAATGATCGGACTTTTCTTCGAAAAAAAATGAACCTTATGCAATAGATCAACTCAGTCAATTCAGTGTGGATCACATCCATTTGTTGTCTTCCAAGAAATCAGGTTGGGTCATTCGACGAATAGTCCTGAATTGGCACCGAATGTCTTATTTTTATTCCCGTACGTAAAAAATCAAATGAAAGATCAACGTTTTTCGACACCCGAAGAAGGGATTGATGTATTCAGAATGCATGTTTTGGAGATTCCTCAATCAATCGCATTCAAACGATATATGAAAAACGATCAAATGATATTGAAAATGAGCCATACCGGACTTTTAGGTACATCTCCAAAAATCGCTTTTGTAACATCTCCCTAATACATTCTGCT
This sequence comes from Haematobia irritans, assembly GCF_050003625.1. NCBI lineage: Eukaryota > Metazoa > Arthropoda > Insecta > Diptera > Muscidae > Haematobia > Haematobia irritans. The sequence goes on along the minus strand of NC_134399.1, from coordinate 211,900,003 downwards.
TCAAGCATATTTCCAAAAGCTGTCCAAACAAAATATGGCTGATAAGTCCCCGGCCTAACAAAGAAAAACACATTTTTTCGTTTTTATTATTCAACATAGTTCCCTTCAAGAGCGATACAACGATTATAACGACCTTCCAATTTTTTGATACCATTTTGGTAGTACTCCTTCGGTTTTGCCTCAAAATAGGCCTCAGTTTCTGTGATCACCTCTTCATTGCAGCCAAATTTTTTCCTGCGACCATCCTTTTGATGTCTGAGAACAAGAAAAAGTCGCTGGGGGCTAGATCTGGAGAATACGGTGGGTGGGGAAGCAATTCGAAGCCCAATTCATGAATTTTTGCCATCGTTCTCAATGACTTGTGCCACGGTGCGTTGTCTGTGTGGAACAACACTTTTTTCTTCTTCATATGGGGCCGTTTTGCCGCGATTTCGACCTCCAAACGCTCCAATAACGCCATATAATAGTCACTGTTAATGGTTTTTCCCTTCTCAAGATATTCGATAAAAATTATTCCATGCACATCCCAAAAAACAGAGGCCTTTACTTTGCCAGCGAACTTTTGAGTCCTTCCACGCTTCGGAGACGGTTCACCGGTCACTGTCCACTCAGCCGACTGTCGATTGGACTCAGGAGTGTAGTGATGGAGCCATGTTTCATCCATTGTCACATATCGACGGAAAAACTCGGGTGTCTTACGAGTTAACAGCTGCAAACACCGCTCAGAATCATCAACACATTGTTGTTTTTGGTCAAATGTGAGCTCGCGCGGCACCCATTTCGCACAGAGCTTCCGCATATCCAAATATTGATGAATGATATGATATGAATGATATTTGTTTTTCTCCATCCAAATGAACTTCCAAGGCACCACTTCTACAGCAATGCAAAGGATCCAAAAATGGAGTACTTCCGTCCTGCGGCAAGCCCATGTAAAATTCATTGGAGATGATCCAAGTTTGCAGTACTTCCGGATAACAAATTGGGGATCCAAGCTACTTTTTTGGAAGCTCTTTTTTTGCTGGGAAGTTCAATATGAACTAACGCATAAGAGAATCCCAGCAAAAAAAAAAAGCGTCGCCAAAAAAGTAGTGAAAATGTTCTTTTTGAATGCGGAAGTGGTACTAAATTGACGCAGAAGCGATGAATTTAGCATGGGCTTCCCAGCAAAAAAAGCGTCGCCAAAAAAGTAGTGAAAATGTTATTTTTAGATTCGGAAGTGGTGCAAAATTGGCGCAGAAGCGATGAATTTAACATGGGATTGTCATAGGATGGATGTCCATCATTTCAACAGCCGTTGCACTGAATTTGCATCACTTCTTAAGGTGTGATCCGAATTCAATGTTTTGTATGTGAATAAAGAAATTTTGGGATATTTTGCAAATAATTAATTAAATTTTTTTTATGATTTTTAATGCATCATATCGCATGTCTGGAACGTTTAACAGCAAATATTTTCAAAAATTTGCAATTTTTCTAGAAATGATTTAGCATTTTTTTCGGCAAAATTTAAATAATTTGTACCATTTTATTAATTCTTACTCGGTTTTTTACCTATTTGAAACAACAAAATTTAAATTTTGCATTAAAAGTATGAAAAAAGCGAGTTATTAAAAAATTGACTCAAACGAACTTCCTGTGCAGTTAAAATAAAGAACATCTTTAGGAGGACATTTTTGGAAGTGCTTTTAAAGTTGTGCCTTTAGAAGAACCTCAAATTGTTTTTGCTGGGTTGTCATAGGACGGATGTCCACCATTTCAACAGCCGCTGCACTGAATTTGTATCACTTCTTAAGGTGTGGGCGAATTCAGTGTTTTGGATTTGAATTAAGAAATTTTGTGATATTTTGACAAATAAATAATTTTGATAATTTTTTATGATTTTTAATGCATTATAACGCTTGTCTGGGACGTTTGACATTAAACATTTTCCCAAATTTGTAATTTTTCTTGAAAGCATTTTTTTTCGGCAAAATTTTAAAAATTTGTACCATTTTATTCTTAACCTGTTTTTAACCTATTAGAAATATAAAAAAAAATAAATAAAAAAATTAATTTCCCATTAAAAATATGAAAAAAGCTAGTTATAAAAAATGACTCAAATTAACTTCCTGTGCAGTTAATATAAAGAACATCTTTGGGAGGGTATTTTTTGAAGTTCTTTTAAAGCTGTGCCTTGAGAAGAACTTCCTATTTTTTTTGCATGTTTTTTTAATATTTTTTTTTTTTTTTGTCCAATTATGACAAATATCTTTTTACAAGAATCTGCGTCATCATACTTTACTAACATGTAAAACATTTAAACCAAAAACATTGTTTTGCAAATAAAATAAAATATAAAAATAATACCAGCAACACCATATTGTTAGAGATACAAATAAGAAAACTTTGTTTATTTATGTAAATTAGTTTTAATTTAAACGATCGAAAGACCGGTGCTGGTTTGGTTTAACGGTTTAAATCCAGACTCTGAAGTTTGTTTATCATTTTGTTTGTTCTGATTTTTGCAATTGACAATTTAGCACACATACACTCCCATATATACACTTAAATACACACAGATTGGAACCTTTATAGCCAATTTTGCACACAAGTGAGTTTGAGTGAATTGAATAAAAAAATAAATCGTGTTTTATTTTAATTGAATTTTACTTTAAGAAAGAGAGATAAGCAACAGCAACAGGTCCGTATTTCATATGATTTCTGGCGTATTGGATTTTTTGAAATCTGGTTCATAAATTTGCGTTTTTTTGTTTTTGTGTTAAATTGAATTTCTAGATTATCATGTCATTATTATTCATGATGATGATGATGACTTTTGTCTGCAGTGGGGCTCTTTTCATTTTGTTTAATAATCTTTTTACACTAGATTTTTTGTTTTTATTCTTTAAACTATATAGAACACGTCAAAAAATAAATAAATAAAATGAAACAATGTTTTGATTATCTGTGAAATATAAAATCCCCCAGTTCGATTACAAAAAAAAATACACACGCACATATACACACATATACACAAATAGCCTCTCATACTCCCATTCACTCATTCATTGAAGATGAAGAAGATTTTAACAACTGACGTCTAATAGAAGTTGTTTTAGTTGTTGTAGTATATACTATTAGTGTCATTCTACTGATTAGATAGATGATCTTGACAATAACAACAACAATAAAATCATCGATAATATTGTATTTGTTTTTGTTTTTTTGAAAACAACAACAACAAGAATCAAAGCCACAACATTATCGTCATAAACATTATCGTTAATAGATTAGCCATGTAATATAAGCATTAAACTCTCTCATTCTCTCAAACACACAAACAAACAAAGAAACACATAAACCGAGGCTTAATAAAAACTTATGCACAATTTATATAGAAAAATTATTTAATAAATATTGTTTAATTACTTTTATTTGCAATTCTTTAGAATTTACTATCCGGGATTTTCAAAAACCTTAACCGCACCAATACTTATTCATGAAACCGACAAAGGTATATAGACCGTAGATTTCAATAAAACCGCGAACAAAAGCCAATACCGCACAAATCACAACCGTTCATCTATGCGGCTCTCAAACAACTGAAATCTTTATTTTGGCTGATACGAGAATACTCATCGTTGTCGTTGTCTACTTGTGAACCAAAGACCGAATAATATTCAAAAAACTGTATCTCAGCCTCTCTTTCACCCTCGAGTCAATCACAGAGTATAGATTAAACTCTCATTCATCATTAATGTGTAGCTGTGGTCAGTTTCTCTGTAGACAATCCCCCAAAAACTTCTTCATAAAACCTGAAATTGAATAGAAACGTGCCGCTAATTTTGATATTAGCGTAAGTAATGAAAGTTTAATTTTTTGTTATGCACAACGGGTCGTATACGTATTTTTTGGTGGAGTACCATCCAAATGGCTGCAATTAATTTCCAAAAGTTGTTATAAAATAAGATAAACTATTAAAATCAAATAACTAAATAGGACAGAAAGGTATTTTCTGAGAAACATGTATAACTGCATGCAAAGAAGTAACTGTATATACACAGAAAAAATTTTTTTGTTTGAAATTAATTACTCTAATTAGTTTTTAATTGAAATTTCTTCTATCGTAGAAATAACAGTATCACTAACGTCAATTAATAAAATAAATTTAAACTGTTAATTGATACAATTCATTTAATTTGAGTAATTTTTGTTTTAGTTAAAAAATTTTGTGGAATCAAAAACAATCAAAATTAACCATAACAAGTTTATTGGGTTCTATGCTACCCAGCAAAAAAAGAGCTTCCAAAAAAGTAGTTTGGATCCCCAAATTGTGATCCGGAAGTAGTGCAAACTGGATCGTCTCCAATGAATTTTATATGGGCTTGTCATAGGATGGAAATATTCCATTTTTGGTTCCTTTGGCTTGCGGGGCCTCTAAGAGAAGCATATTTCATCCGATCCGCCAGAAATTTGGTACATGGTGTTGGTATACGGTCTCTAACAACCATGCAAAAATTGGTCCATATCGGTCCACCTTTACGTATAGCCCCCATATAAACGGACCCCCAAATTTGGCTTGCGATTGCTCTAAGAGAAGCAAATTTCATCCGATCCGGTACATGGTGTTAGTATATGGTCTCTAACAACCATGCAAAAATTGGTCCACATCGGTCCATAATTACATATAGCCCCCATATAAACCGATCTCCCGATTTGGCTTGCGGAGCCTCTAAAAGAAGCAAATTTCATCCGATCCGGCTGAAATTTGGTACATGGTGTTAGTATATGGACTCTAACAACTGTGCAAAAATTGGTCCACATCGGTCCATAATTATATATAGCCCCCATATATACCGATCCCCCGATTTGGCTGGCGAGGCCTCTAAGAGCAGCAAATTTCATCCGATCCGGCTGAAATTTGGTACATGGTGTAAGTATATAGTCTCTAATAGCCACGGACAAATTGGTCCACGTTGGTCCATAATTATATATAGCCCCCATATAAACCGATCCCCCGATTTGGCTTGCGGAGCCTCTAAGAGAAACAAATTTCATACGATCAGGCTGAAATTTGGTACATGGTGTTAGTATATGGTCTCTAACAACCATGCAAAAATTGGTTCACATCGGTCCATAATTACATATAGCCCCCATATAAACCGATCCCCCGATTTGGCTTGCGGAGCCTCTAAGAGAAGCAAATTTCATCCGATCCGGCTTAAATTTGGTACATGGTGTAAGTATATAGTCTCTAACAACCATGCAAAAATTGGTCCCCATCGGTCCATAATTATATATAGCCCCCATATCAACCGATCCCCCGATTTGGCTTGCGGAGCCTCTAAGAGAAACAAATTTCATCCGTTCCAGCTGAAATGTGGTATATGGTGTTATTATATGGTGTCTAATGGCCATGCAAAAATTGGTCCCCATCGGTCCATAATTATATATAGCCCCCATATCAACCGATCCCCCGATTTGTCTTGCGGAGCCTCTAAGAGATACAAATTTCATCCGATCCGGCTGAAATTTGGTATATGGTGTTATTATATGGTCTCTAATGGTCCCCATATAAACCGTTCTGCAGATTTAACCTCCGGAGCCTCTTGGAAGACCAAAATTCATCTGATTTAGTTGATATTTGGTACGTGATGTTAATATATGGCATCAAACACCCATGCAAAAATTGGTCTTAATCGGTCAATAATTATATATAGCTCCCATATAAACCGATCCCCAAATTTGACCTCCGGAGCCTCTTGGAAGCACAAAATTCATCCGATACGTTTGCAATTTGGTACGTGATGTTAGTATGTGGTATCCACCAACCATGCAGGAATTGGTTCATATCAGTCCATGAGGATATCGCCCACCAAATCCTCAGCCACACTATTCACTACATGGATGGCAGAAGTGCGCAGGCAGTTGAATATTAGTGTCGATGGCGAAATAATTCCGACCACAAATTACCCCAAGATTCTTGGGGTCACATTCGACAGCCTTTTCAGGTCGTCTGCCCATGACACTGCAATTTGTAATAAGTTCCGTGGTAGAAACAAGGTCCTCAAGTCACTTGCTGGCAGTACTTGGGGTGCGGACAAAGAAACCTTGTTAACTACCAATAAGGCAATTGGCCGGTCGGTGATAAATTATGCAGCGCCAGTGTGGACACCGCAAACTAGTGATACGCAGTGGAATAACATACAAACCTGTCAGAACGCTGCCCTTAGAACTGCGACTGGGTGTCTCCGCAGCACGCCCCTGGATCACCTTTATGTGGAGACAAAGATCATCCCTGTGCGAAGACACAACTACTGGGTTGCACAACCACCACCCAGGAACGTAAGGGTTGATATACATCATCTAGAGCGCGAGATCCAGCGCTGCAAAAGAGAACATCTAGATCAAGCAGGTTTGAACAGGATTCATGAGGATACTGTAGCTGAAGCGGTGAGAAGCTACAAGGTTAATCCTGTTCTCGGAGTCCGTCCACCGCCCATAGCACCGGAGGAAAGAGACCTCCCACGGCAGACTAGGGTAGTTTTAGCCCAGTTAAGATCAGGCAAGTGCAGCCGCCTCAATTCCTATTTATCAGTGATTGATAGCAGCGTAGCTGACGTATGTCCAATTTGCTACCAAGAGCCACACGACACGCGTCATCTTTTCTCTTGTCCAGCTAAACCAACCCGACTTACCGCCAGGTCACTCTGGACGCATCCCATCTTACTCGCAGAGTTCCTCGATCTGGCCACAAGCTGAACTACCAAAGTGTATAACATAAAAATGGATGAAATCACAATAAACTGTTACAACAACAACAACATATACAGCGTTGCCAGAATTGTTTCACAAAAAACCGCTAGATTTGTCCAAAAAACTAGCCAAAAAAAGCTAAAAAATTTTAAAAAATAGCTAGAAAAAAAGCTAAAATTTTTTGTATCAAAAGTCACATTTTTGACTGATATTTAACAAACTTAAAGGCTTTATTTCACTTAAAATGCATATTATTTTAATTGTATTCATTTTAATTCAATTTCTGTGAGACTGTAAGAAAATTTAAGTCATATTAGCTCTGTTTGCGTACTCGATACATTTTGATTACTATCACAAATTTTTACTGGAAGTCCTTCGTTTATATTTCCTAGTAAAAACATTTTTCCCAGTAAACTTGCAATTGCCAGCTGGTTAATCATCAACAAGTCCAATGTGCGATATATTGCATAATGTCACATAGAACTGCATTAGAAAATATCAATATATTTCGTTTTAACTGAATTAATGATAAATTCGTGAACGTGAACACTTCTCCTAATTTTACCCAAGAGAATAAAACCCATTCTAACTGTCTTGCAAGTTTATATTGAATAACTTTTATTCGAAAATTTCCCATACAAACCTATTGTTGTCCAATTTTCGTAAATGTAAATCCATTCCATTAATATATAGCAGATTTGTTTTGATCCTATCACAACGAATTTTTTCATTGCATTTTTTGATGTTAAAAAAATAATACCACATTCAAAACTTTATTTCCTTAATTATTTCTATATTCGGTTCCAAAGATTTTGTACACTAATGATTTTGGTATTGATTCCGAGTCAAATTTGAATTAAAATATTCGTTTTTTTCAGCTTTTTCTTCATGAGCTATCACAGTGCTTTAAAAACGTGCTAACGACAACTTAAATTTCCAAATTCAGACTCGACTTTAAGTAGAAATTATTCTATGTATACGTTTTTAAAATAAAATGTTGAAAAACCTCTTCTATTTTTGAACGCTATTTTGGTTTGTGGTCAAGATACAAAAACTCCACAAATTTAAAGACTATTTCATTAATTTTAAGAATTTTTTAGAATTGACCCTAGCCTTCTTTCATGAAAAGATACCCATTTTTAAGTTGAATCACTTAACTATAAGGATAAAAAGAATTTATCGGCTATTGGACAAGGAAAACAGTTTATATAAGAGAAATTCACAAATGCTATTATAACCAAAATTCGCGTTCGTATTTTAAGGAAATGAAATCTTTGGCCTCACAACAATATTTTTTCAATGTACAAAGCAATTCACATCTACTATTTTAATTTAGTTATATCATAATAAACGAGTCAAATGCTAATATTCCTAATAATTTACTGACAGTTTATATAAGGAATTGAAATATGTGGAAAACCTTATTCTGACAGCAAGGCTTAGATAAAAACGAAGTTTTATCCATATTTCAATAGGAACATGTCGAAAATAAAAAAGCCAAAAATAGCTAAAAGGGGCATGAAAAAAGCCCGAAAAAAAGCTAACAGCTAAATGCATTTTTTCCCGCTAAACGTCTTCAAAAAAAGCCAAATCTAGCGGGAAAAAAGTTAAATTGGCAACGCTGAACATATATAGCCCCCAGATTTGACCTCCTGTGCCTTTTGGAGAAGCAAAATTCATCCGATCTGGTTGAAATTTGGTACGTGGTGGTAGTATATGATATTTAACAACCATGCCAAAAGTGGTCCATATTAGTCCATAATCATGTATAGCCGCCATATAAACCGTTCCCGAGATTTGGTTTTGGAGCATCTTGGAGAAGCAAATTTCATCCGAGTTGAAATTTGGTACATTGTTCTAGTATATGGCCGTTAACAACCATGCCTAACTAGGTCCATATCGGTCTATAGTTATGTATAGCCCTCAGATAAATCGATCCTCAATCACACAAAAATTGGTCCATTTCAATTCGATTGTGGATGACAGTCTTTCGTAGAAGTTTCTACGCAATCCATGGTGGAGGGTACATAAGATTCGGTCTGGCTGAACTTACGGCCGTATATACTTGTTTTTAATTTAATTACCCCCATTTTTCCCCTTCGTACCACTGTGCTCTGCGTCATCGTACACATTGCTATCATTACTTGGGTGAAGTATGAAGGATACTGAAGGTAAGTTCCTTCCACCATTCAACTTTAATAAAGTAATATGTTTAGAATTCCCATTTGGTTGCGGTCACTACCGACTTGAGAATGCGGGTTTGTTGGGGCGATGGTATGAATCAACCGAAGCTTGACGAGTACTAAAGCGAGTGGCACCGACCGCAGTCGAACTTCCGATAGCAGCATCCGATTCATCTTAACGCGATTCGTTTGCATCCCGACCATACCTAAGGCGATTAGTTGACATCCTACCTTTGTAGTAAACCACCTTCTCCCATCCCCTCTTTCTCACCAGGCTATACTAGCACCCCTCCCCTTAACGCGGTTCGTCCGCTTACGCGATTCGTTCTCATCACTCAAGTGCTAGTATAGCCGAACCCTCTCCTGTCTCTCTTCTCGTTACAGAAACCGACACGACACCATCACGAGCACCAGCTGGTCCGACACTATCGTCATCCGTTAGCGAGCACCATTGGCTTGACATCATCATCATCCCCGTAGAGGAACAACATCGTCATCCGTTCACGAACACCATCAGACCGACACCATCGTCATCCCCGTACACGAACACCGACATCATCGTCATCCCCGTTCACGAGCACCATCAGCCCGACATCATCGTTATACCCGTACACAAACACCATCGGGCCGACACCATCGTCATCCGTTCACGAACACCATCGGCCCAACACCATCGTCAACCCCGTCCACGAACACCGTCGGCCCGACACCATCGTCATCCCCGTACACAAACACCGTAGGCACTACGTCATCGTCATCCCCGTTTCCCGAACACCATCGGGCCGACACCATCGTCATCCGTTCACGAGAACCATCGACCCGACACCATCGTCAACCCCGTACACGAACACCATCGGCCCGACACCATCGTCATCCCCGTACACAAACACCGTAGGCACTACGTCATCGTCATCCCCGTTTCCCGAACACCAGTGAGCCGACACCACAGCTACCCCCGTGTACGAGCACCATCGGCCGGCATCATCAGCATCGCACCGTTTCACCTTCGTCACCAGTCAACGTCGAACCGTTTCAGCATCATCATCGCCACCCGTCAGGATCGCACCTGTCCTCACCACCATACAGCCCACCAGCCAACATTCCTTCAGTAAAATTCGATTAATTTCGTGATTGAACACAAACACCGTAGGCACTACGTCATCGTCATCCCCGTTTCCCGAACACCATCGGGCCGACACCATCGTCATCCGTTCACGAACACCATCGGTCCAACACCATCGTCAACCCCGTCCACGAACACCGTCGGCCCGACACCATCGTCATCCCCGTACACAAACACCGTAGGCACTACGTCATCGTCATCCCTGTTTCCCGAACACCATCGGGCCGACACCATCGTCATCCGTTCACGAGAACCATCGACCCGACACCATCGTCAACCCCGTACACGAACACCGTCGGCCCGACACCATCGTCATCCCCGTACACAAACACCGTAGGCAATACGTCATCGTCATCCCCGTTTCCCGAACACCAGTGAGCCGACACCACTGCTACCCCCGTGTACGAGCACCATCGGCCGGCATCATCAGCATCGCACCGTTTCACCTTCGTCACCAGTCAACGTCGAACCGTTTCAGCATCATCATCGCCACCCGTCAGGATCGCACCTGTCCTCACCACCATACAGCCCACCAGCCAACATTCCTTCAGTAAAATTCGATTAATTTCGTGATTGAACACAAACACCGTAGGCACTACGTCATCGTCATCCCCGTTTCCCGAACACCATCGGGCCGACACCATCTTCATCCGTTCACGAACACCATCGGCCCAACACCATCGTCAACCCCGTCCACGAACACCGTCGGCCCGACACCATCGTCATCCCCGTACACAAACACCGTAGGCACTACGTCATCGTCATCCCCGTTTCCCGAACATCATCGGGCCGACACCATCGTCATCCGTTCACGAGAACCATCGACCCGACACCATCGTCAACCCCGTACACGAACACCGCCGGCCCGACACCATCGTCATCCCCGTACACAAACACCGTAGGCACTACGTCATCGTCATCCCCGTTTCCCGAACACCAGTGGGCCGACACCATCGCTACCCCCGTGTACGAGCACCATCGGCCGACATCATCAGCATCGCACCGTTTCACCTTCGTCACCAGTCAACGTCGAACCGTTTCAACATCATCATCGCCACCCGTCAGGATCGCACCTGTCCTCACCACCATACAGCCCACCAGCCAACATTCCTTCAGTAAAATTCTGTTAATTTCGTGATTGAAGCCAAGCAAAGAGTCTTCGTGTGATATTTTAATCCATACTTGTTTCGTACATTCATATACATATTGGCTATACAATCATGCTACCGTATATACCGTATACGAAAATTGTTTTAATATAAACAATTTTTATATTAAATTTAATTTTTATTTTAAACATAAATAGTTATAATTAATGGCTAGAAAAGCAATAGTTTCCACAAAATTGTATATGATGTCAGCAATTCTGTAACTGACCACCAGTTACATAGAAGTTAGCAAATTTCTACTTAGAATAAACAGCATTCTCACATAAATCCAGATAACTGGATTGATTATAAGAAATAAGCGAAGATTTTTTTTAAGACGAATAGTAGTCAAGCTATTTGTTTTCCCTTCACATTAAATTAAAAGATGATCACCAAGCAAAAATCCTTTCAGTCACCTCCATTGGGCCATACAATTTTTTCCACAAAATCCAAAAAGGCTGCTACACGTGTATACAATCCCGGTATGGGTGAAGCACAACTAATCCCCGAGTTAACAATACCCACAACACGATAGTTATTACGTGACTCTAAAATTGAAAAGGGATAAATATTTCGTTTAGTCTTCTCAACACCACGCAAAGAAGGAATACGATCACTTGTTCACGAGAAACCTGATAAATGTTTGTCGCTACAATGTTATTTTTCTTTCGGAAATTGTGTATCTGATTTTTGCAAATACGTTATATTCAACGAGAAAATTGTGTGTTTAGGGTGATCATATTCCTTTCTCTGTGTGTAATTAGGGGTTCCACAAACCATCGACAAGTAAATTTAATGGCCCCCCTGAATCTCCATGACAAGAATCCTTAAGATCTTTATCATCTTTGGCACATAATTGGGTTTTTATGATACCCTTCATAACGGCTCTCGATAGACCATATGCCACATAACTGCTATTACATTCTTCCAAAGGTGTAACATGCAAATGAGCTTTTAACAAAATATTCGAAAATTTACGTGCTGTAGAAGGAAAGAATATATTTTAAAAATCATACAAATTATTTGTGGTCAATTTAATTTGACTAAAACGCCAGTGTATTGCGACGCAATCCAGTTCCAATAGACCCTTGGAGTAATGAGGTTAAGCTTACTGATACTTACTGTTAACATTTACGGAACCCCAGCCAGTTACTGTTAAACGAACATTACGTTTGGGATCAGCTTCATCGGTGTATAGGCATGCGGGATATATAAACTTAGATAAGGGAGCTGGTCTTTTCAATTCTAAAATTGCAATATCGTTATAGGTTCGTCCCGATTTGTAGTCATCGTGAATAAAATATTGCTGAAATTCAGAAAAATAATTCAATGAACACAATATGAAATCACTTCTTATATCACTTACCTTTATTCCTATTTGAACAGCTTCAAGCATTTCATCGGGATCATTAAAATTCACCACACCCATACGAACAATAGAGGGTATACGATCGTTGGAATCAACACAATGAGCAGCTGTCAAAACGAAACGGGCATCTATCAATGTTCCACCACAATGTATATCGTATGTACCTTGACCATTGCCAGCAATACGACTATAACCAATGCCTACCATGTGAGGAAATTCACCCAATTCCGCAGGAACACCACCCAAAATATGATGTACAACACTAGCATTCAGTCCACGCTCAAAGCGACGGCAAGCTAAAAATTACATAAAAGAGATAATTAAACTAGGCACTAGGTGAAACATTTTTTCGCGATGAACAAATTCCTGGGTAAAAATTTCCTTTTTTTCTTGTCACCTAGGTCGTGGTCAATTGGGCCAAATCTCTGGCTTTTAGGACCATATTAGTCCATATCGGGCGAAAGATATATATGGGAGCTATATCTAAATCTGAACCGATTTCAATCAAATTCTGCAAACTTGACTATACTACTAATTGTACTCCTAGTGCAAAATTTCAACCAAATTCGGCCAAAAATCTGGCTTCTGGGGCCATATAAGTCCATATCGGGCGAAAGATATATATGGGAGCTATATCTAAATCTGAACCGATTTCTTCCAAAATCAATAGGGTTCTATTCTGACCCAAATTAGGAACATGTGCCAAATTTGAAGGCGATTGGACTTAAATTGCGACCTAGACTTTGATCACAAAAAAATGTGTTCACAGACAGACGGACGGACGGACAGACGGACATGGTTATATCGACTCAGGGACCCACCCTGAGCATTATTGCCAAAGACACCATGTGTCTATCTCGTCTCCTTCTGGGTGTTACAAACATATGCACTAACTTATAATACCCTGTTCCACAGTGTGGCGCAGGGTATAAAAAGAACATTTATTACTACAAAGTAGGTTTTAAATCCTATTTTCTTTACGTTTCGTAACGTCGGCAGAGAACTGAACTGGGTGACGACGACACAAACTGTATGATATTTGAGAGAAGTGCTGACAAAAACTGAATGATATAAGAGAAATTTTCCTCGTGACCACTGACACAGTTTCGTTCTCTTGTGTTTTTATTCTCTCTGTTTGCGTCGATTGCACGGTTGCCCCTCGAACCAAAAATAATCTACCAAATTTGGAGAAAATTGACCATCAAAAAATCTTATTTTGTCAAAATTTTATTTCTATAGAAAATGTTGTTAAAATTTTATTTCTATAGAAAATTGTCTCAAAATGTTATTTCTATAGAAAATTTTGTGAAAATTTTATTTCTATAGAAAATTTTGTGAAAATTTTATTTCTATAGAAAATTTTCTCAATATTTTATTTCTATACAAAATTTTGAGAAAATTTTATTTCTATAGAAAATTCTGTCAAAATTTTATTTCTATAAAAAAACGTTTTAAAAATTTTATTTATATAGGAAATTTTGTCAAAATTTTATTTCTATAGAAAATTTTCTCAATATTTTATTTTTATAGAAAAATTTCTCAAAATTTTATTTCTATATAAAATTTTCTCAATATTTTATTTCTATAGAAAATTTTCTCAATATTCTATTTCTATAGAAAATTTTGTCAAAATGGTATTTCTATAGAAAATTTTCTCAATATTTTATTTCTATAGAAAATGTTGTTAAAATTTTATTTCTATACAAAATTTTATCAAAATTTTATTTCTATAGAAAATTTTGTCAAAATTTTATTTCTATAGAAAATTTTCTCAATATTTTATTTCTATAGAAAATGTTGTTAAAATTTTATTTCTATAGAAAATTTTCTCAAAATTTTATTTCTATAGAAAATTTTCTCAAAATTTTATTTCTATACAAAATTTTGTAAAAAATTTATTTCTGTAGAAAACTTTGTAAAAATTTTATTTCTATAAACAAATTTTATCAACATTTTATTTCTATAGGAAATTTTGTCAAAATTTTATTTCTATAGAAAATTTTTTCGAAATTTTATTTCTATAGAAGATTGGGTCAAAATTTTATTTCTACAGAAAATGTTGTCAAAATTTTATTTCTATAGAAAATTTTGTCAAAATTTTATTTCTATAGAAAAATTTATCGAAATTTTATTTCTATAGAAGATTTTGTCAAAATTTTATTTCTATAGGAAATTTTCTCAAAATTTTATTTCTATAGAAAATTTTGTCAAAGTTATATTTCTATAGAAAATTTTTTCAAAATTTTATTTCAATTTTGTCAAAACTTTATTTCTATAGAATTTTTTTTTCAAAATTTTATTTCTATAGAAAATTTTGTGAAAATTTTATTTCTATAGAAAATTTAGTCAAAATTTTATTTCTGTAGAAAATTTTGTCAAAATTTTATTTCTGTAGAAAATTTTGTCAAAATTTTATTTCTATGGAAAATTTTGTCAAAATTTTATTTCTATACAAAATTTTGTCAAAATTTTATTTCTATAGAAAATTTTGTCAAAATTTTATTTCTTTAGAAAATTTTGTCAAAATTTTATTTCTATAGAAAATTTTGTCAAAATTTTATTTCCATAGCAAATATAGTCATTTTATTTCTATAGAAAATTTTGTCAAAATTTTATTTCTATAGAAAGTTTTGTCAAAATTTTATTTCTATAGAAAATTTTGTCAAAATTTTATTTCTATAGAAAATTTTGTCAAAATTTTATTTCTTTAGAAAATTTTGTCAAAATTTTATTTCTATAGAAAATTTTGTCAAAATGGTATTTCTATAGAAAATTTTGTCAAAATGGTATTTCTATAGAAAATTTTGTCAAAATTTTATTTGTATAGAATATTTTGTCAAAATTTTATTTCCATAGCAAATATAGTCAAAATGTTATTTCTATAGAAAATTTTGTCAAAATTTTATTTCTATAGAAAATTTTGTCAAAATTTTATTTGTATAGAATATTTTGTCAAAATTTTATTTCCATAGCAAATATAGTCAAAATTTTATTTCTTTAGAAAATTTTGTCAAAATTTTATTTCTATAGAAAATTTTGTCAAAATTTTATTTATATAGCAAATTTTGTCAAAACTTTATTCCTATAGAAAATTTTGTCAACATTTTATTTCTATAGAAAATTTTGTCAAAATTTTATTTTCATAGAAAATTTTGTCAAAATTTTCTATAGAAAAATTGGTCAACATTTTATTTCAAGAATTCTACCAAAAAAATCTAGCATTTTTGGTGGAATTCCACCAACTGTGGCAACCGTGGTCGGTAGGCGAAAGATTTTTCAGCAACGAACAAACACAATAACCTTGTCGGCGAAAATTTGCTCTTTTCTTGTTTTCTTGTTTCTAAGAAATTAAATTAGATTTTAATTTCATCAAGATTTTATTTCTATAGAAACTCTGGTCAAAATTTTATTTCTATAGAATATATTCGTTTATCTTCGAATTTCGTGGCAGGCAACGTAGTTATTACCTGACTGGTCCGGTAACTGTAGTTTGGGTGTTAACCCAAAGAAAACGAAGCTTTTGCTCTTCACTAGGGGAAGTAAAATCATTGGATATAAAGACCCACAATTTCAAGGGACGGGATTTAGTCTCTCGAAATCGGCTAAGTAACATATTTGGGAGTTGTCTTAGATTCCAAACTAAACTGTCTAGAAAATACATCCGTTCCTCTAAAGAAGACATATGTGGTGATGTATGCATACGTTCCAAAAGCTAGTTGGAGAACCTTTGGGGAAGGAAGCCCCCTCTCTTTCACTGGCTTCTTACAAAGGCTAAAATACCAGTAGCTACCTATGGCTGGTACATCTGGTGGATCATTACTGTCCATCGGAATCATATACTTAAATTCTACAAAATAAACAGGACTGGTCGTATTTATATGGCTGGTGCAATGGGATCAACTGCCACCGCAGCTCTTGAGATTTGAGTCTGCCCCTTTGATCAGCATATTAGGAGAACAGCTGAGGTGATAATTATGAGATTGAAGAGCCTGGACTCACTTGAAGAAGTGGATTTCTGGCACACAGAACACGTTGCTTCAGTTGGACAAGATAAGAGGACAGCCTATATGGCGACTCAGCATGTATATGAAGGCAAGTTGAAATCGATTATCCCCAGTATAGAGCATTGGGAAGGAAGGCGCATACATTTTGGGAATCTGAACATTTTTGTATTTTTGTGGTATTCACTGCAATGAATGAAATTAAAGGGTCCTATGAGATGGACACCGTATGCAGCATTTTTCAGGCGGAGATATTTTCCATAGCAAAAGTTGCAGAACTCCTGTTGATGAGGCCGATATTCTGAAGTAAAATCAGCTTCCTCGTCGACAGGCAGACAGCAATGAAAGCCTTGGGTAATGCAAACATAACGTCGAAGATAGTCAGCCGCTGTCGTATAGAGATTGGAGCTCTCACTGAACAGCACAATATTACTCTGTGCTGGGTACCTGGACATTATGGAATAATGGGTATTGAGGAGCCAGATGTGCTGCTGCACGTGGTACGTATAACGTCGTTACCGATGTTTTGCTCTCGCTATCTTTATATATTGAAAGATTCAATGTCGAATGGAAAGGACGTTGGGCATCCTCCGCGGGTTGCGAGCAAACCAATTTGATATGGGACGGCAAGAGTAGTAAGAACTCTGGATTTCAAATGGTAACGCATAGAGACGATTTGATATTTGAGACACATGGTAAGGGTTGGCTTAATGCCTGATTATATTTGTAGATGGTTTCTGGACCCGGAGGACCCTACCATTTTCTGTGCCATTATCATTTAGGAGAAACGAGATACTGCGCTCCTTTTTCTTTCAGGATATTACTGAGCTGAACGGAGCTGTAATCTAAAGAATATACATGCCTTCGTTAAGGCTTCTGGATGGAAGAACTAGACAACACGTTTGAAAACGCAAATGTGATGGGAGAAGATAGAGGATGAGTTGATAGACCAGTATGGTCCTTTTCTACGGATTGACGTCATTCTCTATAACCTAACCTAAAGGGTGATACGGTCAAAATTTGGTCAATATAAACTTGACATATTTCTTTCAATTTTGCATTTAAAAAACCTGAACACCCCTCATTTTGAAGGTGTGTGTGTGTAGAATGTTGCTCCTATTTTGATTTTGGAATTCACTCTTCAGTTGTCAAAATGCCGTCCAAGCAAGAAGAGCAGCGTATCAAAATTTTGCTCGCGCATCGCGAAAATCCGAGCTACTCGCACGCAAAGCTGGCAAAATCGCTAAAAGTTGCAAAATCAACCGTTACAAATGTAATTAAAGTGTTTGGGGAATGTTTGTCGACAGCCAGGAAGTCTGGATCGGGGGGAAATCGAAAACCGGAAGCCGCTGAGACGACAAAGAGAGTTGCCGGTAGTTTCAAGCGAAACCCTAACCTCTCTCTCCGAGATGCCGCAAATAAGCTGGGTGTATCGTCTACAACCGTGCATCGAGCCAAAAAACGAGCCGGACTATCGACTTACAAGAAGGTAGTGACTCCAAATCGCGATGATAAACAAAATACGACGGCCAAAGCGCGATCCCGGAGGCTGTACACGACGATGCTGACGAAGTTTGACTGCGTGGTAATGGACGACGAAACCTACGCCAAAGCCGACTACAAGCAGCTTCCGGGACAGGAGTTTTATACGGCAAAAGGAAGGGGAAAGGTAGCAGATATTTTCAAGCACATAAAACTGTCAAAGTTCGCAAAGAAATATCTGGTTTGGCAAGCCATCTGTACCTGTGGCTTGAAAAGCAGCATTTTCATAGCTTCCGGAACTGCCAACCAAAAAATTTACGTGAAAGAGTGTTTGAATAAACGTCTGCTGCCTTTCCTGAAGAAACACGGTTGTTCCGTACTGTTTTGGCCGGATTTGGCATCTTGCCATTACGGTAAAAAGGCCATGGAGTGGTACGCCGCCAACAACGTGCAGGTGGTTCCCAAGGACAAGAACCCTCCCAACACGCCAGAGCTCCGCCCAATTGAGAAATACTGGCCTATTGTCAAGCGGAACCTAAAAAAGACCAAAAAAACTGCTAAGGATGAGCAGCAGTTCAAGGCAAACTGGCTTTCTGCGGCGAAGAAGGTGGACAAGGTGGTTGTACAAAATCTGATGGCAGGTGTCAAGCGTGAGGCCCGGCAATTGGAAAAGCGAAAGCCTAACTGAATATTTTTCCTGAATTTTATACTAATTGAACTTGAAAAAGAAATTTAATTTGATGTTTTAAATAAACGATTTCACCGATTTACACGCGTTTTCCCTTGACCAAATTTTGACCGTATCACCCTTTATGGTTAAGTTTACGCACTAAATAAGTCTATGGAATCGTTCTTAATACAAACCTCTAACGGCCGGCCTATCAATGGATATATTCGGTCTCCGTTTGGATGGGGTACTGAAATTATACAGAGAAAATATTCATAATATTATAATACGATAAATTCGAAATGGATGGTCAATGAAACTGAAAAGAAATAAGAAAAGAAACCTGATCACCCCAAACATGTTTCAAAGGCAAACTATTACTTTTTCACAGGTAAAATATTATTATTCCTTCCCAAGAATGTTTTGTGGGAAGCTATGTACCTGTTGTCGACAAGCATATTATGTTTTACGAAAAAATAATATTTTTGTTTGGGGTGATCATATTCCTTCTCTGGGTCTAGATTCACTGATGTGATGACTATTGTTGGGACATATTAAGCAACCACCTTGAGTAGTTTTCTGCACTGCGATCAGCTAAACCCTCTTCTGGAGATGGAAGAAATTCATATGGCTCTAATGACTGCAGAAGTTTGGATTGTGTATAGAAAAGTTGACTTGTATTGGAATATTCTGATATTGGAGGATTATATATGGTTCGTCTTTGATTACTTGGAATTTGATCAACTCCATTGGCTTGAAGAGGAATGGGACGGTGTTGTGATATTAAATTTGATGGGGACCGGTTTTGATTTTTAGTTGGTTGGTTTATCTGAGCAGCCCCTCGATATTTTGATGAAGATTTTCCATCAGTTCGAGTTTGTTGGGGTTGACTATGGAGCAGTGCTTTAGTTTTTTC
Organism: Haematobia irritans; assembly: GCF_050003625.1. Lineage (NCBI taxonomy): Eukaryota > Metazoa > Arthropoda > Insecta > Diptera > Muscidae > Haematobia > Haematobia irritans. The sequence continues at coordinate 211,880,376 of NC_134399.1, read as the reverse complement.
TATTACAAAATTAAGTGGATCTTCTGGATAATCTGCCATTGGCTCCGGTTCCTTATCAAACTGTGGATTTGATTGATGGGCTCTAATGACCCGTGGTTGATATGATTTTTCTAGATCGATTGGAAGACTTCCTAGAGCATGTTCCATTTTACCAATTTCAGTTTTAACAATATCCATACCGAAATTCTTAATATTTTTGTAAATTTTTTGTATGGAATCAAAAGAATTTGGGTGATGGGATGATGAGTTATTCACTGTGGAAGCTTGAGTGAATATAGATGGTCCGTGATCTAATTTTTTGACATGCTTATGCAATGATCCAAGAAGTGATAAAGGACCAGGCAATGCTATTCCATTTTCATGTGATTCGGAATGTTTAACCTCATGCGTTGAGGGATCCACAGGGAGGAATGATGTTTCATTTGGTTTTGTGGAAAGGGATGCCTGGCCAAAACTTGCTACATTATCTGCTTCAGTAGCATTTGCGTATTTTGTAACATTAGTTTGGGAAATTCCATATTCCCCATATAATTGTTCAGAATCACTGATATTACCGTTTTGTTCATTTAGAGGATGTTGATTTTTAAAATCAAAATATGTATTGAATAAACTCTGAATAAGAAGATCTACTTTATTTCCTTCAGAATGCTTAGTTCCATGCGGTTTAAGAGTTTCATTAAAGTTACTTACTCCCATGAAACTTGATCCAAAAGAATGATTAGTTTGTAAGGTCTCATTATTGAGGTTATGTTGTTGCGGAAAATTCAAATTTTTTGAAGCATTTGAAGGTTTCTCAAGGTTCAGTACCTCTCCCTGAATATTCTGCCCTTCCAGAATGGATTGGTTATTGGTTCTGTTACCTTCATTGTCAAGAGAAGATACATTAAAGTGATGATTTAAATGATCTGGGAAATCATGAAAGATGGAGTTTTCATTTGGGTCCTCTGGAGAAAAGATGAAGGGCTTAATTGTTGTTGTTATCGATGTATTTAACGAATCCATCGAGAAGTTATCCTTGTCAGCTTCATTAGTAATTGAATTTGAAGACAAAGTATCAGCATACTTGGCATGTTCTTCAGATCCATTGAATATCCCGTTCTTCTCCTCTTCAACTGTGGAATATTGATTTTGATACTCAAATTGTGTATTAAACACACTCTGGATCAGGAGATCCAATTTATTTCCTCCTGTAGAGTTAGTTACTTCATTGGGTACAGATCCAGAAGAGTTGAGCTCATTCCCATATTGATTTTGACTCTGAATAAAAAGATTCAATTTATCTCCTCCAGTAGAGTTAGTTACCTCATTGGATCCAGAAGTGGTTTGCTCATTTCCATTTTGTTCATATTGATTTTGACTCTGGATAAGGAGATCCAATTTATTTCCTCCTGTAGAGTTAGTTACTTCATTGGGTACAGATCCCGAAGAGTTGAGCTCATTCCCATTTTCTGCATATTGATTTTGACTCTGAATAAGAAGATCCAATTTATCTCCTCCAGTAGAGTTAGTAACCTCATTGAGACCTGAAGAGTTTTGCTCATTTCCAGTTTGTTCATATTGCGTGTTAAACACACTCTGGATAAGTAGATCCACATTATCTCCTTCCGCAGAGGAGACTACTTCTGTGGGTATTGATACTGAAAAGTTTTGATCATCTCCGTTTGGTCCTTTTTCAAGTATAGGATATTGATTTGATATATTAAACACATTCTGGATATCTCTTCCCAAAGAGGAGATTGATCCTGAAGAGTTTTCCACGTTTCCGTTTGATTCATTTTCAAGTATGGGATATTGATTTGATTGATTTTGTGTATTGAAAACACTCTGGATAAGTACATCCAAGGTATCTCCACTCGTAGAGTTAGTTACTTCTTCAGCAAGTGATTCTGAAGAATGATTGGCTTGTGAAATCTCATCTTTTGTTTTGGAACTTCCATTTAGGCCTTCTGAATCAAGGTTTGAAGATTTGGTGGTTGTTGTAGAGGCCTCCTCCATGTCAGCTTCATTAGTTTTTGGAGATGAACTATTAACATATTTTTCCGATTCATTGAAACTTTCGCTCTGTTCCTCTTCAATTTTGGGATATTGATTCTGGAACTCAAATTGCGTATTAAAAATACTTTGAATAAGTAGATCCAATTGCTCGTCTTCTGTAGCGTTATTTGTCTCAGTTGAAAGTGATTCCACAGACTGATTGGATAGTAAACTCTGTTCTGGGGTTTGCTGTTGTTGTTTTTGAGGTAAATTTAAATTGGTTGGATCATTTTTTGGCTTCCCCAAATTGGTTTCGTTATGGATTTCCTTTCCATCATTAGGAAATTTGACTTTTGCTACTTTTTTCCTACATCTAGACTCAATATCATCCTCTTCAATTCCATGCTCTAATGAATCAAAAAACTTGGAACTTTCATTTAATTCTTTAGCCTCATAATTTAAAGTCTTCATTGTAGTTGTGGTCACAGAGGGGCTTGATAAATTCCACCAAAAATCTGGCTTTGGAATGGTGTCTGTCGTATTTGTATTTGGTTCCATGAAGATTTCCAAAATACTTAATCCAAATTCATAATTCGATGTTGTATCTCTACAGCATTAGTAAGAAATGGAGCAGGATTTCATGTAAAAAGAAATAGAAAGAAAAAAGTTTAATAGATTCCATAAACCATGTTAGTGAAATGTCAGTGGCAAATTAGTAGAAGCTGATAATGAAATGTGAAATGGGTTTGGAATAGCAATTTATGAATTAAATTCACTATGGTTAGGAAGGGTCTCCCATCAAGAACGAACCACATCGATTTGGTAGATTGGTAGAAATATTTATGTTGTGGTACATTTTGCAAATTGGAGTGGAATCTCCCACTAAGAGGTACTTCACAAATATTCTATAGAAATAAAATTTTGTTAAAATGTTCTATAGAAATAAAATTTTGACAAAATTTTCTATAGAAATAAAATTTTGAAAAAAATTTCTTTAGAAATAAAATTTCGACAACATTTTCTATAGAAATAAAATTTCGACGAAATTTTCTATAGAAGTAAAATTTTGACTAAATTTTCAATAGAAATAAAATTTTGACAAAATTTTCTATAGAAATACAATTTTGAAAAAAAATTTCTATAGAAATAAAATTTTGACTAAACTTTCAATAGAAATAAAATTTTGACAAAATTTTCTATAGAAATAAAATGTTAGCAAAATTTCCTATAGAAATAAAACTTTGGCAAAATTTTCTATAGAAATAAAACTTTGGCAAAATTTTCTATAGAAATAAAACTTTGGCAAAATTTTCTATAGAAATAAAATTTTAGCAAACTTTCCTATAGAAATAAAACTTTGGCAAAATTTTTTAGAGAAATAAAATTGTGGCAAAATTTTCTAGATAAATAAAATTTTGGCAAAATTTTCTAGGGAAATAAAATTTTGTCAAAATTTTCTAGAGAAATAAAATTCTGCCAAAATTTTCTATAGAAATAAAATTTTGACAAAATTTTCTATAGAAATAAAATTTTGACAAAAATTTCTATAGAAATAAAATTGTGACAAAATTTTCTATAGAAATAAAATTTTGACTAAATTTTCTATAGAAATAAAATTTTCAATAGAAATAAAATTTTGACAAAATTTTCTATAGAAATAAAATTTAGAGAAAATTTTCTATAGAAATAGAATTTTGAGAACATTTTCTGTAGAAATAAAATTTTGGGAAAATTTTCTATAGAAATAAAATTTTGTGAAAATTTTCTATAGAAATAAAATTGTAACAAAATTTTCTATATAAATAAAATTTTAACAAAATTTTCTATAGAAATAAAATGTTGACAGAATTTTCTATATATATAAAATTTTGACAAAATTTTCTATAGAAATAAAATTTTGAGAAAAATTTCTATAGAAATAAAATTTTGAGAAAATTTTCAATAGGAATAAAATTTTGAAAAAAAATTTCAATAGAATTAAAATTGTGACAAAATTTTCTATATAAATAAAATTTTGAAAAAAATTTCTAAAGAAATAAAATTTTCACAAAATTTTCTATAGAAATAACATTTTGACAAAATTTTCTAAAGAAATAAAATTGTGACAAAATTGTCTATAGAAATAAAATTTTGAAAAATTTTCTATAGAAATAAAATTTTGACAAAATTGTCTATAGAAATAAAATTTTGACAAAATTTTCTATAGAAATAAAATTTTTAAAAAATTTTGTATAGAAATAAAATTTTGACAAAATTTTCTATAGAAATAAAATTTTGAAAAAAATTTCTATAGAAATAAAACTATGACAAAATTTTCTATAGAAATAAAACTATGACAAAATTTTCTACAGAAATAAAATTGTGACAAAATTTTCTATAGAAATAAAATTGTGACAAAATTTTCTATAGAAATAAAATTTTGGCAAAATTTTCTATAGAAATAAAATTGTGACAAAATTTTCTATAGAAATAAAATTTTTACAAAATTTTCTATAGAAATAAAATTTTGACAAAATTTTCTATAGAAAAAAAATTTTGACAAAGTTTTTTATAGAAATAAAATTTTGAAAAAAAATTCTATAGAAATAAAATTGTGACAAAATTTTCTATAGAAATAAAATTTTGACTAAATTTTCTATAGGAATAAAATTTTCACAAAATTTTCAATAGAAATAAAATTTTGACAAAATTTTTTATAGAAATAAAATTTACTATAGAAATAAAATTTAGAGAAAATTTTATATAGAAATAGAATTTTGAGAACATTTTCTGTAGAAATAAAATTTTGGGAAAATTTTCTATAGAAATAAAATTTTGAGAAAATTTTCTATAGGAATGAAATTGTAACAAAATTTTCTATAGAAATAAAATGTTGACAGAATTTTCTATATATATAAAATTTTGACAAAATTTTCTATAGAAATAAAATTTTGAAAAAATTTTCTATAGAAATAAAATTTTGAAAAAATTTTCAATAGAAATAAAATTTTGAAAAAATTTTCAATAGAAATAAAATTTTGAAAAAAATTTTCAATAGAAATAAAATTTTGAAAACATTTTCTATAGAAATAAAATTGTGACAAAATTTCCTATATAAATAAAATTTTGACAAAATTTTCTAAAGAAATAAAATGTTGACAAAATTTTCCATAGAAATAACATTTTGACAAAATTTTCTATAGAAATAAAATTTTGAGACAATTTTCTATAGAAATAAAATTTTGAGAAAATTTTCTATAGAAATAAAATTTTCACAAAATTTTCTATAGAAATAAAATTTTGAAAAAATTTTCTATACAAATAAAATTGTGACAAAATTTTCTATATAAATAAAATTGTGACAAAATTTTCTATATAAATAAAATTGTGACAAAATTTTCTATATAAATAAAATTTTGACAAAATTTTCTATAGAAATAAAATTTTGACAAAATTTTCTATAGAAATAAAATTTTGACAAAATTTTCTATAGAAATACTATTTTAACAAAATTTTCTATACAAATAAAATTTTCACAAAATTTTCTATACAAATAAAATTTTCAAAAAAATTTTCTATACAAATGTTGGTTCATAAATACACACGCTGACCGAACTTTTACTTCTATTGGTTAAATGAAATAATATTCCCTTACCCCACCGATGATGAAGTGGTTCCATTCGCTTTCATTTCCGGCTTAGAAGAGGGACAACAAATCAATTCTTTCCATACATCAAATCCACAACGAACAACTTCTTGAATGTTGTATTCATGACTCTTAATTAAAGTCTCCATTACAGGACAGCCATCCCATGGTTTGCAGACACCCAGTGTTCCTTTAGTTTTACATGGATCTCCTTCTAAATAATATCAAAAAAGGGAGATAAACAGGGAGATGAGATTAGATGAAGGAAATATTAAAGAACAACTCACCGAAAACTGCCTGCATATAAGGAATGTGAAGCAATAATAAGAGACCTGTAAGCGTTATCCACCGCATTGCTTTAGTTGTTGACAGATCCAAATTTGGGGAACCTATTCCATTCAAAAAATTGTCCAATATGGTTCGCTCTCTAGGACATCAATGGTGGTAGGACTTTTCTTAACTCTCAGCAAATCATTTTTTCTTCGCAACAAATGTATTTTGTAATTTGACCGCAATCCAAATCCAATTTTACTCTATCGATTATGAAAAAATAGTACTTAGTCTGTAATATTTTGTGAAAAATTGCACAATAAATATATAAAATTATGAATACTTCCAGTGCAACCGCAAGTTAATATTTTAACAAGTATATACGGCCGTAAGTTCGGCCAGGCCGAATCTTATGTACCCTCCACCATGGATTGCGTAGGAACTTCTACTAAAGGCTGTCATCCACAATCGAATTACTTGGGTTGCGATAACACTTGCCGATGGCAAGGTATCGTAAAACTTTTTAACACTGTCTTCTAAATTGTAAGTTAGCCCATACGGGGTATATATTAAACAAAAAAAGGCCGATTAAATACGTATATAATCTAGTTTGACAAAATTTTCTATAGAAATAAAATTTTGACAAAATTTTCTATAGAAATGAAACCTTGACAAAATTTTCTATAGAAATAAAAATTTGACGTAATTTTCTATAGAAATAAAAACTTGACAAAATTTTCTATAGAAATAAAATGTTAACAAAATTTTCTATGGAAGTAAAATGTTGACAAAATTTTCTATAGAAATACAATTTTGACAAAAATTTCTATAGAAATAAAATGTTGACAAAATTTTGTATAGAAATGAAATTTTGACAAAATTTTGTATAGAAATAAAATGTTGACAAAATTTTCTACAGAAATAATTTTTTTACAAAATTTTCTATAGCAATACAATTTTGACAAACATTTCTATAGAAATAAACTTTTGACAAAACTTTCTATAGAAATGAAATTTTAACAAAACTTTCTATACACCCAGAAAAAAGTGCCTTCGAAACTAAAGGAAAATTTTTTCATCAACATAGTTTATCCATTTTATTTCCATTAAGGTAAATTTTTGTGAGAAATAATAAAATTTACTCGTTTCAGTAAAAAAATCCTAAACTGTAAGCAGTTAGGAATAGTTCATTAACTAGAATAAGGCATGGAATTTTACTCATACTGTTTTCTTCGCTAGGTATAAGAATTTCCTACTGAACAAGAAAATTTTATTCACCGATAACAAAGCATTCGTAAAAATAAACAAAAACCGAACTAAAACCAAGTTTCCTCAAAATTAGTAAAATTTCTTATAAAATGATAATTGCGACTTCCTTTATAATAGAAACTTTTCATATATACGAACAACACTTGGCTTAGAAAAATATTTTAGTTCATTCGTACTAAGAAGTTTGCAATCCTTTCAAAACGTAAGGAAAAAAACTTGTTAGAATATAGGAAATTTTCCTATATTTCTATTGTCTACCTGTAATCGATACCTGTCATCGTAATCGATGTGTTTGCGCGTGGGTGTAATCGATATATTTGCGCGTGGTTTGTTTTTTTAGTTGGAATCGCGTTGTTGTGGTATACGGAGAGATTGTTAAAAAATAATATGGTAAAATAATATAATAAATAGCAATTAAAATATATACAATATTTTTTATTTTAAATTAGTGAGAAAAATTGTCGTTTTTTGAAAATAAATCTATCAATGTCGTGATGGTGTATAAAGGAAGAAAACACCAGCAGAATAATTACCCTTTCATTTGTCTTCATTTTGGAATCTTCAAATATCAGGTAATATTCAGTGACGCTAACCTTTTGTAACAAAAATGTTTTATCATTTTTTATATTTGTAGGTATTGAAATTGTAAAAGGAGGACAAAATCGTTAGGAAGCAACTTATTAAAAGTGAAAAGTACAAGAAGAAGATGAAAAAGTGCGTTTTACAGTTGATAATATCACATGGAAATTGGAAATAGTGGAATAATAAACTAATATTTCAAAGAGATTCGATTCTGTTGATTCTTAATAAATATATTCAATATATTAATAAAACATGTCTTTTATTGAAGATAAAATTGCTTATATAAGTAAATAACATTGTATTTAAAAACGAAGGCAAGCAGTTCTAATTATGAAGTAAAAGTTTTACCACAAATATGTAAGATTTGTCTAAATGAATGAAAAAATTTCAATAAAATCATTCCATATATGAATTCAAATCAGTTAAATTTTTTCATTCTGTAGTATAGTGGCACATAAATATAGGAAAATGTTAACTAATATATGGAATGCATTATACCTAATTTCTACGAAAATCACATCGTTCAAACAAATAAAAATGTCTTTGGCGCTATACGAAGTTCAACTTTCTTTACAATGAGTTCATTTTAACTTAAAGAAGGGGTCTCTTTTTTCTGGGTGTAGTAATAAAATTTGACAAAATTTTCTATGGAAATAAAGTTTTGGTAGATTACAAAATTTTCTATAGAAATAAAATTTTGACAAAATTTTCTATGGAAATAAAATTTTGACAAACATTTGTATAGAAATAAACTTTTGACAAAACTTTCTATAGAAATGAAATTTTGACAAAACTTTCTATAGTAATAAAATTTGACAAAATTTTCTATGGAAATAAAGTTTTGGTAGATTATTTTTGGCGATATGGACCAATTTTTGTGTAATAAGTCATCGGTTATATATAACTAAAGACCGATATGGACCAATTTTTACATGGCTGTTAGAGGCCATATATTGACAAAATGTACCAAATTTCAACCGTATCGGATGACTTTTGCTCCTCCAAGAGGTTCCGGACGTCAAATCTGGGGACGGTTTATATGGGAACTATATATAATTATGGACCGATATGGACCAATTTTTGCATGTTTGTTAGAGACCATATACTAACACCATGTACCAAAGTTCAACTGGATCGGATGAATTTTGCTCTTCCAAGAGGCTCCGGAGGTCAAATCTGGGGATCGGTTTATATGGGGGCTATATATAATTATGGACCGATATGGACCAATTTTTGCATGGTTATTAGAGGCCGTAAACTAACATCAAGTACCAAATTTCAACCGGATCGGATAAATTTTGCCCCTCCAAGAGGCTCCGGAGGTCAAATCTGGGGATCGGTTTATATGGGGGCTATATATATTTATGGACCGATATGGACCAATTTTTGCATGGTTGTTAAAAACCGTATACTAAGACCACGTACTAAATTTCAACCGGATCGGATGAATTTTGCTCCTCCAAGAGGCTCCGGTGGTCAAATCTGGGGATCGGTTTATATGGGAGCTATATATAATTATTGACCGATATGGACCAATTTTTGCATGGTTGTTAGAGGCCGTATACTAACATCAGGTACCAAATTTCAACCGGATCGGATGAATTTTGCCCCTGCAAAAGTCTCCGGAGGTCAAATCTGGGGATCGGTTTATATGGGGGCTATATATAATTATGGACCGATATGCACCAATTTTTGCATGGTTGTTAGAGACCATATACTAACATCAGGTACCAAATTTCAATCGGATCGGATGAATTTTGCCCCTCCAAGAGGCTCCGGAGGTCAAATCTGGGGATCGGTTTATATGGGGGCTATATATAATTATGGACCGATATGAACCAATTTTTGCATGGTTGTTAGAGACCGTATACTAAGACCACGTACCAAATTTCAACCGTATCGGATGACTTTTGCTCCTCCAAGAGGTTCCGGACGTTAAATCTGGGGACGGTTTATATGGGAACTATATATAATTATGGACCGATATGGACCAATTTTTGCATGGTTGTTAGAGACCATATACTAACACCATGTACCAAATTTCAACTGGATCGGATGAATTTTGCTCTTCCAAGAGGCTCCGGAGGTCAAATCTGGGGATCGGTTTATATGGGGGCTATATATAATTATGGACCGATATGGACCGATATGGACCAATTTTTGCATGGTTATTAGAGGCCGTAAACTAACATCAGGTACCAAATTTCAACCGGATCGGATGAATTTTGCCCCTCCAAGAGGCTCCGGAGGTCAAATCTGTGGATCGGTTTATATGGGGGCTATATATAATTATGGACCGATATGGACCAATTTTTGCATGGTTGTTAAAAACCGTATACTAAGACCACGTAGTTATTAGAGGCCGTAAACTAACATCAGGTACCAAATTTCAACCGGATCGGATGAATTTTGCTCCTCCAAGAGGCTCCGGTGGTCAAATCTGGGCATCGGTTTATATGGGAGCTATATATAATTATGGACCGATATGGACCAATTTTTGCATGGTTGTTAGAAGCCGTATACTAACATCAGGTACCAAATTTGAACCGGATCGGATGAATTTTGCCCCTCCAAAAGTCTCCGGAGGTCAAATCTGGGGATCGGTTTATATGGGGGCTATATATAATTATGGACCGATATGGACCAATTTTTGCATGGTTGTTAGAGACCATATACTAACATCAGGTACCAAATTTCAATCGGATCGGATGAATTTTGCCACTCCAAGAGGCTCCGGAGGTCAAATCTGGGGATCGGTTTATATGGGGGCTATATATAATTATGGACCGATATGGACCAATTTTTGCATGGTTGTTAGAGATCGTATACTAAGACCACGTACCAAATTTCAACCGGATCGGATGAATTTTGCTGCTCCGGGAGGCTCCCCAAGCCAAATTTGGGGATCGGTTTATATGGGGGCTATACGTAAACGTGGTCCGATATGGCCCATTTTCAATACCATCCGACCTACATCGATAACAACTACTTGTGCCAAGTTTCAAGTCGATAGCTTGTTTCGTTCGGAAGTTAGCGTGATTTCCACAGACGGACGGACAGCCGGACAGACGGACGGACGGACAGACGGACAGACGGACAGACGGACGGACGGACGGACATGCTTAGATCGACTCAGAATTTCACCACGACCCAGAATATATATACTTTATGGGGTCTTAGAGTAATATTTCGATGTGTTACAAACGGAATGACAAAGTTAATATACCCCCATCCTATGGTGGAGGGTATAAAAAATGTTCACAAATGGTTCAATATAATAATTTTCGTATATAATTTCCATAGGAAATTAACATATAAGACACAAATTGAATTATCTCACGCCACCAGTTCTACACTAAAGACTATGGAAATTCGCCTTAGCCAGCAATGAAACATACGTCTAGATAGGCTTGTGAAGAAAACGAAAAACAATTTAGAATGTACAAAAACAAATTTCTCTTGTTTAAATTTAACACGTGGATGTCATTGGAGGGAGTCAATTAGATATCCTTTGCATTACATTTAGCACAAGAAATAACTAGTAACTTTGAGATACATTTATAAATAGCTTAATTATACCCAAACCCACATAGTCCGTCCGTCCATGTATTTGTTGTTCACAGGATTCCGGTCGCAAATATTAAACGATTTTGATGAAATTACAGGATGGTTTTTGGGCACCCTGTAATTTTAAAATTGGTCTAACAAAGAAAAACTCATTTTTTTCAAAATTCGTTTTTATTATTCAACATAGTTCCCTTCACGAGCGATACAACGATTATAACGACCTTCCAATTTTTTGATACCATTTTTGGTAGTACTCCTTCGATTTTGCCTCAAAATAGGCCTCAGTTTCGGCGACCTCTTCATTGCAGCCAAATGTTTTTCCTGCGAGCAGAACAAGAAAAAGTCGCCGGGTGCAAGATCTGGAGAATACGGTGGGTGGGGAAGCAATTCGAAGCCAAATTCATGAATTTTTGTCATCGTTCTCAATGACTTGTGCCACGGTGCGTTGTCTTGGTGGAACAACACTTTTGTCTTCTTCATGTGGGACCGTTGTGCCGCGATTTCGACCTTCAAACGCTCCAATAACGCCATATAATAGTCACTGTTGATGGTTTTTCCCTTCTCAAGATAATCGATAACAATTATTCCATGCGCATCCCAAAAAACAGAGGCCTTTACTTTGCCAACGGACTTTTGAGTCTTTCCACGCTTCGGAGACGGTTCACCGGTCGCTGTCCACTCAGCCGACTGTCGACTGAACTCAGGAGTGTAGTGATGGAGCCATGTTTCATCCATTGTCACATATCGACGGAAAAACTCGGGTGTATTACAAGTTAACAGCTGCAAACACCGCTCAGAATCATGAACACGTTGTTGTTTTTGGTCAACTGTGAGCTCGCGCAGCACCCATTTTGGACAGAGCTTCCGCATATCCAGATATTGATGAATGATATGACCAACACGTTCCTTTGATATCTTTAAGGCCTCTGCTATCTCGATCAACTTCATTTTACGACCATTCAAAATCATTTTGTGGATTTTTTGGTGTTTTCATCGGTAACCACCTCTTTCGGGCGTCCACTGTGTTCACCGTCCTCCGTACTCATTTCACGCTTGAATTTTGCATACCAATCAATTATTGTTGATTTCCCTGGGACAGAGTCCGGAAACTCATTATCAAGCCAAGTTTTTGCTTCCACCGTATTTTTTCCCTTTAGAAAACAGTATTTTATCACAACACGAAATTCCTTTTTTCCATTTTTTCACAATAACAAAAGTTGCTTCACAAAAGACGCTCTATCTCACAAGCTATTTAATTGACTTACAGACGTCAAATTTTGACACGAATCATTTGAAGGTTGGTACTATATAACATAAAAATAATATGCATTTAATACTAGCGACGCCACCTATATGTCAGACCGGGGACTTATCAGTCAACCTGTTATATGTATCGCCCGATTTTGACAAATGGGGTCACGTTACGCTTTTTTACAAGCCGATCGATGTTAAATTTCATTATCCTTCAAGTCTGCAAAATTTCATCGAAATTGGTTCAGATTTAGATATAGCTCTCATATATAAAGGGTGATTCTTTTGAGGTTAGGATTTTCATGCATTAGTATTTGACAGATCACGTGGGATTTCAGACATGGTGTCAAAGAGAAAGATGCTCAGTATGCTTTGACATTTCATCATGAATAGACTTACTAACGAGCCACAACGTCGAATTTTCAGTGAATGGGCCCTAGAAAAGTTGGCAGAAAATCCGCTTTTTTATCGACAAATTTTGTTCAGCGATGAGGCTCATTTCTGGTTGAATGGCTACGTAAATAAGCAAAATTGCCGCATTTGGAGTGAAGAGCAACCAGAAGCCGTTCAAGAACTGCCCATGCATCCCGAAAAATGCACTGTTTGGTGTGGTTTGTACGCTGGTGGAATCATTGGACCGTATTTTTTCAAAGATGCTGTTGGACGCAACGTTACGGTAAATGGCGATCGCTATCGTTCGATGCTAACAAACTTTTTGTTGCCAAAAATGGAAGAACTGAACTTGGTTGACATGTGGTTTCAACAAGATGGCGCTACATGCCACACAGCTCGCGATTCTATGGCCATTTTGAGGGAAAACTTCGGAGAACAATTCATCTCAAGAAATGGACCGGTAAGTTGGCCACCAAGATCATGCGATTTGACGCCTTTAGACTATTTTTTGTGGGGCTACGTCAAGTCTAAAGTCTACAGAAATAAGCCAGCAACTATTCCAGCTTTGGAAGACAACATTTCCGAAGAAATTCGGGCTATTCCGGCCGAAATGCTCGAAAAAGTTGCCCAAAATTGGACTTTCCGAATGGACCACCTAAGACGCAGCCGCGGTCAACATTTAAATGAAATTATCTTCAAAAAGTAAATGTCATGGACCAATCTAACGTTTCAAATAAAGAACCGATGAGATTTTGCAAATTTTATGCGTTTTTTTTTTTTAAAAGTTATCAATCTCTTAACAAATCACCCTTTAGTATGTATTACCCGAATTTGCCAAATTTTGCCATAAATCCCTTATTTATAAACCGATCTTACTCAAAGTTGGCCAAATCTAATCTTCTGTAGTACTAACTGTATGGCAAGAGCTCATCGAAATCGCCCGATTTTGTCATAACCAGTGCTGTGGAGTCGGAGTCTGAAGATTTTGCTGGAGTCGGAGTCGTAAAAATTTTGCTCGACTCCGGATAAACTAAATTCACATTAAATTAAATTCACTTCACATTTTTGTAACTAAACAAGTTTTAACGTATTTACGTATTTATTTACCTATATAGTTTACACTGAAAAAAATATTGTCGTGAGGTCAAAGATTTCATGTCTTTATAATACGAATGCAAATTTTGCTTAGCATAGAAGACGCATTTCTTTAATATAAAGTTTTTTTCCTTGTCCAAAAGTCGATAAACTTTTCAATGAAGTCGTATTGTCCTTATAATTAAGTGATTTGACTTAAAAATGGGTATCATAATATGAAAGAAAAAATGTTTGGGCTAAGGTCAACTTCACGTTAATAATTCAGAAAAATTCTTTAAATGTAATGAAATTGTCTTTAAATTTGTTGTCATTTTGCATCTTGACTACAAAGCAAAAAATCGTTCAAATATACGACATGTTTTTCAAAACTTTATTTTAAAGACTTTTTTACTTGAAACATAGCATAACTTCTACTGGAAGTTGAGTGTTAATTTGGAAAATAAAGTTGTCGTTAACTCGTTTTTAAAGGACTTTGATAGCATATGAAGAAAAAAAGCTGAAAAAATGAAAAATTAAAATTTGCTTCCTAGAAACAAGTACACAAAACCCAAATTTAAAAGAGAATTGTGTCTTAAAAGTATCCTTACTTGTATTCTCCGCTTCTTTGGCTCGGAATCAATACCAAAATTTTTAAAGTAAAGACAAAATACGAGTATGCTTTTTTTCAGTGTACATGCTTGCCTTAAAAAACATTTTGCTCATCGACTATGATAACGATCTTTCACATAATATATAGCATATGTCGTTTGCATAATTTAGTTTTCTTTGAATTACAATTTAATGATAGTTTTTCTAGAGAAATTACCTGTTTTTTTTTCAAAAGACGGTAATGATCTAACAAAGAAAAATTAATAATTTGGAAAATATCTATTTAAAAACAAACTGAAATTTGGATGCGATTTTCACTACCATACAAAATACATTACACCGTCTTTTATGTATATACACTGTTTACGATATATATTTATATTAATGTTATTAATATATTAACCACAAGATTAAGATAAAAAAGATGCTTTAAAATAATAAAAATATTGCAACACTTGAAAGAAACGTTGTGAAATTCTTATACGTTTTTATTACAAGATTTCGATTAAATTACCAACAACAAACCCCGTAAGTGCAAACAATCGCGATACGTTACAATATCTATATATAATTATTTGTTTTAATAATTTCTTCATTCAAATCCGAATCTACATGAAATACAAGCTTTCCTTATGCAGGCTCTCAAACAACTAATTTCGATTGAGATACTTCAAGCAGAATTATAAAAAAATCAATACAAGATTTAAAAGGAAAAGGGAAAATTGTCTCTCTCTCTCCATCTGAGAGCATCGAGAACCAATCTCATGTCTTATATCTCATTGGAACCAGAATATGGGTCACAGTGGGAGAATTAAAAACACCGAAGTCTCAATGGACAGGAATACTAAGATAAAGTAGCTGCCTTTTTAACGGTTAGCGTTAATGTGAGAATCTTCAGAGATTAATGTCAGATTCAGCCAGTGTTGCCAGCCAATATATTTATACCCTAAACCACATAGGGGTCAGGGTATGATAACTTTGATCTGTCAAAAAATGTGCTTACCAGAAATATTGATTTTAGACCCCATAAAATACATACCAATCGACTCGGAATCACCACCTGAGTCGATCTAGCTCTTGGTGTCCGTCCGTTTTTAAATTTTTAAATTAAATTTTGATACGACAAATCTCAGCATTTTAGGGATGTAAAGAACTCTACATTTTAATATCAGGCCAATAAATTAAAATACCACACAAGACAATATAGAGACCACATCAAAATATGGGTAGATAACAACAACCTCCAGAATATCTATTTATACACGCTCACAAAAAATCGCTTCTGTAACATATACTCCCAAACATATTTTGCTTCAAGCATATACATTTTTGGGTATTGCCCAAACATTTATATGTTTTATCTCTTCCAATATATAATATGTTTGAAAGCATATTGGTCTAAACAATATATGTTTGGGTAGTCTAAGTTCCAAACATTTTGTATTTTTGCATCCAAATTCAATAAAGTTGTCTTCCAAAAAACAATATGTTATTATGTGACCATATAATATGTTTGGAAGCATTTTGCACCCAAAAATATTATATGCTTAAAAAAAATTCTCCAAAACAATATTGTGCTCAAAATTTTATTTATTTATTTATATATTTACAATCATAATGAATTATGAAAATAAACAGGTAATATAGGTGCTAACAACATAGGTTTTCGACCTGAATGCTCAAAATTTTGTTTCTGCCCAATTGTATATTCCCCGACATCTTTCTCACTTCCACGAGATTTTTTAGTTCTTAGCACCTTTTTCTGTAATACAAACATTGTAGAAGAAATTATCCAATTTTATGATTTTTTTTATTTTAATTTTACCTTTTGCCGGACGGGGACTCGAACAGCGGACCACACAGTTTGTAAGGATCAAAGAAGTAGCTGATCAATTGCCCAAGGAAAAACAAAATGTTAATTTTGTAATAACAAGCAACAACCACCAACTTAATTCAATATCGCTCCCTGTTAAATAGCGCTCCAAGCTACTAAACACATATATGTTAATAGGCTATTTCTAAATTAATATATGTTTGCATCCAAGCATATTATATTTAAAAACATTTTATGTCCCAAACATAATATGTTCTAACATATTAACATATATGTCCCAAACATGTTATGCTAGTTTATGAACATTATATGCTTGCACTCAAAAATATTGTGTTTACAAATTTGTGTTCCAAACATATAATGTTTATAGCCAAACAAAAATTTCAAAAAAATAATTAGGCTTCCAGAAGTTTAAGAAGTAAAATCCTGGTATTAATCTATATAGGCATTTTATAAAAAATAAATCTATATAAAAACAAGTAAGTAAAGTAGAAAGTCGGGCGGGCCGACTATATCATACACTAAACCACCCTTACTGAATTAGTAATCATAAGCATTTGTGGGGTAACATTGATATAGGTCTGGGAGATAAACCGCAGTTGCATATTTAAGAAAATTAAGGGGTACATATTTATGGGTGCTTTGTCTCAATCTGATTATAGCTCATAATCAGTGTTACCAGGGAAAATGTTCGGTTTACCCTACAAGGACAAAAGAAGTTCCCTACTTTCCCATACATTCCCAAACAATTTTCCATACAATATTTTCGTCAAATTTAAACAAATTTTACAAAACAAAAATGGTTCTAAGTACATTATTATCTTAAAACATGAAAATGCAACGTATATATTGTATTATATATTACCACCACGATTGCCACAGTTGGTAGAATTCTACCAAAAATAGTATTTTTTTTAATCTCTATAGAAATAAAATTTTCGAAAAAGTTTCTATAAACAATTTTTTTTGAGAAATTTTTGTATAGAAATAAAATTTTGATAATAAATTCTATATAAATAAAATTTTGAAAAAAAAAATCCATAGGAATAACATTATGAAAAAAATTTTTTTAGAAATAATATTTTGAAAAAAATTTCTTTAGAAATACAATTTTGACAAAATCAAAATGTTGACAACATTTTCTACAGGAATAAAGTTTTGACAAACAAATTCTATAGAAATATTTGTTTGGTAGATTTGTGGTAATCTCAAAATTTTGTTAGATTTTTTTTTGGCACGTGTGGTAACTGTTGTTACCACACATTGTTAAAGATCAAACCTTGCCGGCTTCTAATTTCCTCCTCTAGAGCCACCAAAATGTAAAAAATTATTACAAATTGTGTTGAGTGAAAATGTCCCTACATTGTGACCCTACGTCCCTACAAGACGCTAAATATTAAAACAACCAACATATAGGGAATTTCCCCTACTTCTAACAACACTGGCTGTAGTTGATATTGCACCTAGAGCTATATCTAAATCTGAACCAATTTGCGTAATATCTTGCGGGTTAGATTAATACCACAAAAGGTTACCTTGTGCAAAATTTGAGCAAGATCAGTTATTAAATAAGGCCGCTATGGTCAAACATAGGGTTATTAGGGGCAAATTTTTCAAAATCGGGCGATACATATATGGGAGCTATATCTACATCTGAACCGATTTCGATGAAATTTTGCACATACTGTAAGTACTATAGAGGACTGGATCTAGCCAACTTTTAGTAAGATTGGATAATAAATAAGGATTGTAGGGCCAAATTTGGGAAAATCGGGATATACATATATATGGGAACTATATCTCAATCTGAACCGATTTCGATGATTTTTTTGCACGTATAGTAAGTGCTACAGAAGATTACATTTAGCCAACTTTGAGTAAGAACGGTTGATAAATAAGAGTTTTATGACCAAATTTAGAAAAATCGGGCGGTACATATATATGGGAGCTATAGCTAAATCTGAACCGATTTCGATGATTTTTTGCACATATAGTTAGTGTTATAGAAGATTACATATAGCCAACTTTGAGTAAGATCGGTTGATAAATAAGGGTTTTATGGCATAATTTGGCAAAATCGGGCGGTACATATATATGGGAGCTATATTTAAATCTGAAACGATTTCGAAGAAATTTTGCAGAATTAAAGGGTGATGCAAAAGATTATTTTGTGCCAAATTTCACGACGATCGGTTAGTAAAAATGTGTCACGTGACCCCATTTGTCGAAATATATGGCAGCTATATCTAAATTTGATCCGATATCTTCCAAATTCAATAGCGTTCGTCCTTGTGCCCAAAAAACTCCCTGTACCAAATTTCATCAAAATCGGTTAATAATTGCGACCGGAATCCTGTGAACAACAAATACATGGACAGACGGACGGACGGACGGACGGACACCAAGCGCTAGATCGACTCAGGAGGTGATTCTGAGTCGATCGGTATATATTTTATGGGGTCTAAAATCAATATTTCTGGTAGGCACATTTTTTGGCGGATCAAACTTATTATACCCTGACAACTATGTGGTTTAGGGTATAAAAAGAAAAATACACAAAAATCAAAATGTCGGGCTAATCAGATAGAAAGTTTAGATGTCAAAAAATTTAATGTGTCGGATATGGAAGACAAACATAAACTGCCAAAAATTAGGACGGGCGGAATTTTAAATAACCACTAGCATACAACAGATGAGAGGAATATCTGGATAGTTACGAATAATGTTTCTATAGAAATAAAATGGTGAAACATCGATTTATAAATGGTCTATCAGTTATGGACATTAGAGGTCGTTAATTTAATGTAAAGAATTTCGAGTGGCTTTGATGAAACAAACATTCTCCCAAAAGACCGGCTCAGATGGCACGTTGGCAGAGGTTTAATTTCGGGCGTATGTGGAGATTTCTCAAGAAATTACCTCCATATACAAAATCTGGGCCGACGGAAATTTCCGCATTTATTTACGGATCTCAAATAACTCTAAATTCAAAATTTCTGACAAATTTTATGAATATTTTAGACTGGGAAAAACTTCTTAAAAAAAATCTGAAGATTGGTTTATATGTAGGTGCTATATCACAAAATTGTCCGGAATGACCCATCTTCGAACTGTACATGTCTGCCAAAAAATTTAGAACGTTACGTTATACTGCTATATTGCCTTAAAATTGTACCTTTATCAAGAGTACATATAGGGTCAAAAATCGATATTTTAATATGTTAAAAATAGACAATACAATTGATCAATTCAGCCCCTATTCTAGTAAAACCTACTTTTTATGTCACCGTAAAATTTCAACCATTTAAATATAATTTGAATGGCCCGAAATCCTTTAATTCGTTTTTCGTTGTTCGATTAAAAATCCTAATGGAATCTAATTTGTCGAAATATTTCTTTAGTTACAAAGATATCCAGCAAAAAAAAAATTTGGAAGTTCTTCCAAAGGCACAACTTTAAAAGCACTTCCAGAAGATGCACTCCCAATGATGTTCTTTATTTTAACTACACAGGAAGTTATTTTCATTCAATTTTTTAAAACACGTTTTTTTCAAATTTTTAATGGGTAATTTTAACTTTTTTTGTTTCAAATTGGTTAAAAGCAGTTTAAGAATTCATAAAGTGGTACAAATTATTTAAATTTTGTCGAAAAAAAATGATAAATCCATTCTGAAAAAATTGTGAATTTTTGAAAATATTTGAGGTCAAACGTTTCCGACAAGCGTTAGAATCCATTAAAAATTATAAAAAATTATTTATTTGACAAAATATCACAAAACAAAATATTAATTTACACCCAAAACATTGAAATCGGAACCTAAAGAAGTGATGCAAGTTCAGTGTACCGGCTGTTGAAATGGAGGACTTCCTTCCTATGACAAGCCCATGTTAAATCATTGCTTCTGTGTCAATTTTGCACCACTTCCAGATCCAAAAAGAACACTTTCATTACTTATTTGGCGACGCTTTTTTTGCTAGGTAGGAAGTGTTTTTCAAAGTTTGTTTCTCCGGACTCCGACTCCAGCAAAATCTTCAGACTCCGACTCCAAGACTCCGACTCCACAGCCCTGGTCACGACGCACTTTTTTACTTGCCGATCGTCGTCAAATTTGGCACGAAGTAATCCTTTTCATCATACTTCAAGTTTGCAAAATTTCATCGAAATCGGTTCAGATTTAGATATAGCTCCCATATATATGTATCGCCCGGTATTCCAAAATTGGGTCATAAAAACCTTATTTATCAACCGATCGTACTCAAACTTGACTTACTCTAATCTTTTGTAGTACTAACAATATGGGCAAGAAATCATCAAAATCGGTTCAGATTTAGCTATAGCTCCTTTATATATGTATCGGCCGATTTTGCCAAATTTGGCCGTAAAACCCATATTTATCAACCGATCGTACTCAAAGTTGCCTAAATGTAATCTTTTATAACACTAACTGTATGTGAAAAATTTCATCGATATCGGTTCAGATTTAGATATAACTCCGATATTCCCAAATTTGGCCATAAAACCCTTAGTTATTAACCGATCTTACTCAAAGTTGGCTAAATGTAACCTTCTATAGCACTAATTATATTTATGTGCAAAAAATCATTGAAATCGGTTCAGATTTAGATATAGCTCCCATATAAATGTATGGCCCGATTTTCCCAAATTTGACCATAGAACCCTTATTTATTAACCGATCTTACTCAAAGTTGGTTAGATCCTGTCCCCTATAGTACTAACGGTATGGGCAAAATCTCATCGAAATCGGTTCAGATTTAGATATAGCTCCCATATATCGCCCGATTTTGAAAAATTTTGACCATAGAGGCCTCATTTCTTAACTGATCGTACTCAAATTTTGCACAAGTTAACCTTTTGTGGTATTAATCAAACCCGCAAAATATTATGCAAAATGGTTCAGATTTACGTATAGCTTCCATATATATGCATCGCTATATTTTCCCAAATTTGGCCATAGTACTCTTATTTATTAACCAATGTTACTCAAATTTCAAATTTTGATGTACTAGCCGATCGTATTTATACGTACTTGTAGCTCTTACATAAGAATATTGCTCAATTTTTACAAATTTACCCACACAAATTGAACGATTTTCTCTTTTTTCATAATGGGATCAATATTAGTGGCATACTAACTCCGTAGGTGCACACAGCCAGTGTTGCTAGAAGTAGGGGCTATTCCCTATCTTGTAGGGACGTAGGGCCACAATGTAGGGACATTTTCACTCAACACAATTTGTAATAATTTTTTGTCAAAACTTTATTCCTGTAGAAAATTTTGTCAACATATTATTTCTATAGAAAATTTTGTCAAAATTTTATTTCTATAGATTTTTTTTCAAAATATTATTTCTATAAAAAATATTTCTCAAAACTTTATTTATATGGATTTTTTTCTCAAAATTTTATTTCTATAGAACTTATTGTCAAAATTTTATTTCTATAGAAAAATTTCTAACAAAAATTTGTTTATAGTAACTTTTTCCAAAATTTAATTTTTATAGAGATTTAACAAAAAAGATTACTATTTTGGGTAGAATTCTACCAACTGTGGCAACCGTGGTGGTAATACAAATTTATATTCTAAGTCATATACGTTGCATATTCATGTTTTAAAATAGTAAAGTACTTAGAACCATTTTTGTTTTGTAAAATTTTTTAAATTAAACGAAAAATATTGTAGGGAAAATTGTATGGGAAAGTAGGAAACTTTGTTTGTCCTTGTAGGGTAAACCGAACATTTTCCCTGGTAACATTGACTATGAGCTATACTCAGATTGAGACAAAGCACTCATAAACATGTGCCCCTTAATTTTCTTAAATATGCAACTGCGGTTTATCTCCCAGACCTATATCAATGTTACCCCACAAATGTTTATGATTACTAATTCAGTAAGGGTGGTTTAGGGTATGATATAGTCGGCCCCGCCCGACTTTCTACTTTACTTACTTGTTATACCCTTCACCACTACTGTGGTACAGGGTATAATAAGTTTGTGCATTTGTAGTAACGCCAAGAAGGAGTAATCATAGACCAACCTTTTAGTATACGGATCGGCTTAGAATTAAATTCTGAGTCGATTTAGCGATGTCCGTCTGTCTGTCCGTCTGTCTGTTGATGTATTTTTGTGTGCACAGTACAGCTCGCAGTTTTAGTCCGATTGTCCTAAAATTTGGTATAGGGTCCTGTTTCGGCTCAAAGACGATCCCTATTGATTTTGGAAAAAATCGGTTCAGATTTAGATATAGCTGCCATATATATTTTTCACCGATCTGGTCATAATTGGCGTGTATATCAACCGATCTTCCTCAAATTCCGTACATCCGAATATTTTATGAGTCTCGAAAAACATGCAAAATATCAGCAAAATCGGCTAAGATTTAGATATAGCTCCCATATATAGCTTTCGCCTGATTTACACTCCTTTGCCCACAGAGGCCAATTTTTTGCTCCGATTTAGTTGGAATTTTGCATAGGGAGTAGAATTAGCGTTGTAACTATGCGTGCCAAATTTGTTTGAAATCGGTTCAGATTTGGATATATCTCCCATATATATGTTTTTCTGATTTCGACAAAAATGGTCAAAATACCAACATTTTCCTTGTAAAATCGCCACTGCAAAATACCAACATTTTCCTTGTAAAATCGCCACTGCTTAGTCGAAAAGTTGTAAAAATGAATCTAATTTTCCTAAACTTCTAATACATATATATCGAGCGATAAATCATAAATAAACTTTTTCGAGGTTTCCTTAAAATTGCTTCAGATTTAAACGTTTCCCATATTTTTTTACGAACATTGTGTTCCACCCTAGTGCATTAGCCGACTTAAATTTTGAGTCTATAGATTTTGTAGAAGTCTATCAAATTCTTCCAGATCGAGTGATATTTAAATTTATGTATTTGAGACAAACCTTTATATATAGCCCCCAACACATTTGACGGATGTGATATGGTATCGAAAATTTAGATCTACAAAGTGGTGCAGGGTATAATATAGTCGGCCACGCCCGACTTTAGACTTTCCTTACTGGTTTTCTTTATACCATCCACCATAGGATGAGGGGGTATATTAACTTTGTCATTCCGTTTGTAACACATCGAAATATTGCTCTAAGACCCCATAAAGTATATATATATTCTGGGTCGTGGTGAAATTCTGAGTCGATCTGAGCATATCCGTCCGTCCGTCGGTCTGTTGAAATCACTCTAACTTCCGAACGAAACAAGCTATCGACTTGAAACTTGGCACAAGTAGTTGTTATTGATGTAGGTCGGATGGTATTGCAAATGGGCCATATCGGTCCACTTTTACGTATAGCCCCCATATAAACGGACCCCCAAATTTGGCTTGCGAGGCCTCTAAGAGAAGCAAATTTCATCCGATCCGGCTGAAATTTGGTACATGGTGTTAGTATATGGTCTCTAACAATCATGCAAAAATTGGTCCGTATCGGTCCATAATTATATATAGCCCCCATATAAATCGATCCCCCGATATGGCTGGCAGAGCCTCTAAGAGCAACAATTTTCATCCGATCCGGCTGAAATTTGGTACATGGTCTTAGTATATGGTCTCTAACAACCATGCCAAAAATGGTTCATATCGGTTCATAATTATATATAGCCCCCATATAAACCGATCCCCCGATTTGGCTTGCGAAGCCTCTAAGAGAAGCAAATTTCATCCGATCTGACTGAAATTTGGTACATAGTGTTAGTAAATAGTCTCTAACAACCATGCAAAAATTGGTTCACATCAGTCCATAATTATATATAGCCCCCATATAAACCGATCCCCCGATTTGGCTTGCAGAGCCTCTAACAGAAAAAATTTTCATCCGATCCGGCTGAAATTTGGTACGTGGTGTTAGTATATGGTCTCTAACAACCATGCAAAAATTGGTCCATATCGGTCCATAATTATATATAGCCCCCATATAAACCGATCCCCCGATTGGCTTGCGGAGCCTCTAACAGAAACAATTTTCATCCGATCCGGCTGGAATTTGGTACATAGTGTTAGTAAATAGTCTCTAACAACCATGCAAAAATTGGTTCACATCAGTCCATAATTATATATAGCCCCCATATAAATCGATCCCCCGATATGGCTGGCAGAGCCTCTAAGAGCAACAATTTTCATCCGATCCGGCTGAAATTTGGTACATGGTCTTAGTATATGGTCTCTAACAACCATGCAAAAATTGGTCCATATCGGCCCATAATTATATATAGCCCCCATATAAACCGATCCCACGATTGGCTTGCGGAGCCTCTAACAGAAACAATTTTCATCCGATCCGGCTGAAATTTGGTACATGGTGTTATTATATGGCCTCAAACACCCATGCAAAAATTGGTCGCTATCGGTCCATAATTGTATATAGGCCCCATATAAACCGATCCCCAGATTTGACCTCCGGAGCACCTTGGAAGAGCAAAATTCTTCCCATTCGTTTGAAATTTGGTACGTGATGTTAGTATAGGGTATCCAACAACCATACAGGAATTGGTTTCTATCAGTCCTTAATTATATATAGCTCCCATATAAACCGATTCCCAGATTTGACCTCCGGTGCCTTTTGGAGAAGCAAAATTCATCCGATCTGGTTGAAATTTGGTACGTGGTGGTAGTATATGATATTTAACAATCATGTGAGTTGAAATTTGTGGATGACAGTCTTTCGTAGAAGTTTCTACGCAATCCATGGTGGAGGGTACATAAGATTCGGCCTGGCCGAACTTACAGCCGTTTATACTTGTTTTTTATTGATTTCCCATTCTTTTTAATTATCCAAATATCATATTTGCTAAAATGTGTCCATAAGTACTACACCGAAAGAATTTTCTTCGTAAAAAGAACGAAAAATTTCGTTAAAAGTACGACATTTGTCATTGTTTTACAACCAAAGAAACTTTTCATTAAAAGTACGAAATATTTCGTACTTTTTACGAAGAAAAGTTCTTCCAAAATTTTCGTAGTTTGTAAGTTAAAAATTCGTACTTTTTATGAAGAATCTTCGTACTTTTTATGAAAAATCTTCGTACTTTTTATGAAACAATTTCGTTCTTTTTATGAAAATGTTTCGTACTTTTTATGAAAAATTTTCGTAGTTTTTATGAAAAATTTTCGTACTTTTTATGAAAAAATTTCGTACTTTTTTCTGAAAAAGGTCCGAACTTTTAAAAAAAAATTATAGTCGAAAGTGCATTTGGATGTAGTTGCAAGTGTGAAAAATGACATCACTTCTTTACATCTTAAATTTTTGAATAATTTTTAGTTTTATTGCTTCACTTTTATTCATAGCGTGCTATCACCCAAATGAGAAGTAGCATAGACTTGCATAAAAAAATAGAAGAAAGGAATACACTCAAGCACATTGTAAAAGACAATTTAATGCCTCGAACGGAAATTTTACAACTTCAATGAAACTTCTTCGTTATTTCAAGGAAAATGTTTCGTACTTTTTATGAAGAAATTTTAACGCAGAATGTTTCGTAAAATATTCGTAAAAACTTCTTCACAAAATTCATGAAATGTGAAGAAAGTTTCGTTAAAAGTACGAACTTTTTACGAAGAAAAGTTAATGTAGAATGTTTCGTAGAAGTTTCGTATATTCGTAAAATGTTCTTCGTAAAATTTACGAAAATGAATGAAAATTTCGTTATTTTAATGAAGAATTCAGGAAGAATAGTTAATGAAGAATTCTTCGTAAAATTAACGAAGAGAATTCTTTCGGTGTACATACATATATGTATTAATTATATTAACCAATTATTCTTTTCTTTTAAAATCAAGGTTAAATATTTTTACATTTATTCTTAGGACACCAAGAAACCATCTGAATTCTTAGTCATATAAATTTAGCATATAAATTTTATGCAATTTCTACATCATTATTTGCGCGTATTTTCCCCAACATCAAAGCCGTCCAGCATATTCATTAACTCATTCATTTAACTATCAAACCAACTCCATTTCCACTCTGCATCTGCATAATGTGACGCTACACGTATTGTTGAGGTTTTATGCGTATTTGCATACGTGATTAACAAGATTGTGGTTGCAGTGTAGCAAACACAATGTAGTTAATTGTTGGCGTCGCGGGACATGCAATTATCTTTTTATATACACCATTGTGTTACATACATAACATATGTTGATCAAAATAGATTTCTTAGGAAGTACGTATATACATTTATTGAAATTCAATGAGAAATTGTGATACAATTTCAAGAGATTGTGGTGGTGATAGGTGCAAAAAGAGGCCAAGCCCTTACCCTTTGCAGATGTTAAAAAAATTAATCTAATAATAGAATATAAAGTCAACTATGTCTGGAACATTAAAACTTCAAGCAAATTAGTGACTTAGTGACTAAACACATCAGTCCTAACTACAACAAGTGTATACAGTAGTAAGTTCGGCCGGGCCGATTCTTAAATACCCACCACCATGAATCAAATATATTAGTTTACTTGAAAACGCTTGGTCGGGCCGGGTTACTTGATAATATTTAGAATTTCAGGGGGTTTGATGACAGATATTCTCATAAGCGTAGGAAGGCCTCTGGGGAGGGGGCTTAGACCCCCCAGAAAAATTTTAGCCCCCCCCCCAGAATTTGAAACTTTATTTATGATTTTCCATTTTTCAATAAATGTCAATAGTTTTTTTAATTTTTATAAAAATTAAACAAGTATATACAATCGCACAAAGACTTTCCGCTTAAGACTTTCATGAACAATCGAATTACTTGGGTTGTGGTGGCAGTTGCCGATGGCAATGTTTGAAGTCAGATATTTATGAAATAAAGCTGTCGTTGAACTTATGATTGATTTAGTTTGGTCAATTTAATTAAAAAATAGTAATTGATATTAAAACTATTCTTTCATAAATTAATATCTTAATAATGCTGCGAAAAAGCGTTGCCAAAAAGGTAGTGAAAATGTTCTTTTTGGGTCTAGAAGTGGTGCAAAATTGGCGGAGAAGCAATGAATGTAATATGAGCTTGTCATAGGACAAGGAACCTTTAATTTAAGTTTCATGCAATTTTTATGATCAGTCCGCCTGCTATAACCTCAAGAAGTGAAATCGGTCTATATCGATGCCTTACCAAATGAATCGGTAAAATAAATACGATACAGACTTTTGAGGGTCTAAGATACATTTTCGGGCAAATCGGATGAAAACTACGGTTTCTAGAAGCCGAGTGAGGTAAATCGGGAGATCGGGGATATACCAAAACATGACTCGATACACACCATATTCGGCTGAAATATTTGTGGTCCCATAATAATATCTCTATGTTAGGTTTTCAATTTCAGGCAAAGTGGATAAAAACCGAAATGGACTCACCCTTTTTCGACACACCTTTTTATGGTCCTCAAATACCTCTAGAATTCCAATTTCAGACAAATTGAGTAAAAACTACGAATTCTAGAAGCCCAAAAAGTATAGTCTAGAGATCAGTCTATATGAGGGCTATCCCCAAACATGAACCAATAAGCATCATTTTCGGAACACCTTCTGATGGTCCTAAAATACCTATAGAGTTCCAATTTCAGGCAAATTTGATAAAAACTACTGATTTCAGAAGCACAAGACGTAAAGTCAGGAGCAGCGTTGCCCGAATTGTTTCACCAAAAACCGCTAGATTTGCCCAAAAAAATAGCTGAAAACAAGTATATACAGCACTAAGTTCGGCCGGGCCGAATCTTAAATACCCACCACCATGAACCAAATATTAGGGTTTCCTTTGAAATTTCAGGAGGGCTTGAGGACACTTCCCCAAAATAAATTTAAAGATTTCACCTATGAGGATTATATCGGATCCTGGATTTATAAGAACCATTTTTGTTTGAGTTTTAGAGGAATCATTAACATCTCTTCTAAGTGTGCAAGAAAATTATAAAATAACGTCTTGATTTGAAATTTTAAATCTGTAGAAGTAAAATCTGGAAATTTTACATTGAGTTTCAAGCAATTTTCATGATCAGTGCGCCTTCTACACCCTCAAGAAGTGAAGTCGCTCTATACGGAGGCATTACCAAATGGACCGATAAAAACTTAATCCGATACACGTTTTTGTGAGCCTAAAATACCAGAATATTTACAATTTCAGGCAAATCAGATAAAAACTACGGTTTATAGAAACCCAAGGAGTTAAATCGGGAGATCGTTCTTATGAAGGCTTTACTAAAATATGGACCGATACTCACCTTTTTCGGCACACCTCTTTATGACCCGAAAATACCTCTAGATTTCCAATTTCAGGCAAATAGGATAAAAACTTCGGATTCTAGAAGCCCAATAAGTAAAATCGGGAAATCGGTCTATACCAAAATATGGACCGATACTTACCATTTTCGGCACACCTCTTTATGGTAAAAAAATACCTCTAGATTTCTAGTTTCAGGCAAATTGGATAAAAACTACGGTTTCTATAAGCCCAATAAGTAAAATCGGGAGGTCGTTTTATATGGGGACCATACCAAAACAGGGACGATACTCACAATTTTTGGCACACGCATTTGCGGTCCTACAATACCTCTAGATTTCCAATTTCAGGTAAATTGAATAAAAACTGCGTTTTCTATAAGCCCAAGAAGTAAAATCGGGAGATCGGTCTATATGGGGGCTATACCAAAATATGGACCGATACTCACAATTTTTGGCACACGTTTTTGTGGTACTACAATACCTCCAGATTTCCAATTTCAGGTAAATTGAATAAAAACTGCGGTTTCTATAAGCCCAAGAAGAAAAATCGGGAGATCGGTCTATATGGGGGCTATACCAAAACATGGACCGATACTCACCATTTTTGGCACATCTCTTTATGGTCATAAAATACCTCTAGATTTTAAATTTCAGGCAAATTGGATAAAAACTACGATTTCTATAAGCCCAAGACCCCAAATCGGGAGGTAGGTTTATATGGGGACTATATCAAAACCTGGACCGATATAGCCCATCTTCGAACTTGACCTGCCTGCAGACAAAAGACGAGTTTGTGCAAAATTTCAGCACGATTGCTTCATTATTGAAGACTGTAGCGTGATTACAACAGACAGACAGACAGACAGACAGACAGACGGACAGACGGACATCGTTATATCGTCTTAGAATTTCTCCCTGATCAGGAATATATATACTTTATATAGTCGGAAATCGATATTTCGATGCGTTACAAACGGAATGACAAACTTATTATACCCCCGTCACCATTCTATGGTGGTGGGTATAAAAACTAAACAATGCTAAAAATAGCTAGAAAAAAAGCTAAATTTTTTTGTATCAAAAGTCACATTTTTGATTGAAATTTAACAAACTTAAAGGCTTTATTTCACTTACAACGAATTTTATTTTCATGTTAATTCCACTTCTGTGAGACTGTAACAATATCTAAGGCATATTAGCTCTGTTTGCGTATTCGATACATTTTGATTACTATCACAAATTTTTTACTGGAAGTCCTTCGTTTTGTGGGAGCTACCTTCCCAACACCTCTATTTTATTTACTTGTTATTTTAAAATATTAAATGATCTAAGCATTTTTTAAATAAAATTTTAGTTTGGTTTTGAAATTGTGAAAAAATCGAAATACATTACTTTTATTTAAATTGTAGAAAATACCTATAGTTTACATTTCCCAGTAAAAACATTTTCCTTTTCTTCATGAGCTATCAAAGTGCTTTAAAAACGTGCTAACGCCAACTTAAATTTCCAAATTCAGACTCGACTTCAAGTAGAAATTATTGTATATATACGTTTTTAAAATAAAGTGTTGAAAAACATCTTCTATTTTTGAACGCTATTTTGGTTTGTGGTTAGAGATGCAAAACCTCCTCACATTTAAAGACTATTCCATTAATTCTTCCTTCTTTCATGAAAACATACCCATTTTTAAGTTGAATCACTTAATTATAAGGACAAAACGACTTTATCGTCTTTTGGACAAGGAAAACAGTTTATATAAAAGAAATTCACAAATGCTATTATAACCAAAATTTGCGTTCGTATTTTAAGGAGATGAAATCTTTGGCCTCACGACAATATTTTTTCAGTGCACAAAGCTATTCACATCTACTATTTTAATTTAGTAATATCGTAATAACTTTAGAATATTATAATAACATAAAAAGGATAAACGAGTCAAATGATAATATTCTCAATAATTTACTGACAGTTTATCTAACAAATTTGTATGTTAATAGTAGATTTAAAGTTTACGATAACTTTTATGTATATACACGGATGAAAAAGACTGTTTTTCATATGTTTGGCTATAAACATTATATGTTTGGAACACAAATTTTTAAACACAATATTTTTGAGTGCAAGCATATAATGTTCATAAACTAGCATAACATGTTTGGGACATATATGTTAATATGTTAGAACATATTATGTTTGGTACATAAAATGTTTGTAAATATAATATGCTTGGATGCAAACATATATTAATTTAGAAATATCCTATAAACATATATGTGTTTAGTAGCTTGGAGCGCTATTTAACAGGGAGCGATATAGAATTAAGTTGGTGGTTGTTGCTTGTTATTACAAAATTAACATTTTATTTTTCCTTGGGCAATTGATCAGCTACTTCTTTGATCCTTACAAACTGTGTGGTCCGCTATTCGAATCCCCGTCCGGCAAAAGGTAAAATTAAAATAAAAAAATCATACAATTGAATAATTTCTTCTACAATGTTTGTATTACAGAAAAAGGTGCTAAGAACTAAAAAATCTCGTGGAAGTGAGAAAGATGTGGGGGAATATACAATTGGGCAGAAACAAAATTTTGAGCATTCAGGTCGAAAACCTATGTTGTTAGCACCTATATTACCTGTTTATTTTCATAATTCATTATGATTGTAAATATATAAATAAATAAATAAAATTTTGAGTACAATATTGTTTGGGAGAATTTTTTTAAGCATATAATATTTTTGGGCGCAAAATGCTTCCAAACATATTATATGTTCACATAATAACATATTGTTTTTTGGAAGACAACATTATTGAATTTGGATGCAAAAATACAAAATGTTTGGAACTTAGACTACCCAAACATATATTGTTTAGACCAATATGCTTTCAAACATATTATATATTGGAAGAGATCAAACATATAAATGTTTGGGCAATACCCAAAAATGTATATGCTTGAAGCAAAATATGTTTGGGAGTATATGTTACAGAAGCGATTTTTTGTGAGGGTGTAACGAAAAAACTTTACAACAAGGTGTATTTGCTACAAAAATGCCCGCATAATGGCTCGAATCATTATTAATGTTTCAACTGAGCTTTGAAATATGTGGAAACCCTTATTCTTGCAGCAAGGCTTAGATAAAAACGCCGATTTATCCATATTTCAATAGAAACATGTCGAAAATAAAAAAGCCAAAAATAGCTAAAAGGGTCATGAAAAAAGCCAAAACAAAAGCTAAAAGCTAAATGCATTTTTTCCCGCTAAACGTCTTCAAAAAAAGCCAAATCTAGCGGGAAAAAAGCTAAATTGGCAACGCTGGTCAGGAGACCGGTCTATATGGGGCCTACAACAAAACATCGACCGATACACCCCATCTACGACACACCTATTTGTGGTCCCAAAATACCTCTAAGTTTTCAATTTCAGGAAAATCGGATAGTAAATACAGTTTCTAGAGACCCAAGAAGTAAAATCGGCAGATCGGTCTATATGGGGACTTCACCAAAACATCGACCGATACACCCCATTTACGACACACCTATTTGTGGTCCAAATAGGCGTGTCGTAAATCGGATAGTAAATACAGTTTCTAGACGCCAAAGAAGTAAAATCGGGAGATCGGTCTATATGGGGGCTATACCAAAACGTGGACCGATACACCCTATTTTTGACACACCTTTTTGTGGCCATAAAATACCTGTAAGTTTTCAATTTCAGGAAAATCGGATAGTAAATACAGTTTCTAGAGACCCAAGAAGTAAAATCGGCAGATCGGTCTATATGGGGACTTCACCAAAACATCGACCGATACACCCCATTTACGACACACCTATTTGTGGTCCAAATAGGTGTGTCGTAAAATGGGATAGTAAATACAGTTTCTAGAGACCCAAGAAATTAAATCGGGAGATCGGTCTATATGGGGACTATATCGAAACATGGACCAATAGGCACTATTTTCGGCACACCTTTTCATGGTCCTAGAATACCTCTATATTTTCAATTTCAGGCAAATAGGATAGTAAATACAGTTTCTAGACGCCCAAGAAGTAAAATCGGGAGATCGGTCTATATGGGGGATATACCAAAATATGGAACGATAGTCACCATTTTCGGCACACCTTTTTATGGTCCTAAAATACCTCTAGATTTCCAATTTCAGGCAAATTGGATAAAAACCACGGTTTTTATAAGCCCAAGACCCCAAATCGGGAGGTCGGTTTATATGGGTAGTATATGAGAACTTGGACCGATATAACCCATCTTCGAACTTGACCTGCCTGCAAACCAAAAACGAATCTGTGCCAAATTGCAGGACGATAGCGCCATTATTGAAGGCTGTAGCGTTATTACAACAGACAGACATGCTTATATCGTCTTAGAATTTCTACCTGATCAAGAATATATATAATTTATATAGTCGGAAATCGATATTTCGATGTTTTACAAACGGAATGACAAACTTATTATACGCCCGTCACCATTCTATGGTGGTGGGTACAAAAAGGAGGTCCCTTGTCATTGAGCTAAACATAGAATCGGACAGCTATAGCCAAGATTATGAGATAAAAATTATAAAATTTAAATTAAAAAGTCAACAATACGAAAAATAAAATTTTGGCAAAATTTTCTATAGAAATACATTTTTGGCATAATTTTCTTTAGAAATAAAAGTTTGACAAAATTTTCTATAGAAATAAATTTTTGTCAAAATTTTCTATAGAAATAAAAATTTGTCAAAATTTTCTATAGAAATAAAAATTTTGCAAAATTTTGTAGAGAAATAAAATTTTGTCAAAATTTTCTAGAGAAATAAAATTTTATAGATAAAATTTTTTCTTAAAAAATAATGCGGTAATTCCGAAACGTGCGTCCATCCAACCATCTTGCAGTCTATAGGGCTTTGGCCAAATAAATTTGACAAACATTCTTTTCCTCTGTTGGTTAAGCTACACTTGTAGTTTAGTCAATGTATGGTTTTAAGCTGCAATAAAAAACAATAACAAGAAATAAAATTTTGGCAAAATTTTCTTATAGAAATAAAATTTTGGCAAAATTTTCTAGAGAAATAAAATTTTGTCAACATTTTCTATAGAAATAAAATTTTGTCAACATTTTCTATAGAAATAAAATTTTGTCAAAATTTTCTATAGAAATAAAATTTTGGCAAAATTTTCTATAGAAATAAAATTTTGCAAAATTTTCTATAGAAATAAAATTTTGGCAAAATCTTCTATAGAAATAAAATTTTGCAAATTTTCTATAGAAATAAAATTTTGGCAAAAATTTCTATAGAAATAAAATTTTGGCAAAATTTTCTAGAGAAATAAAATTTTGGCAAAATTTTCTATAGAAATAAAACTTTGGCAAATTTTTCTAACTAAATTTCTATAAAAAAATTTCTATATAAAAATTTTCTAGAGAAATAAAATTTTGATAAAAATTTCTATAAATAAAATGTTAGCAAAATATTCTAGAGACATAAAATTTTGATAAAAATTCCTATAGAAATAAAATGTTGCTAAAAATTCCCATAGAATAAAATTTTAGCAAAATTTTCTATAAAAATAAAATTTTGGCAAAATTTTCTAGAGAAATAAATTTTTGGTAAAATTTTCTAGAGAAGTAAAATTTTTACTAAAATTTTCTATTAAAGTAAAATTTTTACTAAAATTTTCTATAAAAAAAATTTGCCAAAATTTTCTATAGAAAAACAACAAATATGATTGAAGTACCAACCCACAATAAAAAACAAAACACGAATGAAGTAAGAGGAAGCTCGCTCAAAATAAACCCAGCCAACTGCACTCAAATCGATGATTTGATGGTGGCAAAGGAAAAGAGAAATGTTTGTATGAATTTATTTCGGCATAAGCCGGCTATCATAAACCTTTTTTCGGATGGTTCAAGTGTGATTCACCATGGGTTTAGTGAACTGCCTGAATTTATTCTGATAATTGGTTGATAGTTTTGCTGCAAGTAGAGGATGCTGATGAGGAATGTTGTAATTCCGAAACGTGCGTCCATCCAACCATCTTGCAGTCTATAGGGCTTTGCCCAAATAAATTTGACAAACATTCTTTTCCTCTGTTGGTTAAGCTACTCTTGTAGTTTAGTCAACACAATGGTTTTAAAGCTGAGATCTAAACAACAAATAGGATTGAAGTATAAACCCCCAATAAAAAACAAAACA
This sequence comes from Haematobia irritans, assembly GCF_050003625.1. Taxonomy (NCBI): domain Eukaryota; kingdom Metazoa; phylum Arthropoda; class Insecta; order Diptera; family Muscidae; genus Haematobia; species Haematobia irritans. The sequence goes on along the minus strand of NC_134399.1, from coordinate 211,845,498 downwards.
CGAATGAAATAAAATTTTGGCAAAATTTTCTATGGAAATAAAATTTTGGCAAAATTTTCTATAGAAATAAAATTTTGGCAAAATTGTCTAGAGAAGTAAAATTTGTACAAAAATTTTCTACAGAAATGAAATTTTGACAAAATTTTCTGGAGAAATGAAATTTTGTCAAAACTACAACAAAATTTTCATAAAAAATAAGATTTTTTTTAATTTTGATAGATTTGTGGTAGAATTTTTTCCAAAATTTTGGTCGATTATTTATGGCACGAGTGGCAACCGTGGGTGCACAACAAAGTTGGGTTGGAAAGCTCTGACGTATAAAATTCGTTACAATAATGCGAAATATTTCATACATGTTTTACAAATTGAAAATACCAAACCCATAATTGTGTACAGAGTAAATAAAGCGATTGTAGCCAATATCTATCTGATAACAAATAATTTTCTGAGAATCCAATATCTATTGATAATGAAAATTTGGAAGACCGCACCGACCAACACTATAAATACTTCGTTGTAAAACCTGTGAGGCAATTATAAAAGTGAAATTAATTAAGCTTCAATAGAATGTTCGGAACTTCAGTTAAATATTTACTCACAATAGCTGCAGTACTCATCCTAACTGCCACAGCTCAACCAACTCAATTAATTAGGAAACCAATAGCACTAACAAACTTGGCTGGTCGTAGTCTTTTTGATCAATACACATTGGGACAAGACATTGATGGCAAGATATCTTGAAGATCTTACAAGGATGTTGTTTAACCAAAATATCTATTTGTTTTAGGTGCCAAAATCATTTATACTTCTCAAAATCAAGACTCCTTTGATACAATTCAATCGCAAATAACCTCCAGTTATGTGTTCCCTGCAGCAGATAGTAATAATGATTCGATTATCACCAAAATAACTTTATATGTTGAGGCTTCAGATGATGCCACCACCCAGGCTTATGTTATTGACGGAGGTATTGGTGAAACTGCTATAACTTTGGAAATCGTGGCTAACAACTCTGACTTCCTACGTTATATGGTTATAATTTATGGAAAATAAAGAGCAGTTTTAATCTTCCGATAAGGGCCGATTTTTCCAATTTTCTTTTTTTATTTTAAGATAATATTTCTATACAGAAGGTGTTCCAGAAGTAAATATTACGATCATGTAACGAATATAACGGGAATTTGATGCAACCATTGATACGGTAACTTGGCTTTGTCCGATACCTCCGGACGATATAAAAGCATTGGCAGTGCCTATATTATCAGTCCCTACATACAGTATAATGTGGGAAATACGAAGATTTTGATCGTCCTCGTAATTGTAATTCAGTGTATATTCTGTTTGAATCGGTGGTATGTTAGTCCCATAACTGAAAACTTTAGTAACGGTGGCATCTAAAAATGCAAAAAGGTAAAATAAAATAATAATTAAAATAATATAATAGCGATGAATAAACTAATCTGGCAACAATCTGGCACATCGCATATAACAGCTCATAGCAAAGGGTGAAATCGACTTCATTCAATAGACGACGATGGGTTGTAATCACCGGTGCCACAGTTGGTAGAATTCTAGCAAAATTGGTAGAATTTTTACTGTTTGGTAGATTGGTAGAATTCTTTATGTTTTGGTAGATTTTACAAAATATTACACTCCAATTAAGAGGTACGTAAAATTTTGGCAAAAACTGTTAAAAAAAATAAAGTTGTGGCAAAAATTTCTATAGAAATGAAATTTTGACAAAATTTTTTATAGAAATAGAATTAAAATGTTGTAAACATTTTTTACCGAAATAAAATTTTGTCAAAATTTTTATAGAATTAAAATTTTGACAAAATTTTCTATAGAAATAAAATTTTGACAAACTTTTCTCTAGAATTAAAATGTTGTCAAAATTTTCTATAGAAATACATTTTTAAAATTGTTTTCTATAGAAATTAAATTTTGACAAAATTTTCTGTAGAAATATAATTTTTACCGAAATAAAATTTTGTCAAAATTTTCTACCGAAATTAAATTTTGGCAAAATTTTCTATAGGAATAATAACAGGTTGGCTAATAAGTCCCCGGTCTAACAAAAACAAAAAAAACTTTTTTTTTGTCAAAATTCGTTTTTATTATTCAACATAGTTCCCTTCAAGAGCGATACAACGATTATAACGACCTTCCAATTTGTTGATACCATTTTGGTAGTACTCCTTCGGTTTTGCCTCAAAATAGGCCTCAGTTACAGCGATCACGTCTTCATTGCAGCCAAATTTTTTCCCTGCGAGCATCCTTTTGAGGTCTGAGAACAAGAAAAAGTCGCTGGGGGTCAGATCTGGAGAATACGGTGGGTGGGGAAGCAATTCGAAGCCCAATTCATGAATTTTTGCCATCATTCTCAATGACTTGTGGCACGGTGCGATGTCTTGGTGGAACAACACTTTTTTCTTCTTCATATGGGGCCGTTTTGCCGCGATTTCGACCATCAAACGCTCCAATAACGCCATATAATAGTCACTATTGATGGTTTTTCCCTTCTCAAAATAATCGATAAAAATTATTCCATGCGCATCCGAAAAAACAGAGGCCATTACTTTGCCAGCGGACTTTTGAGTCCTTCCACGCTTCAGAGACGGTTCACCGGTCGCTGTAGTGATGGAGCCATGTTTCATCCATTGTCACATATCGACGGAAAAACTCGGGTGTATTACGAGTTAACAGCTGCAAACACCGCTCAGAATCATCAACACGTTATTGTTATTGGTCAAATGTGAGCTCGCGCGGCACCCATTTTGCACATAGCTTCCGCATATCCAAATATTGATGAATGATATGACCAACACGTTCCTTTGATATCTTTAAGGCCTCTGCTATCTCGATCATTTTGTGGATTTTTTGATGTTTTCGTCGGTAACCACCTCTTTCGGGCGTCCACTGCGTTCACCGTCCTTCGTGCTCATTTCACCACGCTTGAATTTTGCATACCAATCAATTATTTTTGATTTCCCTGGGGCAGAGTGCGGAAACTCATTATCAAGCCAAGTTTTTGCTTCCACCGTATGTTTCCCCTTCAGAAAACAGTATTTTATCAAAACACGAAATTCCTGTTTCTCCATTTTTTTACAATAACAAAAGTTGCTTCACAATAGCCGCTCTATCTCACAAACTAATTGACTTATAGACGTAAAATTTGACACGAATCATTTGAAGGTTGGTACTATATAAAAATAATATGCATTTAATACTAGCGACGACATCTATGTGTCAGATCAGGCAACCTGTTATTATATTGTCTATGCATTCGATAGACGACGAAGGGTTGTAATCACGGCTGCCACTGTTGGTAGAATTCTACCAAAAATGCTAGATTTTTTGGCAAAAATAAAATTTTGACAAAATTTTCTATAGAATTAATATTTTGTCAACAGTTTCTAACGAAATAAAATTTTGTCAAAATTTTCTACTGAAATTAAATTTTGACAAAATCTTTTAAATATAGGAATAAAATTTTGACACACTTTTCTATAAATTTAAAAAGTTTTCAAAATTACCAAAATAAAATTTTGACAAAATTTTCTATAGAAATAAAATGTAGTTTGTCAACATCTATAGAATTAAAATGTCAAAATTTTCTATAGAAATAAATTTTGAAAATTTTTTCGATAGAAATTAAATTTTGACAAAATTTTCTATAGAATTAAAATGTTGTCAAAATTTTCTATAGAAATAACATTTTGACAAAATTTTCTACCGAAATAAAATTTTGTAAAAATTTTCTATAGAATTAAAATTTTGTCAAAATTTTCTATAGAATTAAAATTTTGTCAAAATTTTCTTCTTCTTCTTCTCGATTCAAGTTTATTTTTATTTTATTCAGAAATGTTCACTTACTACGCTCCTCTTGTCCAAAAACAAAGTGTCGGTAAGAATAAGGCTGAGGAAGGCAAAAATTTTGCGCTTCAGATTGTATCGCCAAAATGGCTAATGCAGCTAAGATGGTTGTTACTAAAACGGACATTGTACAATATACTCCTTCAGTTATAGATGCAAATTTTGTTCTGATTCATGTTTATTTATATAGCTAGACAAAAGAATTTTAGCAAAAATGTGGCAATTGTTCTTTTTTTTAATGTAAAAAATCGTGAGGTGAACTGGTAATCTGTCAAAATGAAACTGCGTGAAAATGGTAAACTCGTGTGAATATTTTATAATTAGTAAAGATTTTTATGATGGAAAGAAAGCAATAAAGTCTGAAGGTACAATTACACCTAAAATGACAATAAAACATGATATGTGGTCTAAAAGGAGTTTGTGATTCCAGCCATTGGCATAAGGCAGATATGCTTCAGTATCATGTCTCGAACGGGATGAAAAATGTAGGGGGGACCTATGATCGCCGATCATATGGAATAGATAGAGGGAACTGGTCCTGACCAAAACTATACAAAGGTTGTTGAATGCAACAAGTATATACGGCCGTAAGTTCGGCCAGACCGAATCTTATGTACCCTCCACCATGGATTGCGTAGAAACTTCTACGAAAGACTGTCATCTACAATCGAATTACTTGGATTGTGGTAATACTTACCGATGGTAAGGTTTCTTAAAACTTCTTAACATCGTCTTCTAAATTGTAAGTTAATCCATATGTGGTATATATTAGACAAAAAATGGTATATACACGCAAAAAAATAATTCTTTCCTTCCAAACGAAATTTTAGACAAACAAACTTCGTTTCTCATTTGCTTTTCGCTGTAAGGAAGTGTATTTGGGAGAAAAGTATATACTTTTTGTGATAAACGTTTATTCTTTTCCAGGATGTAAAAACAATTTCATAAGGACAAACTCAAAAAAAAAAAATTGCATTTCCCTCTAATTGGATTTTCCCTCACATCTTTCTCACATCCACGATGTTTTTTAGTTCTTAACACCTTTTCCTGTAATACCAACAATGTAGAATAAATTATACGATTTTATAAATTATAAAATTGTTTTTACCTTTCGACTGGACGGAGAATCGAACCGCGGACCATGCACTTTGTAAGCCAACACACTAACCACTGAGCTATGTATCTGTTATGGTCATCAATAGATAAATATCCATATAAGTTATATTTATATAGCATAGCTTGCGGCGCCCACGAACCGAATAAACAAAGTTTATTTAACAGAAACAAACATTTAGTTTGGTACCGTGGTGCAGTGGTTGCTACGTCCGACTTGCATGCCAAGGGTCGTGGGTTCGATCCCTGCTTCGACCAAAGTTTTTTTTTTTACATATATTCCAGATATGTTCGGAAGATTCCGAAAAAATGTTCAACATTACATTGTAGTATATTAAATTTTGAACTGTAAAATGTGTCTTATTAAAGACCTAAAGTCAGAAAAGAACAGTGTTTGATATAAACGAAATGGACTCTGTTGTTGTTTCAAAAATAACTTTTTTTATTGAAAAAATAAAAATTTTGTAACAAACGAATTTTTTTGGTGATAAAAGTTTAAAATTTTCGAAGAAATTCAAAAAACTCTAACAAAAGAAAAACGTTTTCGGTACACGTTTTCCAAACGTTTTTTTTCTTTGCGTGTATTTATAGGTAAGTCTAGATAGCTAGAATTGAAATATGGCGGTCGCTTTATATGGGGGCTATATACAATTATGAGCCGATATGGACCATTTTTTGTGTGATTGGGGATCGATTTATTTGAGTGCTATATATAACTATAGTCCGATATGGACCTAGTTAGGCATAGTTGTTAACGGCCATATACTAGCACAATGTACCAAATTTCAACTGACTCGGATGAAATTTGCTCCTCCAAGAGGCTCCAAAATCAAATCTCGGGATCGGTTTATATGGGACCTATATATAATTATAGACCGAGGAGGTCCGGAGGTCAAATCTGGGAATCGGTTTATATGGGGGCTATATATATAATTATGGACCGATTTTGTCCAATTTTCGCATGGGTGTTTGAGGCCATATATTAACACACGTACCAAATTTTAACCGAATCGGATGGATTTTGCTCTTCCATGGGGCTCCAGAGGTCAAACCTGGGGTCGGTTTATATGGGGTTATATATAATTATGGACCGATGTGGACCAATTTTTGGATGGTTATTAGAGACCATATAGTAACACCATGTATCAAATTTCAGCCGGATCGGATGAAATTTGCTTCTTTTAGAAGCTCCGCAAGCCAAATTTGGGGATCGGTTTATATGGGGGCTATATATAATTATGGACCGATGTGGACCAATTTTTGCATGGTTATTAGATACCATATTTGCGCAAGCCAAATATGGGGCTCTGTTTATAACGTATGGGGGCTATACGTAAAAGTGGACCGATATGGCCCATTTGCAATACCATCCGACCTACATCAATAAAAACTACTTGTGTCAAATTTCAAGTCGATATCTTGTTTCGTTCGGAAATTGATTGACCGTGATTTTAACAGACGGACGGAGATGCTTAGATCGACTCAGAATTTCACCACGACCTAGAATATATATACTTTATGGGGTCTTAGAGCAATATTACGATGTGTAACACACGGAATGACAGAGTCCTATGGTGGAGGGTATAAAAATAGGAATTATTTATTTATTTATCGATTAATTACATTTATATAAAAATTATAAATATAATTAAAACTAAATAGGAATTAGAAATGTAGCTTTAACGTAATAATTAGATCGGAGGTGAAGACGTCGATTGATCGCTGATCGTATGGAATATATAAAGGGTGATACGGTCAAAATTTGGTCAAGGGAAAACGCGTGTAAATCGGTGAAATCGTTTATTTAAAAAATCAAATCAAATTTCTTTTTCAAGTTCAATTAGTATAAAATTCATGAAAAATATTCAGTTAGGCTTTCGCTTTTCCAAATCCGAATTGCCGGGCCTCACGCTTGACACCTGCCATCAGATTTTATACAGCCACCTTGTCCACCTTCTTCGCCGCAGAAAGCCAGTTTACCTTGAACTGCTGCTCGTCCTTAGCAGTTTTTTGGTCTTCTTTAGGTTCCGCTTGACAATAGCGCAGTATTTCTCAATTGGGCGGAGCTCTGGCGTGTTGGGAGGGTTCTTGTTCTTGGGAACCACCTGCACGTTGTTGGCGGCGTACCACTCCATCGCCTTTTTACCGTAATGGCAAGATGCCAAATCCGGCCAAAACAGTACGGAACAACCGTGTTTCTTCATGAAAGGCAGCAGACGTTTATTCAAACACTCTTTCACGTAAATTTCTTGGTTGACAGTCCCGGAAGCTATGAAAATGCTGCTTTTCAAGCCACAGGTACAGATGGCTTGCCAAACCAGATATTTCTTTGCGAACTTTGACAGTTTTATGTGCTTGAAAATATCTGCTACCTTTCCCCTTCCTTTTGACGTATAAAACTCTTGTCCCGGAAGCTGTTTGTAGTCGGCTTTGACGTAGGTTTCGTCGTCCATTACCACGCAGTCAAACTTCGTCAGCATCGTCGTGTACAGCCTCCGGGATCGCGCTTTGGCCGTCGTATTTTGTTTATCATCGCGATTTAGAATCACTACCTTCTTGTAAGTCGATAGTCCGGCTCGTTTTTTCACTCGATGCACGGTTGTAGACGATACACCCAGCTTATTTCCGGCATCTCGGAGAGAGAGAGCTTAGGGTTTCGCTTGAAACTACCGGCAACTCTCTTTGTCGTCCAGCGGCTTCCGGTTTTCGATTTCCCCCCGATCCAGACTTCCTGGCTGTCGACAAACGTTCCCCAAACACTTTAATTACATTTGTAACGGTTGATTTGGCAACTTATAGCGATTTTGCCAGCTTTGCGTGCGAGTAGCTCGGATTTTCGCGATGCGCGAGCAAAATTTTGATACGCTGCTCTTCTTGCTTGGACGGCATTTTGACAACTGAAGAGTGAATTCTAAAATCAAAATAGGAACAACATTCTACACACACACACCTTCAAAATGAGGGGTGTTCAGGTTTTTTAAATGCAAAATTGAAAGAAATACGTCAAGTTTATATTGACCAAATTTTGACCGTATCACCCTTTAGAGGGAAGATATGATTGCTTGTCCTGATCAGAGAATGAAGCTGCCGAGTCGCGCCGCCGACAATTTTTGGCCAGTCGACGCTGCCGCCGAATATGTCGACTCATCTCTACTTGATTTTAGCCGCCATTTAATCAAGATTATTGATTTAAATCATTATCAAGTTGCTATAATAATTTTGCAAAACGTTAGTTCAGAATATTTGAATGGAATGGAAATTTGATTGTAAGGTTAGTTGTACAACTCATCTCATTGCAATTCGGTAATGTCAAATTGATTTTATAATTGATAATTATCCGTAATGAGGAGGCAAATGTGCTGGCTAAGGAAGGTACACGCGGCATGAATAACATCGTTACGGACTTTTTTCCCCCCTCAATCTTTATATACTTACAAAGTCAACGTCAATACAATGATTTGTGGAAGGAACGATGGACTTCCTCTGGATTGCGAGCAGACCAAACTGATATGGAACGACAAGTATAGTAGAAACTCAGGATTTCTAATGGCGACGAATAGAGAGGATTTGAGGCCTTTAATAGGCATCATAACAGGACACAACACACTTGGGAGCAGTGTTGCCAATTTGGTGCTTTTAGCACCAAATTTAGTGCTTTTTGATTTCTAAAAAGCACCAAATTGCCTTTTTGGTGCCTTTTCAAAAAAAGCACCAACTTGGTGCTTTCTGGCATTTTCATTTAGTGCTTTTGGTGCTTTTTTTATTTTGAACAGTATTAAGTTTAATTGATACAAAAATTTTGATTAGACTTTCAAGAGCCGAAGAAACTCAAATTTATTGCCAAATATAGAATTTGATTGTTATGAAGTTAGTATTGATTATTTTTTAACTAATATAGTTATTTAGGGTATTTTGTAGGAAAGTCGAGCGATGAGTGTCGAATTTTTGAATTTGGTAAAGATGTCATTAAAAACGTTTGTATTAAATTCACAAAAGCACGCACAACTGAAATAAGCAATAGACTCCTTCCATATATTAATATTTTGAAAGTTGAAAAACATCACTGATCAAAATGAATTGGACGAAAGCATTAAAACTGATCAAAGTGTATACTTGAATAGCGATTCATAATGGTGAGTACTAAGTTCAAGTTTTGCCGCTAAAGTGAAAACTATATCAGTAAAAAAGGCATAAAATTATGCATATTTTGCTGCAAATTTTATTATAACTTGATGGGGAATAGCCAAAAGCAGATTTTCACAAAGTTTGTATTCCTTAAAATGAATTATTAAAGAAAAGTAATTGTGAAAAAAATGACTCTTTTAGCAGCTAAACTCGATCTTAATACCCACCTTAACTTCTTAAAATTCAATTCACAAAAGCTCTATAATACATCTTGGGAAGTTTTTTGTTTTTTTTGTTCTTTTTTTTTTTTTAGTAGAGCATTTAATTTTCGATTTTGTGGTGGAAGGTTGTATGTTAGAATTTATAATATAATTTTGGTGCTTTTTGGCCTTGGGGAGTTGGCGACACTGCTTGGGAGCCACATGGTAAAGATTTACTTAATGGCCGATGATATTCGTGGATGATGCATTGATCCGGAGGATACAGAAGACTCTTACCACTTTCTGTGCTAGTTTCCGGCATTATCTTTCAGGATATTACTGAGGTACGGGACTGCAATTTAAAAGATATATTCGCCTTATCAAGGCTTCAGGATGGAAGCCCTAGAGAACCGGTTTTCTTTTCCTAGAACGCAAAGGGGATGTGACCGACCCTGGCAGAGGAAGATATATGACGAAGAGGAAAGAAACAACCATGAGGAATCGTAAAGGACCAACATGGTGCAAGTGGACACCATTCTTCCTTTCCTCACATTTGGTGTCATCCTCTATAACCTAACCAAAGTGTCCATCAAGACGGCTCTTCGACGGAAACGGGCTAAATTTGTCGGCCGTTTGAAGGCCATATTTATTGCCAAATATAGCCAATTTAAACAAAACTAAACTGATTGTAAAATTTGATGCTATTTTCAACATTTTTGCGTTTGAACAAGAATATTGGAAAAAAATTTTAAAAAATGTCGGTTTACTTTATTGCTTATATGTAGTAAAGACGCATTAATTATAACAGTATTCATTGAGTGCCTCTAATCCGACACCATTTCCAACAACTCTGGATACAGTGTTGTTAGTTTCGAATACTATGACATGAAATCTCAAATAATTCGTTCTCCATCCTGTGACACTTAATGATACTGAATTTCTACCAATTCCACCTGATTGAATGGCCGCATTGCTAGTCCCACCTTCACTAGTTTCCGCAAATAAAAGTATTTGAGATATCGGTCCTTTTCGCACATTATAATTGAAGGTTAGTTGAATGCGACTTTGTTCTCTCTCATACTCATACCAACAAGTCTGGGCTCGACCGATAACACCACCTGAAACGAATAAACAAATATATAAAATAATTGTAATAATTATTAAAAAAGATATATTGACTTTAAAACTAACCGCCTAAATTTATTACCGACTCAAACCATCACAAAATGTGGGATATACTACAAAAACGATGCTTTTGTCCTCTAATACTACGTTCACATTATGGTCGAAATCTACTTTAAACATTTGAAGTTTTGGATTTTGTATGGAAAGTCGATTCGAAACAGAGAGATTTCGAGCATAATGTGAACGTTGTGTGAACGTAGTCGATTCGAAATGGAGAGATTTCTAGCATAGTGTGAACGTAGTATACACTTCCAGAATATACGTTTATTCGGACGACAGTGTTCGTGTCGCACATATCCCAAATGTTGGCTACACTATAAGTTATGCTCGAAGACATAATCCATTTTGCTGCTTGTTTATTGGATCGATAACACATTTGTCGATTATTTAGTCATCTCCGCCAATTCATATCGATTGGCCACATTGGAAGATTCTTTACAAACACCAACATTCCCGCCGGAATAAGTTATAGTCTGGACGGCGCATAACATCAGAGAGTGCAACATTTTATTATTATTCCTTTCTAAATCATTCTTAAATATTGAACCACTTGTGGAGAACGATTTGCGCAAAAAATTTAATCCGTTTTCTTTAAGAATAGAGCGCGGTAAAGGTTTTAATCTCTGCCACCATCAATGATATATCAAAATGATTTAATTGACATCAGCTTTTGATATTTTTCATCAGATGTTGGTAATTTTTGCTAAAATCTATCCACGATGGGCGATGCAATGGAGTTCGTTGACTTACCAGGTGCTTCTCTACCAAATACGTAATGATTGTAGATGTACGGCTGAGGCAAACAGAAATCTTCAGCTCTTCCTATATGTATCGCTTGAAATACAATGATAGCAAGAACTGCTACGGTTAAATCCGACATAGTTCGCAGAATCGGACGACAGTTGATATATGTGTTGAATGTGGGAGCTGTCCCATTTAATTTATACTTAAGTGGAAATGTTACAGAAATCGTGATGTTCATTCAATATCGTGACAATAATTAACAATTTTTAATGCATACAAATAATAAAAACAAGTCTGCACCTATAGAGTTAGTATGGCACTAATATTGAGTCCTTTATTAAAAAAGAGGAAATCGTATAGGTAATAAATCCAAATTTATAAAAATCAGGCAATATTATTATGTAACAGGTTGGCTGATAAGTCCCCGGTCTGACACATAGATGGCGTCGCTAAATAACGTCTGTAAGTCAATTAGTTTGTGAGATAGAGCGTCTTTTGTGAAGCAACTTTTGTTATTGTGAAAAAAGGAATAAAAGGAATTTCGTGTTTTGATAAAATACTGTTTTCTGAAGGGAAAAATACGGTGGAAGCAAAAACTTTGATAAAACAAAACTTGATAATGAGTTTACGGACTCTGCCCCAGGGAAATCTACAATAATTGATTGGTATGAAAAATTCAAGCGTGGTGAAATGAGCGCGGAGGACGGTGAACGCACTGGACGCCCGAAAGAGGTGGTTACCGACGCAAACATCAAACAAATCCACAAAATGATTTTGAATGACCGTAAAATGAAGTTGATCGAGATAGCAGAGGCTTTAAAGATATCAAAGGAACGTGTTGGTCATATCATTCATCAATATTTGGATATGCGGAAGCTCTGTGCAAAATGGGTGCCGCGCGAGCTCACATTTGACCAAAAACAACAACATGTTGATGATTCTGAGCGGTGTTTGCAGCTGTTAACTCGTAATACACCCGAGTTTTTCCGTCGACAAGTGACAATGGATGAAACATGGCTCCATCACTACACTCCTGAGTTCAATCGACAGTCGGCTGAGTGGACCGTGAAACGTCTCCGAAGCGTGGAAAGACTCAAAAGTCCGCTGGCAAAGTAATGGCCTCTGTTTTTTGGGATGCGCATGGAACAATTTTTATCGATTATCTTGAGAAGGGAAAAACCATCAACAGTGACTATTATATGGCGTTATTGGAGCGTTTGAAGGTCGAAATCGCGATTCTCCCAAATCTGGTAATAATAATATTATTTATTAGCCAACGTGACTCAAATTTCACATATAGACTTACATGTAGCTCTTAACAGGTTGGCTAATAAGTCCCCGGTCTAAAGGCCGGTACTATGTTCATTCTTGCGAAAAATTTTTATGGAAACCATTATTTCGCACATAGAAAGCGGCGTTTTTTTAGGTAGCTTGGAGCGCTATTTAAAGGGAGCGATATTGGATTAAGTTGGTGGTTGTTGCTTGTTTTTACAAAATAACATTTTATTTTTCCTTGGGCAATTGATCTGCTAATCCTTTGATCCTTTGTACAGTTTCGGAACAAAAATATGGTCCGTGTTTGATTTATAAACCCGCACAAATAGTTTTTAATAACTAAATTATTTCTTAATTCAAATTGCAAATGGCGCCGTGCTATAAACGTCAGTTTTTCAACACGAAAAAACAAAGTATCACAAATGGAAAAAATTTCGCAAATTTTTCGCATTTTTTGGTTTTGTATGGAGTTTCAACGCGAAAACCGAACAGAGTACCGGCCTTAATAAAGAAAACCCATTTTTTGTCAAAATTCGTTTTTATTATTCAACATAAGGGCTGCTTTCTTTTAGCACTGGATATTCTAAGCCGTTAAGGACTAAAATAAAACAGAGTACTCGTTTATCCAGGACATCTCCAAAAATATGCAACACTGTCATCAGCTGTTTAAAAACAACCATAGAAAAGAAGTGAAATCTTGCATTTTTAATGTATGAAATGCTTCAATTAGTAATAAACATTTACTGCTGCGATTATTTATGACACTGTATCACTTTGAATTTCATGTTTTTCGATAAAAATAGTCACAATAAATTGCTATTGTGAATCGAAGAAGCGTCACTTTATCCAAATACAATCTAGCAACATCGGCGCGACTTGCACTGATGAGATGTTCTGGATAGAACACCAGTGCAACGATTTTCTGGATAGCCCATACAAATGTTACATCCAGTGCAAAAAGAAAACAGCCCTATAGTTCCCTTCAAGAGCGATACAACGACTGTAACGACCTTCCAATTTGTTGATACCATTTTGGTAGTACTCCTTCGGTTTTGCCTCAAAATAGGCCTCAGTTTCGGCGATCTCCTCTTCATTTCAGCCAAATTTTTTCCCTGCGAGCATCCTTTTGAAGTCTGAGAACAAGAAAAAGTCGCTGGGGGACAGATCTGGAGAATACGGTGGGTGGGGAAGCAATTCGAAGCCCATTTCATGAATTTTTGCCATCGTTCTCAATGACTTGTGGCACGGTGCGTTGTCTTGGTGGAACAACACTTTTTTCTTCTTCATATAGGGCCGTTTTGCCGCGATTTCGACCTTCAAACGCTCCAATAACGCCATAATAGTCACTGTTGATGGTTTTTCCCTTCTCAAGATAAGGTGAGTACTATGTTCGGTTTTTTCACCAAAACACTAAATTAAAAGTACACAAATATTTATGACTATTATATTTTTATCAAATAATGGATGGAAAATATCCAATGAATTGATTGATAATCATGATAAATATTTCTAAATTAATTAATTTTAAAAAAAACTGGTTTTAAAAAAAACTGGTTTTCAGCTTGAAAACTGAACGTAGTACTCAGCTATAATCGATAAAAATTATTCCATGCGCAAAAACAGAGACCATTACTTTGCCAGCGGACTTTCGAGTCTTTCCACGCTTCGGAGACGGTTCACCGGTCACTGTCCACTCAGACGACTGTCGATTGGACTCAGGAGTGTAGTGATGGAACCATGTTTCATCCATTGTCACATATCGACTGAAAATCTCGGGTGTATTACAGCTGCAAACACCGCTCAGAATCATCAACACGTTGTTGTCTTTGGTCAGATGTGAGCTCGCGCGGCACCCATTTTGCACAGAGCTTCCGCATATCCAAATATTGATGAATGATATGACCAACACGTTCCTTTGATATCTTTAAGGCCTCTGCTATCTCGATCATTTTGTGGATTTTTTTTTTTTGATGTTTTCGTCGGTAACCACCTCTTTCGGACGTCCACTTCTTTCACCGTCCTCCGTGCTATCTCGATCATTTTGTGGATTTTTTTGATGTTTTCGTCGGTAACCACCTCTTTCGGACGTCCACTTCGTTCACCGTCCTCCGTGCTCATTTCACCACGCTTGAATTTTGCATACTAATCAATTCCCTGCCAGCATTTCAAAGTTCCATTTCAACCTCATCGTTACCACAGACTCGTAAATGTCACTTCAACCATCATGAAAAGGTACATCAAAAAGTACATGCAAGTAATTTGCCATCCCTACTGTTAAAAAAGCAATTTTTTTTTTGTGAAACGCCAAGCGCAACCAGCTTGTTATATTTTAATTAAATAAAAACGAAAATAAAGTTCTGAAAACATAGATTATACGCTTAAAATTGTGAAAGGTATATTGGTGAACAATTTGGTGATTTTCCAAATGGAATAAAGTGATTGTTTTTCAGATATTTTACAGACACGCTGCCTCCATGGAATAAAAACACTGGTTGATAGACGCAGCAACATGTAACTCGCTACTTGTAACTCAACATCATCATTAATGCCAAAAATTATGTTAAATGTAATGTGATAGTGGTATAAATGTTATATTTTTAAGAATTTGTAAATGTTTAATCAAATTAATAAATATCTAAACAAACGTGTTTTACTCGACCACAATGATTCTTTTACCACTATCTTAAAATGTGCTTTTTCTGATTGTTTGGAGGGTCTCTTATTGGCGTCGTTCTAAATTGATCTATAAAGGCACCTAATAATTGCACTCATGCGAAACCTTTTTGTAGTAACTTGGCGTGGTACAACTTCTCAATAGTGACGGCGCTTTTCCGACGAGTTTTTGATGTCGTATATGATTGTTTTCGACGTAGTGGGGATTCTCAAAAGAGTCCCCAAATTCAAAAAATGTTGGCAGGGTTATTGTTGATTTCCCTGGGGCAGAGTCCGGAAACTCATTATAAAGCCAAGTTTTTGCTTCCACCGTATTTTTTCCCTTCAGAAAACAGTATTTTATCAAAACACGAAATTCCTTTTTTCCATTTCTTTCACAATAACAAAAGTTGCTTCACAAAAGACGCTCTATCTCACAACTAATTTTGACACGAATCATTTGAAGGTTGGTACTATATAAAAATAATATGCAATTAATACTAGCGACGCCATCTATGTGTCAGACCGGGGACTTATCAGCCAACCTATTAACCATAACTTTTGATAGAAGTGTCCAATAAATTTTGACAGGATGTAATTCACATCAATCCGAATAGAAAACAACGAACTACATCAAAACATGCTAAGTTGACTTAACATACTCTGGAGTGAGGTCATCGATACCCTGCCAACATTTTTTGAATTTGGGGACTCTTTTGAGAATCCCCACTACGTCGAAAACAATCATATACGACATCAAAAACTCGTCGGAAAAGCGCCGTCACTATTGAGAAGTTGTACCACGCCAAGTTACTACAAAAATGTTTCGCATGAGTGCAATTATTAGGTGCCTTTATAGATCAATTTAGAACGACGCCAATAAGGGACCCTCCAAACAATCAGAAAAAGTGCATTTTAAGATAGTTGTAAAAGAATCATTGTGGTCGAGTAAAACACGTTTGTTTAGATATTTATTAATTTGATTAAACATTTACAAATTCTTAAAAATATAACATTTATACCACTATCACATTACATTTTACATAATTTTTGGCATTAATGATGATGTTGAGTTACAAGTAGAGAGTTACATGTTGCTGCGTCTATCAACCAGTGTTTTTATTCCATGGAGGCAGCGTGTCTGTAAAATATCTGAAAAACAATCACTTTATTCCATTTGGAAAATCACCAAATTGTTCACCAATATACCTTTCACAATTTTAAGCGTATAATCTATGTTTTCAGAACTTTATTTTCGTTTCTATTTAATTAAAATATAACAAGCTGGTTGCGCTTGGCGTTTCACAAAAAAAAAATGGCTTTTTTAACAGTAGGGATGGCAAATTACTTGCATGTACTTTTTGATGTACCTTTTCATGATGGTTGAAGTGACATTTACGAGTCTGTGGTAGCGATGAGGTTGAAATGGAACTTTGAAATGCTGGCAGGGATGTAACTCGCTACTTGTAACTCAACATCGTCATTAATGCCAAAAATTATGTTAAATGTAATGTGATAGTGGTATAAATGTTATATTTTTAAGAATTTGTAAATGTATAATCAAATTAATAAATATCTAAACAAACGTGTTTTACTCGACCACAATGATTCTTTTACAACTATCTTAAAGTGCACTTTTTCTGATTGTTTGGAGGGTCCCTTATTGGCGTCGTTCTAAATTGATCTATAAAGGCACCTAATAATTGCACTCATGCGAAACATTTTTGTAGTAACTTGGCGTGGTACAACTTCTCAATAGTGACGGCGCTTTTCCGACGAGTTTTTGATGTCGTATATGATTGTTTTCGACGTAGTGGGGATTCTCAAAAGAGTCCCCAAATTCAAAAAATGTTGGCAGGGTATGCACCTCTAGCGAAAAATTTCATTCCCATAAGAAATGCATTGCTATTTATGCTAACGAAATTTTCGGTAGCGTTCAATTTCGTAAGCTGGTACGCACCTCTAATGAAAATAACAGGGTTGTCAAAAGCATATTTTGGCAGCAAACATTTAATTTATTACAATCATTGTGTGCGTAAAAGTTTTAAAAGGTCTGTAAATAATAAACAAATTATTGATGCCGATGTACCAGCATCTGGCAGCCATTGTGTTTATCCCTGATATGATTAACACTTTGCCTCTCATCATCCTAAAAACATGCCCTACATGGACCATCCTCTGCTGCTCCTATTGGCGCAGATGTGCTCTCAATTCTTTTGCCCGCTCGTTTTTCCAAAGACCATCCTGGCTGTCGCCTTGTCAGGGTCACCCCATAGTATTATCGTCGCCATACATCGAACTAGACCCGCATTTCGTCTATTGGCTCTACGTTTTCTAAGTCAGTTCATTTGCCTTTACGTTTCATTTCATTCCGGTATATCCCGGCACCCATATGTGGATATGGTTAAGTAATAGGAACAGGATCTCTGTGACTGAGTCCTCCACATATACGTCCCGTCCTTCGATCCATCGGAACCCATTCTCCTATGACAAACTTACTAGGGTCCGAATGTCACACTCGCCAGCTATGGCCACCTCAAGAATATGACCATGGATTGTAGCGGCATTCGCCATTAAGGTGAGTATTAAGTTCGAGTTTAGCCGCTAAAAACGTCACTTTTTCACGATTACTTTTCTTTAATAATCCATTTTAAGGAATACAAACTTTGTGAAAATTTGCTCTGGGCTATTCCCCATCAAGTTCTAATAAAATTTGCAACAAATACGTATAATTTCATGCATTTTTCTTACTGATTTAGTTTTCACTTTAGCCAAGGCATATTAATTAAAGGTAAAGTCACGAGCAAACGTGTGTACACCCCATGATATTTAGAAAGTCAAACTAAAATGGCAAGTCACTTAAGTTGGCATTTTGTGTATGTGTAGTGTTGTTGTATTGTAATATTTATGTACACAAAGAGTGTAAACAAACCTACTAAACGTAAACAAAGCCTTTGACAAGGTGAATGTCGATATTAGTCACCTGATTGCATGACTTTACCTCTTTAATATGCCTTGCACTTTAGCGATTTTAGCGGCTAAACTCGAATTTAATACTCACCTTTACACACACTGTCTCTCCTATTATCCTTTGATAGTTTTGTTTTGATTACAAACTGAAAAAGTAAATATGGGAAGATTTTTAATTTATTCCAGTGAAAACATATCAATTTTATACGGTGTGAACACAGTATAAAACATATTCTTATGAGTCGTCCAGATTATAAGTTTTTCCGGATGGAATGTCTGTGTGTTGTAAAAAATCTTACAAAGTGGCGAATCTATATGATACCTATAAATAATCAGTAAATGTGTTATCGATCCCATAAACATGCAGCAGTATCGATTATGCCTTCGGACTTAACTTATAATGTGGCCAATATCTGGGATATGTTCGACACGAGCATTACTCTGGACGGCGCATTACATTCTTGGAAGTTTTTTTTTTGCAACATTACGCAAACAGACCTATTATGATATCGATATAAACTACTTGATAATTTCATCATGGTATGCTGCAAAAGCTATCATTTTTGACATTCGTGTAATCGATAAAACGATTTTAACCAAAAAATTGCCGTTAAAATATTTTGATTCTAATTATTTGCTAGTATATTCTAATCTCTTCAAACAAACCAATATATTCAGAGGTAACTGCTGCACATACGTAATGCTGAAAACAAACAATATTCTGGTCTATCTAGTGCCAAATAATTATTTTTATAATAAATTGAAATAACCCACATACCTTCAATGGGAAACTTATCCGATTTACCTAGTCATTGAGCTATAACAAACCTGTGGTACCACAATTGATTGAATAGTATAAAAGAGCCTAAAATAACAGACTTCCACTGTAAATAATCCAACATATCGAATCTAAAAGACCGGATTCCACTTTCATAAAATTTAATGCTACATTTGCATTTAATTTAAAGACATTCGATGGAACCCGACGTACACATGTCTCCGCTCAAAGACCTTGGCTTGATTTTTCCATGTGGCTGGTAAATAATGAACACCATCCAGTATGGTGGTCATGAATTCTTCAGGACATCAGATAAGATTTTAATTGGGTATTAAATTACAGCAGACCAGACCAACAGCCGATAGTAATGTAATTACGGTTAGAACATGTTCCACCTGAAAGACATATTCATCGTATATACCCGTGGCTACAATGACGAGCAACAAGCCTCCGGTGACGAATAGGATATTTCTTGCAAACGAATTTAAATAATGATCGGAGTAACCATAAGCCCTATTCAGTTGGGCATCCAATTCATTCATTCAAATTTTCAAACCGACCTTTATTGATATTTTTATATTCTCCAAAGCATATATTATAAGTGTGTGGTAACTTATGTATATATTTAGGTCATCATTAATAATTGGAAGAGAAGGTGTTCCCCAAACATAGAGCGGCGAAGATCGAGTTGCACTCAGTGATAAGGGAGATGTTATAAAGAGTGTTTCCAGACCGATTATATTTTTTTAAAGTTATATAAGTATTTAGATCAACAATTTTACTTTTCTATGTATTATTATTTTTTTTATTTACATTTATTTTCCCATCTAATTTTTACTTGAAAAACTGTTTTTCTCTGAATGCTTTTGCACATTTTGAGTGTGCAAAAGTTTTCATTTTATTTTCGTTGAGTTTTATTGATTTTATTTTTCTTTCGGCATATAATTGTTCAAAATTTAAATTTTCGCTTAAAACCACTAATTAACGTACTTTCAAAGACTTGCCAAACAAATGTTATCGGAGGTGTTTTTCATGTTAGCCTGATACCGAAACAGGTGATTAACGTCCAAATACATCAATTTCATTTATAAAAAGATTAAGGTACTTGATCAACAAAGTCATTGAAAAGAAAACGCCAGATATAAATCTGTTTCCGTTCGGGCGAATGAACTTTTCCACAGTCTTTAGTACAGATCTGGCTGGGAAAGATAATTCAATTTGGGTTCTTTATGCTAACATATATGATAATCCCCTTTAATCGAATCATCTTTAATTCCACTGTGCAGCATCTCTTCATATAACTACAAGTGTTTTGTAGAAAATCTCTCATAAGGGGGTGGACATCTTCCAAAATTGGACAAAAATTTTCGCGACTGTGTATGTCTATTTCTGAGAGGATACACTCTAGTCACCATATAAACAGATACTACATTTTATTTAATCCATTTGAAAATATATACACGATGTCAGTATAAATATTCAAACATTAGTCTTTATCGGTCAAAAATATTATAAAAGCTCCATATAGACCGGTTCCCAGATTTTATTTCTGGAGCCTCGTGAAGGTGCAAAATTCATTCGATCCGGTTGAAATCTAGTTTTCACTTCAACCCCATATACGCCGATACTCAGCTTAGTCTTCTTCAGCCTTCTGGAGGAGCACATTTGATCCAATCCAGTTGAAAGTTTATACGTGATGTCAGTATAATAATTCAAAAGTAAGTACTCATCGGTCCAAAATTGTATAAAGGTCCTATATAAACCGACACCTAGACTTGACTTATGGAACCTCCTGGAGAAGCAAAGTTCATCCGATCCGGTTGACATTTAGTAGGTGATCTCAGTATAACAGGTTGGCTGATAAGTCCCCGGTCTGACACATAGATGGCGTTGCTAGTATTAAATGCATATAATTTTTATATAGTACCAACCTTCAAATGATTCGTGTCAAAATTTGACGTCTGTAAGTCAATTAGTTTGTGAGATAGAGCGTCTTTTGTGAAGCAACATTTGTTATTGTGAAAAAATTGAAAAAAAGGAATTTCGTGTTTTGATAAAATACTGTTTTCTGAAGGGGAAAAATACGGTGGAAGCAAAAACTTGGCTTGTTAATGAGTTTCCGGACTCTGCCCCAGGGAAATCAACAGTAATTGATTGGTATGCAAAATTCAAGCGTGGTGAAATGAGCACGGAGGACGGTGAACGCAGTGGACGCCCGAAAGAGGTGGTTACCGACGAAAACATAAAAAAAATCCACAAAATGATTTTGAATGACCGTAAAATGAAGGTGATCGAGATAGCAGAGGCCTTAAAGATATCAAAGGAACGTGTTGGTCATATCATTCATAAATATTTGGATATGCGGAAGCTCTGTGCAAAACGGGTGCCGCGCGAGCTCACATTTGACCAATAACAACAACAACGAGTTTATGATTTTGAGCGGTGTTTGCAGCTGTTAACTCGTAATACACCCGAGTTTTTCCGTCGATATGTGACAATGGATGAATGGATCACTACACTCCTGAGTCCAATCGATATTCGGCTGAGTGGACAGCGACCGGTGAACCGTCTCCAGCCCCAGTTTTTTGGGATGCGCATGGAATAATTTTTATCGATTATCTTGAGAAGGGAAAAACCATCAACAGTGACTATTATATGGCGTTATTGGAGCGTTTGAAGGTCGAAATCGCCGCAAAACGGCCCCATATGTTCTACCAAAACAACGCACCGTGCCACAAGTCATTGAGAACGATGGCAAAAATTCATGAATTGGGCTTCGAATTGCTTCCCCACCCACCGTATTCTCCAGATCTGGCCCCCAGCGACTTTTTCTTGTTCTCAGACCTCAAAAAGATGCTCGCAGGGAAACAATTTGGCTGCAATGAAGAGGTGATCGCCGAAACTGAGGGCTATTTTGAGGCAAAACCGAAGGAGTACTACCACAATGGTATCAAAAATTGGAAGGTCGTTATAATCGTTGTATCGCTCTTGAAGGGAAGTATGTTGAATAATAAAAACGAATTTTGACAAAAAATGTGTTTTTCTTTGTTAGGCCGGGGACTTATCAGCCAACCTGTTATGCTCTCTAATAATCATGCAAAAATTGGTCTTTATGGTCTTCATCGGTGTCTCAAATGTGGACACTCTGAAAACCGAACACCTCTAGAAAATGGACAACTTTCTTGAAATGTTTGCTATACTATCACATTAAAATTAACATCTCATAAGTTGCACCTTCTTGACTTCTGTAGCACCCTAGAGAAACGAATTTAAACCAATCCGGTTAAAGTTTGGTATCAGTATATGATCTTTCATAATGGTCCACAACTATATGTAGCCCCATAAAATCTGGTCCGCAGATTTGAATTCTTGAGCGTCATGGGGGACCCAAAAGTTTTGATTTGGCTTTTGAAAGTTACGGGAAGAGAAAATTTCAATTTTATAGATTCGGTTAAAATTGTATATGGATGTCAGTATAAGCCAAGTAATTCGATGGTGGATGACAGTTTTTAGTAAAATTTTGCACGCAATTCATGATGAAGAGGAGGTCATAAGATTCTGCCTGGCACAACTTTCAGCTGTATTTCCTTTTTAATCGGCTCATTTTTCGTAAATGGAAATAATAATACCATACAATATAAATTTAACATTACATTTTATTATTAGTGAAATTTATATATATCGTTAATTCATTTTTCGTTTTTGTTTTTTTTTTTTACATGGTTTCTTTTTTGTTAATTCTTTATTTTAAACACAATAGGGATCTAAGTAGCTGTAATAGTATTTTATGGCATAACCAAATTCAAAAAAAAAATTGTTCCACTCTCTCACTTTGATTGACGATCACAATTATCATCCTCGGTACATAGATTTTAGAGTATAATAAAAAAATATCTACATACTTAACATTAAACGCGCATTGCTATTCCTTAGTCTAAGTAGCCTTCGCTTTTATTTCCGTGTTCTGTAGAAAATGCAATTGTAGCCATTGCTTCTTTCAGGATACCTTGAGTACGTATTTAAAATATTTCTTAGAATTAGATTGAGAATCAAAAAAAAAAGAGTTAATTAAACACCTTACAATTAAATATAACTGCCCCACATTGCGCTCGTTAGACTACGATTTATATCCAAATTTGTTTATGCTATGATCGTAGTCCCAATAAGGGAGTTGTCTCCGCTGCTGCTGAGGTGGACGTTGTGGTTACAATGGTATCCGTTGAGGTACCTGGTCTAGTTACCATGACCTCTTCGTGACCTCCTCCACCCGCGGGTGGCATATTGTCATGTGGCTGTGGTTGAATAAGGGGATTTTCTTGTATTGTTCTGTGATGTACCTCATGCAGATATAAAACACTGAGGCACATATCGGCCACAGTTAAATCATTTGGTTTATCATAACACGTGGATTGTGGTCCATAGAGACTGCAAATAAGCGATTGTGATGGTCCCTGCATGCTACCCTCCATTTTGGAGGCTCCTAGGATTTTTGCATTTTCATCTCTTCGCATGGTCTGCATCATACGATGTGACATGCCCATATTATCATTCATACGTGACTGCTCTCCCAAACCTTGTTGCAACATTTGGTCAAAATAACATTGGCAGTGATTTTGATTTTGACCTGCAGCTCCATCGTTGTGTTGTGTATGCAGTGGATGCAGCAAAGACTTGGCAATCGATGAGTATTCATTGCCAATTGTACCAAAAGATATTAGACTTTCGGTCAAAGGATTGAGGGTGAATTCCTTTTTCTTCAATTTACTCAAATCGTTAAGAGCATTTTGACGTACTCCATTAACAAATTGCATGGCTTCGACAGGCATTTGCCACTCAGGATTGGTTAAGGTGAAGCGTAGCAAAGACAATTCGGTCTTACCATTGTTACCGGCTGTTTGTAGCTTCTCGGCACTGGGTATTTCTGCATGGATCGACGATTCGCCTATTTGCCATTCGGGATTTCCATGTTTACGAACATCCATTTGGGCAAATGAGCAAACGTTACCAACTCCTCGTACTGAGACAGTGAAACTTCTAAAGAATTTCACAATTTGCAAGGCCTTGGGTCTGAAGACAAACAACAGTTGGAAGGGTGTAACAATGGGGCTTAGAATTTCATTTACAAAGTAGCTGGCCTTGAATTGGAAGAAATTACCAAATTCATTACGTACGGCCGAGGTATGGGCTTGATTTTTCCATGTGGCTGGTAAATAATGGACATGAGCCAGTATGGCGGTCATTAATTGTTCAGGACACCAGATAAGATTTTCATTGGGAATTAAGTTGCGGCAGACCAGACCAACGGCCGATAGTAATGTAATTATGGTTAGCACATGTTCCACCTGGAAGACATATTCATCGTATATACCCATGGCTAGAATGACGAGCAACAAGCCTCCGGTGATGAATAGGATATTTCTGGCAATTACCGCCAATAGGGGTGAAGAAAACGAATTCAAATAACGATCGGCGTAATCATAAGCCCTATTCAGTCGGGCATCCAATTCATGATCCAATTCATTGAAATGTCTCAAATACAGACGGCCATAATTTGACCATGTCCTCAAGCCCAATGCTCCTGGTTCCTTCTTTAGAATATTGGCATAGGTGAACGAGAAATACACCAATTGCCATACAAATATCACAGGTGCAAATATGAAATTAGCTATAGCCACCCACAAAATAAGTTTGGACAATCGATTGGCTAGCTCTCTCTCATTGCCACGCACTGAATAGTCATCATGCAGCTGCCAATTGTTTTGAAATGGTGATCCAGGACTACGGAAGAGTATTAAATCAATGTTGAATAATAAACCACGACTCAACGTAACCACCTCGCCCACCACTGGCAGTGTGAATCTTACGGGCAATAGATTCTTATTCATTAAAGCCACCAAATAGTTCTTAAATCTCAATATGCGATGATATATATCCAAATCTGTCAAATGATCCTTGTCGATACACATATGCTGTTCAGCCTGAACCTCACGAACCTTCTTCTTTATCTCATGCCAGGTGACATTATCCAAATTTGCGTCATCAATATGCAATGCGCTGTTGTAGAACTTCTTTATGTCCCAAAACTGCGTAATATGGTACAAGACCTTGATAGTGCGTATTAGAAAATATAAGGCAGCCACAAAGAGCACAACAAAGGTAACCCCTGTGAAACTATCAACACACTCGTCCATTGGTATGATGACATCGTCAATAGTGATTTTGGTGTGATTATCCTTCGGAATGTCTTTGCCAAAGAGTATATCATGATTTATACAATGTACGGAAAAAGTCACCAGCCAGATGACAAAGACAAATTCTATTATCTGGAAAAATTCCTCAAGTACTATGATTACAAAACCATGTTTCTGATGATATTGATACATTCGTGTAAAAAAGGAATCCAAGTCCTCGATATGATTCCATCTTGCTCGATTTATTTCGGGTACTGTGTGCAAAAGAACACCAGTGCTTCTTGGTGTCTCCTCGACATCGTTCGCAGCTTCGTAGTCATGACCTTCAGTCATAATTTTATGCTCTTCATTTAACGTTTTATAATTCACATTCGAATTGGCCATCGAAAATTAACGCAAACACTAACAAATGGTATTCTATTCTATTTTCTTTGTTTTAACTTAAAGAGAGTCAATTGAGTACAATAATAATATGTTTTTATATAAATCATTGGTAAACAGCTGTTGATTTGAATACCCAGCTGGTTACGGTAAAAATTAACGGCGTCATATTTGCGTACACATTGACGGCGTATAGTGTGACGAATCTAAAAATAAGAAGAAACCCGGTTTGGTAAAACGTATTAACTATTCAAGGAAAATTTATTTTAAAGCGACATGCACACTATAAAGAAATTGAAACAAGTATATACGGCCGTAAGTTCGGCCAGGCCGAAGCTTATGTACCCTCCATCATGGATTGCGTAGAAACTTCATCTAAACACTGCCATCCACAATCGAATTACTTAAGTTGCGGTAACGCTTGCCGATGGCAAGGTATCTTAAAACCTCCTAACACCATCTTTTAAATTGTATGTAAGTTCATACGTGGTATATATTAAATCAAAAAAAGATCGATCCAATACGTATATAATTCAGTTTGACAAAGTAGACATAAAATTTTGACAAAATTTTCTACAGAAATAAAATTTTAACAAAATTTTCTATAGAAATAAAATTTTTAAAAAATTTTCTATAGAAATAAAAATTTTGACAAATTTTTCTATAGAAAAAAAATGTTGACAAAAATTTCTACAGAAATAAAATTTTAACAAAATTTTCTATAGAAATAAACGTTTGACAAAATTTTCTATAGAAATAAAATCTTGGTAGACTATTTTTGGCTCGAGTGGCAACCATGATTATGAACCGAATAAAATTTGAACAAAATTTTCTATAGAAATAAAATTTTGACAAAATTTTTTATAGAAATAAAATTTTGACAATGATGAAAATTTTATTATGAACCGAATAAAATTTTAACAAAATTTTCTCTAGAAATAAAATTTTGACAAAATTTTCTATAGAAATAAAATTTTGACAAAATTTTCTATAGAAATAAAATTTTGGTAGATTATTTCTGGCTCTAGTGGTAACCATGATTATGAACCGATATGGACCAATTTTTGTGTGATTGGACCAATTTTGGTATGGTTGTTAGCGACCATATACTAACACCACGTGCCTAATTTGAACCGGATCGGATGAATTTTGCTTCTCCAAGAGGCTCCGGATGTCAAATCTGGAGAATGTTTTATATGGGGGCTATATATAATTATGGACCGATATGGACCAATTTTTGCACAGTTGTTAGAGACCATATACCAATACCATGTACCAAATTTCAGCCGGATCGGATGCAATTTGCTCCTCTTTTAGGCTTCGCAAGCCAAATCTGGGGATCGGTTTATATGGGGGCTATATATAATTATGGACCGATGTGGACCAGTTTTTGCATGGTTGTTAGAGACCATATACCAACATCATGTACCAAATTTCAGCCGGATCGGATGCAATTTGCTCCTCTTTTAGGCTTCGCAAGCCAAATCTGGAGATCGGTTTATATGGGGTCTATATATAATTATGGACCGATGTGTACCTATTTTTGCATGGTTGTTAGAGACCATATACCAACATCGTGTACCAAATTTCAGCCGGATCGGATGAAATTTGCTTCTCTTTGAGGCTCCGCAAGCCAAATCTGGGGATCGGTTTATATGGGGGCTATATATAATTATGGACCGATGTGGACCAGTTTTTGCATGGTTGTTAGAGACCATATACCAACATCGTGTACCAAATTTCAGCCGGATCGGATGAAATTTGCTTCTCTTTGA
Organism: Haematobia irritans; assembly: GCF_050003625.1. NCBI lineage: Eukaryota > Metazoa > Arthropoda > Insecta > Diptera > Muscidae > Haematobia > Haematobia irritans. Next base: position 211,818,233 of record NC_134399.1, on the reverse strand, counting down.
GGCTCCGCAAGCCAAATCTGGGGATCGGTTTATATGGGGGCTATATATAATTATGGACCGATGTGGACCAGTTTTTGCATGGTTGTTAGAGACCATATACCAACATCATGTACCAAATTTCAGCCGGATCGGATGAAATTTTCTTCTCTTTGAGGCTCCGCAAGCCAAATCTGGGGATCGGTTTATATGGGGGCTATATATAATTATGGACCGATGTGAACCAATTTTTGCATGGTTGTAAGAGACCATATACCAACACCATGTACCCAATTTCAGCCGGATCGGATGAAATTTGCTTCTCTTTTAGGCTCCGCAAGCCAAATCTGGGGATCGGTTTATATGGGGGCTATATATAATTATGGACCGATGTGGACCAATTTTTGCATGGTTGTTAGAGACCATATACCAACACCATATACCAAATTTCAGCCGGATCGGATGAAATATGCTTCTGTTAGAGGCTCCACAAGCCAAATCTGAGGGTCCCTTTATATGGGGGCTATACGTAAAAGTGGACCGATATGGCCCATTTTCAATACCATCCGACCTACATCGATAACAACTACTTGTGCCAAGTTTCAAGTCGATAGCTTGTTTCGTTCGGAAGTTAGCGTGATTTCAACAGACGGACGGACGGACGGACGGACATGCTTAGATCGACTCAGAATTTCACCACGACCCAGAATATATATACTTTATGGGGTCTTAGAGCAATATTTCGATGTGTTACAAACGGAATGACAAAGTTAATATACCCCCATCCTATGATGGAGGGTATAAAAATGAGATTTTCAATAACGTACATCCAAAGAAATTTGTTAGTATGGACAGTAGAAAATTCTGCTAAAACAGCAGAAAGTCTGCTTAAAAAGGGAGAGCACTGAACACAATTAAAACAATATTTTATTCATCAAATATTTGCTCAAAAATCTGAATAATTATCAAATTGAGGTATAACTGCAAACAAAATATTTGCTGATCGTATTTAGGAGCTTGTAAGAATATTACAGTGCAAAAATATACCAAAAACTACTTTTGGTTCTTAAATATGCTTTGGGGACAAATGTATAACATAAATATTTTATAATTTGTTGTTCGTTAGCCCCTGAAGTACAAAAACATAACAGCAGACATCGAATGCTGTTTTTAGCAGATTTTTGAGTGGTGTAAAATAAGGAGCAAAGAAAAAAAACCTACCCATGACTCATTTGAAATATGGATTACTTGAAAATATCCACTTCAGGGTTCCTCTTAGGACATTGCGTAGTAGTGATTTGTTTCATATACCCCGTCTTAGGACTAATTATGGTTCCAATGAACAAATGAGTCGTGCATTGGCTGAATTTAATAATATCTTCAATGAGGATATTGATATATTTGATAAATTTTTTAATATTCTAGATTTAATATATTTTTAGTTTTAAGTAGTCTTTAAGGAATGTTATATTTCCATAGACTTAAATAAATAAACAACTGAATGTTATGGCCGGCTTTATTTTTTGATTTTCGCGCTAAAATTTTCACATTTGTCTTATTAAAATAATTAATTCTACTCTACAGAACTACTACCCTGCCAGCATTTCAATGTTCCATTTCATCCTCATCGCTACCACAGACTCGTAAGTGACACTGCAACAATCGCCAACTGTGATAGTATTTTGCCATCACTATTCGCATGAAAGTATTTTGCCATCACTATTGTCACAAGAGCCATTTTATATTTTGCGAAACACCAAGCGAAACTGGCTTATTATAATTTATTTCAATGAAAACGAAAATAAAGTGCTGAAAACATAGTTATTACGCTTAAAATTGTTAAAAGTAAATTGGTGAACAATTTTTGACTTTCCAAATGGAATAAAGTGATAGTTTTTCAAATATTTTCCAGACACGCTGCCTCCTTTGGGAATAAAAGTACTGGCTGATAGACGCTACAACATTTAACTTACAACTTGTAACTCAACATCAAACTCTTATTAATGCATAAAAATGTGTTAAATGTGATGTGATAGCCGTATAAATGTTATATTTATGAGAATTTATAAATGTTTCATAAAATTAATAAACATCTAAACAATCGTGTTTTACATGACCACAATGATTCTTTTACAACTATCTTAAAATGCACTTTGTCTGATTGTTTGAAGGGGCTCTTATTGGCGTCCTTCTAAATGTATCCAGAAGGGCTCCTAATAATTGCACTCATGCGATACTTTTTTGTAGTAACTTGGCGTGGTACAACTTCTCAATAGTGACGGCGCTTTTCCGAAGAGTTTTGGATATCGTATACGACTGTTTTCGACGTAGTGGGGATTCACTGAAGCGCCCCCAAATTCAAAAAATGTTGGCAGGGTAGGAATGTGCTCGTTTTCATCTATATTTTAAAATATTTGAATAAACGTTTTTGGTGGAAAAACGTTTCGTAAAGTTTCTCTAAGAAAAGTTTAAAATTTCTCAACGGCAAAACTATAGGTGTTTTAAATCGACAAGGTCTGGGTTCGAATCACGGTTGCCACAGTTGGTACAATTCTACCAAAAATGATAGATTTTTTACTGTTTGGTAGATTGGTAGAATTATTGATTAAATTTTTTTATAGAAATAAAAACCAAATTTCCAAAAAAACACAAACAATTTTGGCAAAAACTGTTAAAAAAACATACAATAGCGGTAAAATTTTCTATAGAAATGAAATTTTGACATTTTTTGACTAAATTTTCTATAAAAATAAAATTTTCGTTTTTGTTTTTTATTGTTGGTTTGTACTTCAATCATATTTGTTGCTTTGATCTCAGCTTTAAAACCAGTGCGTTGAGTAAACTAAAAGAGTAGCTTAACCAACAGAGGAAAGTAATGTTTGTTAAATTTATCTGGGCAAAGCCCTATAGACTGCAAGATGGTTGGATGGACTCACGTTTCGGAATTACCACATTCCTCATCAGCATCCTCTACTTGCAGCAAAACTATCAACAATAAATTCGGGTAGTTCACTAAACCCAAAGTAAACCACACTCGAACCCTCCGAAAAAAGGTTTATGATAGTTGGCCTTTGCCTAAATATTTTTTTGATAAAATTTTCTATAGAAATAAAATTTTGCAAAAATTTTCTATAGAAATAAAATTTTGACCTCTGTGGTCATATGAGTCTAAATCGGACGAAAGATATATATGGGAGCTATATCTAAATCTGAACCGATTTGGCTGATATTTTGCAAGCTTTTCGAGGCTCATAAAATATTCGGATGTACGGAATTTGAAGAACATCGGTTGATGAACACGCCAATTATGACCAGATCGGGGAAAAATATAACAGGTTGGCTGATAAGTCCCCAGTCTGACACATAGATGGCGTCGCTAGTATTAAATGCATATTATTTTTATATAGTACCAACCTTCAAATGATTCATGTCAAAATTTGACGTCTGTAAGTCAATTAGTTTGTGAGATAGTGCGTCTTTTGTGAAGCAACTTTTGTTATTGTAAAAAAAATGGAAAAAAAAGGAATTTCGAGTTTTGATTAAATACTGTTTTCTGAAGGGAAAACATACGGTGGAAGCAAAAACTTGGCTTGATAATGAGTTTCCGGACTCTGCCCCAGGGAAATCAATAATAATTGATTGGTATGCAAAATTCAAGCGTGGTGAAATGGGCGAGGAGGACGGTGAATGGTGAACGCAGTGGACGCCCGAAAGAGGTGGTTACCGACGAAAACATAAAAAAATACACAAAATGATTTTGAATGACCGTAAAATGAAGTTGATCGAGATAGCAGAAGCCTTAAAGATATCAAAGGAACGTGTTGGTCATATCATTCATCAATATTTGGATATGCGGAAGCTCTGTGCAAAATGTGTGTCGCGCGAGCTCACATTTGACCAAAACCAACAATGTGTTGATGATTCTGAGCGGTGTTTGAAGCTGTTAACTCGTAATACACCCGAGTTTTTCCGTCGATATGTGACAATGGATGAAACATGGCTCCATCACTACACTCCTGAGTCCAATCGACAGTCGGCTGAGTGGACAGCGACCGGTGAACCGTCTTCGAAGCGTGGAAAGACTTAAAAGTCCGCTGGCAAAGTAATGGCCTCTGTTTTTTGGGATGCGCATGGATTAATTTGTATCGATTATCTTGAGAAGGGAAAAACCATCAACAGTGATCATTATATGGAGTTATTGGAGCGTTTGAAGATCGAAATCGCGACAAAACGGCCCCATATGAAGAAGAAAAAAGTGTTGTTCCACCATGACAACGCACCGTGCCACAAGTCATTGAGAACGATGGCAAAAATTCATGAATTGGGCTTCGAATTGCTTCCCCAGATCTTCCCCAGATCTTCTCCAGATCTGGCCCCCAGCGACTTTTTCTTGTTCCCAGACCTCAAAAGGATGCTCGCAGGGAAAAAAATTGGCTGCAATGAAGAGGTGATCGCCGAAACTGAGGCCTATTTTGAGGCAAAACCGAAGGAGTACTAACAAAATGGTATCAAGAAATTAGAAGGTCGTTATAATCGTTGTATCGCTCTTGAAGGGAACTATGTTGAATAATAAAAACGAATTAAAAAAAAAGTTTTTTTTGTTGTTAGACTGGGGACTTATCAGCCAACCTGTTATATCTAAATCTGAACCAATTTTTTCCAAAATCAATAGCGATTGTCTCTGTCCCAGAAAACGACCCTATGCCAAATTTGATAACGATCGGACTTAAACTGCTACCTGTACTTTGCACACAAAAATACATGAATAGACGGACGGACGGACATACAGACGGACATTGCTAAATCGACTCAGAATTCAATTCTAAGACGATCGGTATACTAAACGATGGGTCTCAGACCTTTCCTTCGTGGCGTTATATACAAATGCACAAACTTATTATACCCTGTACCACAGCAATGGTGAAGGGTATAATAACAGACGACGTTAGGTATTACAGCAAACTGTTAGTGCTTTACCTTTTTCAGCAGAGTTTTTTGCAATGTCTAATTGCAAATTTGGATGCAAATTAGCTATTTTTATCGGCTCGTTTACAATAAATCCTATTTTACTACTCGCCAGAATATGGAGTATAAAAAATATGCAATATCACATTATCCACTGAAAATTATTTTCTTGGAATGTAGGTACACTTCAGCGTATTTGCCTTGATTATATCTAATTAAATTGCTTAAGACATATCAGCACTTTTGCTGACCTGTTGCCAGCACGATTTCGACGTCATACGTCGTCGTTTTTTGATAATTACGTTCTACGAATGTTATTTTAATTAAATTTTGATCGCCAATAAATGATATGGACGAAAATATCACTACTTCAAAACCCATTCGCTATAAAAAAAATGGTGAATAACCATAATAAATAAATAAAATTATAAAATGTTTCTATAAAATTTGTTTTTGTTTATGAATAACCTAAAGGGGTATAACCACAAAAGTATTATCTCGTAAAGGTATACGATTTTGCAAAAGAACTGCGCAATACGGAAATAATATCAACCATAGGGGTGGTCAATATATTTTTATTTATTTATGTTCAATTCTCTGCAATTATTAAGAATGATTTTCCTAATTAATTTGGCGAAATATATTAAAGCACATTGACCCCTACATTTTTTGATAAATTTCGAATGTAATATTTTGATTTGGGTTTATGGGTTTTGAAAATATTGAGAACTAGTCCATAATAACATAATATCCCTACACAGAGAAAAAAAGCTTACTCAGTTCTAAAGATTTTGTCTTCAATTTTTTGGTATTGATTCTGAGTCAAAAAAGCGTAGAATCATAAAAAATTATATACAGAATATATAAAAATTCTAATTTACTTAAAAAAAATTAAGTTCTTTAATAAATATATTAACCGCACTTAAATTCTCGAATTTAAACTGAACTTAAAGTAGTATAAATTATGGCATTTTTAGCTTTTTACATAACCAAGGATTCCTACAATAATTTGAGCTTACGAATGTGAATGAGTCAATACCAAACTTTTTTTTTCGAGCATCGTGACTTATTTGTGAGAAAAAGGAGCATTAGAAAAGCAAACATTTTGATCGTAAATCATCGACGTAGCATCAAAACTCTTCGGCATACGAAATTTTTCTACTGTATGTCTCTAGTAAATGGGCTTTAATAAACAAAAATTGGGGGGGGGGGGGTTTCCGCACACAGAAATAAAATTTTCTGATTCAATCACGAAATTAATTGATCCAATTAATTTTTTAATTGAAATTTCTGCAATTACAGAAATAATAGTATCAATTAAAAAATTAATTGATACAATTAAAAAATTAATTGATACAATTAACAAGTATATACAGCACTAAGTTCGGCCGGGCCGAATCTTAAATACCCACCACCATGAACCAAATATTAGGGTTTCCTTTGAAATTTCAGGAGGGCTTGAGGACACTTCCCCAAAATAAATTTAAAGATTTCACCTATGAGGATTATATCGGATCCTGGATTTATAAGAACCATTTTTGTTTGAGTTTTAGAGGAATCATTAACATCTCTTCTAAGTGTGCAAGAAAATTATAAAATAACGTCTTGATTTGAAATTTTAAATCTGTAGAAGTAAAATCTGGAAATTTTACATTGAGTTTCAAGCAATTTTCATGATCAGTGCGCCTTCTACACCCTCAAGAAGTGAAGTCGCTCTATACGGAGGCATTACCAAATGGACCGATAAAAACTTAATCCGATACACGTTTTTGTGAGCCTAAAATACCAGAATATTTACAATTTCAGGCAAATCAGATAAAAACTACGGTTTATAGAAACCCAAGGAGTTAAATCGGGAGATCGTTCTTATGAAGGCTTTACTAAAATATGGACCGATACTCACCTTTTTCGGCACACCTCTTTATGACCCGAAAATACCTCTAGATTTCCAATTTCAGGCAAATAGGATAAAAACTTCGGATTCTAGAAGCCCAATAAGTAAAATCGGGAAATCGGTCTATACCAAAATATGGACCGATACTTACCATTTTCGGCACACCTCTTTATGGTAAAAAAATACCTCTAGATTTCAAGTTTCAGGCAAATTGGATAAAAACTACGGTTTCTATAAGCCCAATAAGTAAAATCGGGAGGTCGTTTTATATGGGGACCATACCAAAACAGGGACGATACTCACAATTTTTGGCACACGCATTTGCGGTCCTACAATACCTCTAGATTTCCAATTTCAGGTAAATTGAATAAAAACTGCGTTTTCTATAAGCCCAAGAAGTAAAATCGGGAGATCGGTCTATATGGGGGCTATACCAAAATATGGACCGATACTCACAATTTTTGGCACACGTTTTTGTGGTACTACAATACCTCCAGATTTCCAATTTCAGGTAAATTGAATAAAAACTGCGGTTTCTATAAGCCCAAGAAGAAAAATCGGGAGATCGGTCTATATGGGGGCTATACCAAAACATGGACCGATACTCACCATTTTTGGCACATCTCTTTATGGTCATAAAATACCTCTAGATTTTAAATTTCAGGCAAATTGGATAAAAACTACGATTTCTATAAGCCCAAGACCCCAAATCGGGAGGTAGGTTTATATGGGGACTATATCAAAACCTGGACCGATATAGCCCATCTTCGAACTTGACCTGCCTGCAGACAAAAGACGAGTTTGTGCAAAATTTCAGCACGATTGCTTCATTATTGAAGACTGTAGCGTGATTACAACAGACAGACAGACAGACAGACAGACGGACAGACGGACATCGTTATATCGTCTTAGAATTTCTCCCTGATCAGGAATATATATACTTTATATAGTCGGAAATCGATATTTCGATGCGTTACAAACGGAATGACAAACTTATTATACCCCCGTCACCATTCTATGGTGGTGGGTATAAAAAATTGATTGATACTATTAATTTTTGTTTCAATTAAACAATTTGTTGATTCATTTAAATGTTTAATTGAATATTTTTTAAAACTCAATTAAAATTTTAATTGGAAAATTTGTTGTGAAATTTTTTTCTGTGCGTATTCTTTTATGAATTTTTCTCACACTTCGATACCCAGTAAAAAAATTTGGAAGTTCTTCCAAAGACCCAACTTTAAAAGCACTATCCTCTGGAAGCACTCCCAATGATGTTCTTTATTTTAACTACTCAGAAAGTTCTTTTCATTCAATTTTTTATAACATGCTTTTTTCATACTTTTACCCCATTTTCAGGAAGCTCCATAAGTGCTACGTTAGCTAACGAACTTTTAAACCGTACTATGGACATGTCCGTCATCATGTCTATATATTCCATATGTCAGTTAAGAACTTAACTGCTAAAAAATTTTCAGTTAAAGTTAACCGGAGAGAAGATATTTCGATTTTACTTTCTGTTAACTGGGAGTTAAATTCTAACGGAGATACATGAAAATGACCGTTAATGGGTAATCATTTAAATTTTGTTGAAAAAAATTCTAAATCCAATCTGAAAAAATTTTGCATTTTTGAAAATATTTGAGGTCAAACGTTTCAGACAAGCGTTAGAATCCATTAAAAATTATAAAAAAATTATAAAAAGTATTTATTTGACAAAATATCACAGAATTTTTTTAATTTATATCCAAAACATTGAATTCGGATCACACCTAAAGAAGTGATGCAAATTCAGTGCAACAGCTGTTAAAATGGAGGACTTCCTATGACAAGCCCGCTTCATCGCTTCTACGTCAATTTTGCACCGCTTCCGGATATATAAAATATAAATAAAATATATAAAAATTCTAATTCTAATTCTATTTGGTCAAATTCTCAAAATAAACTTATCCCTGCCAGCATTTCAATATTTCATTTCGTCCTCATCGCTACCACAGACTAAACACTACAACAGTCACCAACTGTGATGGGGAAAACGTATCAAAAAGTGCGAAATGTACATGAAAGTATTTTGCCATCACTATTGTCACAAGAGCCATTTTATATTTTGTGAAACACTAAACGCCACTAGCTTATTATAAATTATTTAAATAAAATCGAAAATGAAGTGCCGAAAACATAGTTATTACGCTTAAAATTGTGAAATGTATATTGATGACAAATTTTCGACTTTCCAAATGGATTATTTAAAAAATAAAATTTTGACAACATTTTCTATAGAAGTAAAATTTGGAGAAAATTTTCTATAGAAATAAAATCTTAACAAAACTTTCTATAGAAATAAAATTTTGACAAAATTTTCCATAAAAATAAAATTTTGACAAAATTTTCTATAGAAATAAAATTTTGGTAGATTATTTTTGACTCGAGTGGCAACCATGATTATAAACCGATATGAACCAATTTTAGTGTGGTTAGGGATCGGCTATATATAACTATAGACCTATATGGACAAATTTTGGCATGGTTATTAGCGGCCATATACTAACACCACGTTGCAAATTTCAACCGGATCGAATGAATTTTACTTCTCCAAGAGGCTCCGGAAATCAAATCTGGGGAACGGTTTATATGAGGGCTATATATAATTATGGACCGATATGGACCAATTCTTGCGTGTTTGTTAGAGACCACATACTAACACCACGCTCCAAATTTCAACCGGATCGGATGAATTTTGCTCCTCCAAGAGGCTCCGGAGGTCAAATCTGGGGATCGGTTTATATGGGGGCTATATATAATTATGGACCTTTATGGACCAATTTTTGCATGGTTGTTAGAGACCCTATACTAATACTATGTACCAAATTTCAGCCGGATCGGATGAAATTTGCTGCTCTTAGAGGATCCGCAAAGCAAATCTGGGGATCGGTTTATATAGGGGCTATATATAATTATGGACCGATATGGACCAATTTTTGCATGGTTGTTAGATAACATATACTAACACCACGTACTAATATGCTACACTTATAGGATCCGCAAGCCAAATCTGGGGGTCCGTTTATATGGGGGCTATACGTAAAAGTGGACCGATATGGCCCATTTGCAATACCATACGACCTACATCAATAACAACTACTTGTGCCAAGTTAGAAGTTTAGTTTAATTTTTTTTTCTTTGTTCATAATTATTTATAGACTCCTCTATATAAGCTGATCAAGAACTGAAAGGCTGAAGAAGTTCTAAAATACCATGAAATCGTAACCCAAGTAATTCTATTGTGGATTATAGTCTTTAGTAGACAGGGTACATTACGACCGTATATACTTGTGTAAAGGGTGATACGGTCAAAATTTGGTCAATATAAACTTGACGTATTTCTTTCAATTTTGCATATAAAAAACACTGAACACCCCTCATTTTGAAGGTGTGTGTGTAGAATGTTGCTCCTATTTTGATTTTGGAATTCACTTTTCAGTTGTCAAAATGCCATCCAAACAAGAAGAGCAGCGTATCAAAATTTTGCTCGCGCATCGCGAAAATCCGAGCTACTAGCACGCAAAGCTGGAAAAATCGCTAAAAGTGGCCAAATCAACCGTTACAAATGTAATTAAAGTGTTTGGGAAACGTTTGTCGACAGCCAGGAAGTCTGCATCGGGGGGAAATCGAAAACCGGAAGCCGCTGAGACGACAAAGAGAGTTGCCGGTAGTTTCAAGCGAAACCCTAACCTCTCTCTCCGAGATGCCGCAAATAAGCTGGGTGTATCGTCTACAACCGTACATCGAGCCAAAAAACGAGCCGGACTATCGACTTACAAGAAGGTAGTGACTCCAAATCGCGATGATAAACAAAATACGACGGCCAAAGCGCGATCCCGGAGGCTGTACACGACGATGGTGACGAAGTTTGACTGCGTGGTAATGGACGACGAAACCTACGTCAAAGCCGACTACAAGCAGCTTCCGGGACAGGAGTTTTATACGGCAAAAGGAAGGGGAAAGGTAGCAGATATTTTCAAGCACATAAAACTGTCAAAGTTCGCAAAGAAAAACCTGGTTTGGTAAGCCATCTGTACCTGTGGCTTGAAAAGCAGCATTTTCATAGCTTCCGGGACTGTCAACCACGAAATTTACGTGAAAGAGTGTTTGAATAAACGCCTGCTGCCTTTCCTGAAGAAACACGGTTGTTCCGTACTGTTTTGGCCGGATTTGGCATCTTGCCATTACGGTAAAAAGGCCATGGAGTGGTACGCCGCCAACAACGTGCAGGTGGTTCCCAAGGACAAGAACCCTCCCAACACGCCAGAGCTCCGCCCAATTGAGAAATACTGTGCTATTGTCAAGCGGAACCTAAAGAAGACCAAAAAACTGCTAAGGACGAGCAGCAGTTCAAGGCAAACTGGCTTTCTGCGGCGAAGAAGGTGGACAAGGTGGCTGTACAAAATCTGATGGCAGGTGTCAAGCGTGAGGCCCGGCAATTCGGATTTGGAAAAGCGAAAGCCTAACTGAATATTTTTTCTGAATTTTATAATAATTGAACTTGAAAAAGAAATTTAATTTGATTTTATAAATAATCGATTTCACCGATTTACACGCGTTTTCCCTTGACCAAATTTTGATCGTATCACCCTTTATCATCTAAAGTTTATAGCTTTTTCAGGGATCGTATTTTTGTCAAATCTCAATGAAGAAAGTCCAGTAATGATGTACTCTCACATTCTTTATTTTTATACCCTCCATCACATCGAAATATTGGTCTAAGACCTCATGTATACTTGATGTATACTTTACATATATTCTGGGTCGTGGTGAAATTCTGAGTCGATCTAGCGATGTCAGTCCGTCTGTCCGTCTGTCCGGCTGTCCGGCTGTCCGTCCGTCTGTGGAAATCACGCTAACTTCCGAACTAAAGAAGCTATCGACTTGAAACTATGCACAAGTAGTTGTCATTGATGTAGGTCGGATGGTATTGCAAATGGGCCATATCTGACCACTTTTACGTATAGCCCCCATATAAACGGATTTCATCATTTTAGTTAAAATTTTCCAAAATTAATTAAATTTTAAAAATTAACCAAAATTGTTCTTCCTGGCCGGTTCACTGTTTTTGCTGCCTATCTTCTTGTAATATTTGCTGTATTGCTAGCATCCATTTATTATTTTGTTCAGGCCGTGTTCTTTAGTTTAATTTTTTCTTTGTTGTTTATATTTATCTTAAAAAAATCTTAATACATAAAACTTATAAAACTAATACACAAATAGAAAAAAAATAAATAAATCTTAACAATTTCCTATGTTGTTGTTGTTGTTTTTTTTTTTTTTTTAATGAGACACATTCAATTACAATTTAATCACAGATGATTGTTTCTTATTGTTACCATATCAATATAATAACATAATTATATTGAATCAATAGCCATACATATAGATTTGATAACCCAAATTTGATGTCTGATTGCAACTGATCAATATCTTACAAAAATCTAATCCAGTACCGCCATCCACAAAATAGGTATCGCAAGCAGTTGTCGACACATCTGCATAAATTTGAACGCAACTCACGCATAATCCTTTTCGATTTTCCCCCGGATAACGTATGAGAACTTCTGCATCCTCGTTGCGAGTGAATTGTGTTTCGTCCATGTAGGTCAAGATTAAACGATCACCTGAAACAAAACGATAATAAATCATTTTAATATTTGCTGAATTAACAGATACATAAAATCAATATGCCTAAGTTTCAGTTACTACACTGAAAAAAATGTTGAGCTAATATGAAATAACAGGCTATTTCAGCAAAATTAATTATTTCTTTAAAATTAATAAATTTGACTTCCTTTTTATTTTATTCCTTTTATTTTTGTTAAAAATTAATTATTCTCCAATTTGTAGGTTTTTAAATTTTCGGACAAAATTTCATTTCAATTTTTTTTTTTTTTTGGAATTAAGAAAACATTTTTACTTTGAAGTATCCGTTATAATTTGAATTTTTAAACTGGCATTTGTTTGTACGTGAATACCTTAAAAAATTTTAATTTTATTGATCCTAGATTTAACTCCAAATAGGTTGCTAAAACATGTCTTTATTTTAGATAAACCGCATCTTTGACTCGAAATCAATACCAAATTCCTCAAGAGAAGGCCAAAATCATTGGATCCAAGTAAACTTTTTTTAGTGCACATAAACCTATCCCTAGTTTTGACTAACTTTCTAATAGGTCCATAAGTATATATACCCATATATAACGACCCCCTAAAATTTGATTCCTGAAGCCTCATGCACTGAAAAAAATATTGTGAGGCTTTAAAATAAGAATGCGAATTTTGCTTAGCATAGAAGACACATTTCGCTAATATAAAATGTTTTCCTTGTCGATAAGCCTTTCAATGAAAACTTTTTGTCCTTATAGTTAAGTGATTCGACTTAAAATTGGATATCTTTACATGCAAGACAATTCTGTTTGATTAAGGTCTACTTGGCTTTAATAGTTCTGGAAACTTCTTTAAAATTAATGAAATCGTCATTTGTTTGTTTGTTAACATTTTGTATCTTGACTACAAAGTAAAAAACGCGTTCAAAATTAAGAGATATTTTTCAATATTTTATTTCAAACACGTCTTTTACATCAAACATAGCATAATTTCTACTTAAAGTCTAATCTGAATTTAACAATTTAAATTCCCTGCAAAAAAAAATTGGAAAAATTGGAAGGAACTCACAACTTTAAAGTATTTCCAAAAGATGTACTTCCAACGATGTTCTTAATTTTAATTACACGGGATTTGATTCAATTTTTGCAACTCGCTCCATTTCTTATTTTTAACGGGTAATTTTAACTTTTTTGTTTCAAAAAGGTTAAAAACAGAATAAGAAAAATGGTACAAATTATTGACTTTTTGTCGAAAAAATGCTAAATCCATTCAAGAAATATTGCGAATCTTTGAAAATATTTTTGGTCAAACTTTTCAGACAAGCCTTACAATGCATTAAAAATCATAAAAGAAATTATAAAAATTATTTATTTGGCAAAATATGACAAAATTTTTTAATTCACATCCAAAGCACTGAATTCGAATCACACCTTAAGAAGTGATGCAAAATTCAGTGCTATGGCTGTTGAAATGATGGACATCCTTCCTATAGCCATGGTCGCCACTCGTGTCAAATATAATCTACGAAAATTTTACGAAAAATCGACCAAATTTAAAAAATTGTCTTGTCATAATTTTATTTCTATAGGAAACTTTCTCAAAATTTTATTTCTATAGGAAATTTTATCAAAATGTTTTTTCTATAGAAAATTTTGTCTAAATTTTATTTCTATAGAAAATTTTGTCTAAATTTTATTCCTATAGAAAATTTTGTCAAAATTTTATTTCTATAGAAAATTTTGTCAAAATTGTATTTCTATAGAAAATTTTTTCAAAATTTTATTTCTATAGAAAATTTTTTCAAAATTTTATTTCTATAAAAAATTTGGTCAAAATGTTATTTCTATAGAGAATTTTGTCAAAATTTTATTTCTATAGAAAATTTTGTCAAAATGTTATTTCTATACAAAATTTGTCAAAATTCTACTTCTAAAGAAATTTTTGTCAAAATTTTATTTCTATAGAAAATTTTGTCAAAATTTTATTTCCATAGAATATTTTGTCAAAAAAGGGTTTTCTTTAGAAAATTTTATCAAAATTTTATTTCTATAGAAAATTTTGTCCAATTTTTGTTTCTATAGAAAATTTTGTCAAAATGTTATTTCTATAGACAATTTTGTCAAAATTTTATTTTTATAGAATATTTTGTCAAAATGTTATTTCTATAGAAAATTTTGTCAAAATTTTATTTCTATAGCAAATGTTGTCAAAATTTTATTTCTATAGAAAATGTTGTCAAAATTTTATTTCTATAGAACATTTTGTCAATATTTTATTTCTATAGAAAATTTTGTCAATATTTTATTCTATAGAAAATGTTTTCAAAATTTTATTCTATAGAAAATTTTTTCAAAATTTTATTTTCATAGAAAATTTTGTCAAAATTTTATTTCTATAGAAAATTTTTTCAAAATTTTATCAAAATGTTATTTTTATAGAAAATTTTGTCAAAATGTTATACTCGTATCTATAGAATATTTTGTCAAATTTTTATTTCTATAGAAAATTTTGTCAACATTTTTTCTCTAGAAAATGTTGTCAATATTTAATTTCTATAGAAAATGTTGTCAAAATTTTATTTCTATAGAAAATTTTGTCAAAATTTTATTTCTATAGAAATTTTTGTCAAAATTTTATTTCTATAGAACATTTAGTTAAAATTTTATTTCTATAGAAAATTTTGTCAAAATTTTATTTCTATAGAAAATTTTGTCAAAATTTTATTTCTATAGAAAATGTTGTCAACATTTTATTTCTATAGAAAATTTTGTCAAAATTTTATTTTTATAGAATATTTTGTCAAAATTTTATTTCTATAGAAATTTTTGTCAAAATTTTATTTCTATAGAAAATTTTTTCGAAATTTCATTTATTTAGAAAATTTTGTCAAAATTTTATTTCTATAGAAAATGTAAAAATTTTATTTCTATAGAAAATTTTGTCAAAATTTTATTTCTATAGAAAATTTTGTCAAAATTTTATTTCTATAGAAAATTTTGTCAAAATTTTATTTCTATAGCAAATGTAAAAATTTTATTTCTATAGCAGATTTTGTCAAAATTTTATTTCCATAGAAAATTTTGTCAAAATTTTAATTTTATAGAAAATTTTGTCAAAATTTTATTTCTATAGAAGATTTTGTCAAAATTTAATTTCTGACCAATTTTATATGTAGCCTCCATATAAACGGACCAGATTTGGCTTGCGGAAGCTCTAGGAGAAGCAATATTCATCCAATCCGGTTGAAATTTGGTACATGGTGTTAGTATATGGTCTCTAATATTTACGCTAAAATTGGTCCATATCGGTCCATAATTATATATATTGCCCTCATATAAATCGATTCCCAGATTTGAACTCCGGAGCCTCTTGGAGGAATAAATTTCATCCGATTCGGTTGAAATTTGGTACGTTGTGTAAGGATTTGGCCATACCAAAATTGTTCCATATCGGTCTATAGTTATATATAGACACCCTATCAAACAAAAATTGTTCCATATCAGTTCATAATTGTATATAGCCCCCATATAAAGAAATCCCCATCACCAACAGTTCAAATAGGTTCGTATTTATAGACTCCCTAATTTATATACAGATCAAGAACTGATTTATATTCGTTTTAAATCCGCCTCTTTTTGTCTAATACGATACGACGATGTTAAGAAGTTTTAAGATACCTTGCCATCGGTAAGTATTACCACAACCCATGTAATTCGATTGTGGATGACAGTCTTTTGTAGAACTTTTTACGCCATCCATGGTGGAGGGTGCATAAGATTCGACCTAGCCGAACTTACGCCGTAAATACTTGTTTCATTTAAAAATCAGTCATTGAAATAACTGTTTTTTCTCCTCATATATATATTATCTTTTCTGAGAGATTATTCTGATGGATTTGAAAATAAATAAGACCTTCACATCTATAGATATCGGCAATAGACTATATCGGAAAACTGAAACACTTCACAAAACACTATTCAGACCACTTTCCTATGAAGATGTTTACAATATTAACTTCGCATCTGATTTCAATGTAATCATTTTCAAGGACTTTAAATACCAATTCAATATTTACAAACTTATACCAAGTGTTTATCTCGTAGTCGAATATGATGACGAATGTTTGCCAATAACGCAGTGTAAATTGGAAAATGCAGCTTTTGATTGTTGAAATTGTTGTTTTCTAAATATGAATATTAGAATGTACTGTGATTTGAAATAGTATTTCCTTTACAAGAGTCCAATCTTTAAGATTTTTTATTTCACCGACAGACAGACAGTGGATTCCATTTTCAAGTATCTATTAGATGTTGGTTGAGTGGTGTGAAATCATAGATAACAATACCAATAGATCTATTTAACGATATACTACAATACCAGTAGCAATACAGTAGTTTATCATTAATCAGTTTTTTCAATATTATAGAGTGACAAACTTTATTCCGGAAGTAGTTTTGCTTCTATTCATGAAGTTTCAAAAGTCTCTTTAATTTACCAATATTTTATCGGTTGTTACGGGTCTATTCTTCAACTATTAGCATGTGACGTATTGTTTTATTACCTTCACTGAAAAAAAAATCCGTAGTTAAACTAACGCTAAATTTAACTTCTTTTTATTGCAAAAAAAAAATATTTGTTTCTAGTTAAAATTTAAAATTGTTTCGAAATTTTCCACAGCCCAATGAACTTTTCCTAACTAACGCGAGAGAAAATTTTTAATTTTTAAGTTGTCGTTAATACGTTTTTAAAGAACTCTTCTAGAACATGAAAAAAAGAATAAATTGTAATTTGTGCCCTAGAAGTACGCAAAGCTCAAATTTGAAAGAGAAATATGTCTTAAAAATATCCTTACTTCATGTCCCCGCTTCTTTAGGTCGTAATCAATATCAACATCATTAAAGTACTCACTTAATAACTCAAATACTGAAAAAAATATTTATATGATATTAAAGATTACGCCACCTAAATTTTAGGATGTGCAATTTACAAAATATTAAGGACAATTTTTTTATGTAAAAGAAAGTTTATAATCTTTGCTTCAAAAAGTTTATAAATTTGCGCCCCTCCATTAATGTCGTATGTCTTTGAACTAAGGCAAATTTTCCTAAAGTAAAGAAACACATTTTCGATTTAAAGAAATTATTAAATTAACTAAATTCACTGAAATATTTAAACTTTTATTATTATTGGTTCTAGATAGGTTGCCAAAAATTTTTTTATTTTAAAGAATTTGCATATTGTTTTAAATTTAAAATAAAAATTTCGCGTTTTTAGAATTAGTACACAAAAAAAAAATCCGTAGTTAAACTAACGCCAAATTTAACTTATTTTTATTGCAAACAAATTATTTGTTTGTAGTTTAATTTTATTATTTTTTGCGAAACTTTCCACAGTATGTCCTAAACATTTTATGAACTAAACGCGAGTATAAAGTCAATTTTTAACTAAAACAAATAAGTCAATTTTTAACTAAAACAAATGAAAAATTACGATTCCCAAAAATAGTAAGAATGACTACTGTATGGTTAAAATGGTCATGATTTGGCGCCAATGATTTTCTTCTTTACTTTTAGTTAATTTTTTCTTCAATGAGATCAACAGTTAAAAAGTACAACATGGTATTAAATTTTTCTGGTTTTAACAACACTTCGTGGAAATCTCAAAACATGGAGTACAAAATAGTTTAATTTTCGCGCGAGGTAGTTCATTCTTCCTATAAAACAGTTTACTTTTTTCGGTGTATATGGGGGGTTGGTACTAATTTTAAGAACGCGAAAATTTCATTTTAAATTTAAAATTTACTCATTTTAAAAATTATGAACTATTTTGTGCATCATACGACAAAAGTTTACTTGGATCCAACGATGCAAAAATTTGACAAAAATTTCTATAGAAATAAAATTTTGACAAAATTTTCTATAGAAATAAAATTTTGACAAAATTTTCTATAGAAATAAAATTTTGACAAAATTTTCTATAGAAATAAAATTTTGACAAAATATTCTATAGAAATAAAATTTTGACAAAATTTTGTATAGAAATAAAATTTTGACAAGATTTTCTATAGAAATTAAATTTGGCAAAATTTTCTAAGAAATTAAATTTTGACAAAATTTTCTATAGAAATAAAATTTTGACGAAATTTTTTAATAGCATTAAAATTTTGACAAAATATTCTATAGAAATAAAATGTTGACAAAATTTTCTATAAAAATAAAATTTTTACAAAATTTTCTGTAGAAATAAAATTTTGACAAAATTTTTTATAGATATTAAATTTTGACAAAATTTTCTATAATAATAAAATTTGTTTTTTATAGTTGGTTTGTTCTTTAATCATATTTGTTGTTTTGATCTCAGCTTAAAAACTATTGCGTTGATTAAACTACAAGAGTAAAGGGTGATACGGTCAAAATTTGGTCAATATAAACTTGACGTATTTCTTTCAATTTTGCATTTAAAAAACCTGAACACCCCTCATTTTGAAGGTGTGTGTGTAGAATGTTGCTCCTATTTTGATTTTGGAATTCACTCTTCAGTTGTCAAAATGCCGTCCAAGCAAAAAGAGCAGCGTATCAAAATTTTGCTCGCGCATCGCGAAAATCCGAGCTACTAGCACGCAAAGCTGGAAAAATCGCTAAAAGTTGCCAAATCAACCGTTACAAATGTAATTAAAGTGTTTTGGGAACGTTTGTCGACAGCCAGGAAGTCTGGATCGGGGGGAAATCGAAAACCGGAAGCCGATGAGACGACAAAGAGAGTTGCCGGTAGTTTCAAGCGAAACCCTAACCTCTCTCTCCGAGATGCCGCAAATAAGCTGGGCGTATCGTCTACAACCGTGCATCGAGCCAAAAAACGAGCCGGACTATCGACTTACAAGAAGGTAGTGACTCCAAATCGCGATGATAAACAAAATACGACAGCCAAAGCGCGATCCCGGAGGCTGTACACGACGATGCTGACGAAGTTTGACTGCGTGGTAATGGACGACGAAATCTACGTCAAAGCCGACAACAGCAGCTTCCGGGACAGGAGTTTTATACGGCAAAAGGAAGAGGAAAGGTAGCAGATATTTTCAAGCACATAAAACTGTCAAAGTTCGCAAAGAAATATCTGGTTTGGCAAGCCATCTGTACCTGTGGCTTGAAAAGCAGCATTTTCATAGCTTCCGGGGCTGTCAACCAAGAAATTTACGTGAAAGAGTGTTTGAATAGACGTCTGCTGCCTTTCCTGAAGAAACACGGTTGTTCCGTACTGTTTTGGCCGGATTTGGCATCTTGCCATTACGGTAAAAAGGCCATGGAGTGGTACGCCGCCAACAACGTGCAGGTGGTTCCCAAGGACAAGAACCCTCCCAACACGCCAGAGCTCCGCCCAATTGAGAAATACTGGGCTATTGTCAAGCGGAACCTAAAGAAGACCAAAAAAACTGCTAAGGACGAGCAGCAGTTCAAGGCAAACTGGCTTTCTGCGGCGAAGAAGGTGGACAAGGTGGCTGTACAAAATCTGATGAAAGGTGTCAAGCGTGAGGCCCGGCAATTAGGATTTGGAAAAGCGAAAGCCTAACTGAATATTTTTCCTGAATTTTATACTAATTGAACTTGAAAAAGAAATTTAATTTGATTTTTTAAATAAACGATTTCACCGATTTACACGCGTTTTCCCTTGAGCAAATTTTGACCGTATCACCCTTTAGTTTAACCAACAGAGGAAAAATAATGTTTGTCAAATTTATTTAGGCAAAGCCCTATAGACTGACTGCAAGATGGTTTGATGGACACACGTTTCGGAATTACCACATTCCTCATCAGCATCCTCAACTTGCAAGCAAAACTATCAACCAATTATCAGAATAAATTCGGGTAGTTCACTAAACCAAAAGTGCACCACACTTGAACCTTCCGAAAAAAGGTTTATGATAGTTGGCCTTTGCCTAAATAAATCTTTGTACAACGATCTCCTTTTCCTTTACCACCGTCAAATCATCGATTTGAGTGCAGTTGGCTGACAATTTTCTATAAAAATTAAAATTTTGACAAAATTTTCTATAGAAATAAAGTGTTAACAAAATTTTCTATAGAAATAAAGTGTTGACCAAATTTTCTATAAAAAATAAAATTTTGACAAAATTTTCCATAGAAACAAAATTTTGACAAAATTTTCTATAGAAATAAAATTTTGACAAAATTTTCTATAAAAATAAAATTTTGACAAAATTTTCTATAGAAATAAAATTTTGACTAAATTGTCTATAGAAATAAAATGTTGACTAAATTTTCCATAGAAATAAAATTTTGACAAAATTTTCTACAGTAATAAAATTTTGACAAAATTTTCTATAGAAATTAAATTTTGACAAAATTTTCTAAGGAAATAAAATTTTTAATAGCATTAAAATTTTGACAAAATTTTCTATAGAAATAAAATTTTGACAAAATTTTCTATAGAAATAAAATTTTCACAAAATTTTCTATAGAAATAAAATTTTGACAAAATTTTCCATAGAAATAAAATGTTGACTAAATTTTCCATAGAAATAAAATTTTGACTGAATTTTCCATAGAAATAAAATTTTGACAAAATTTTTTATAGAAATAAAATTTTGACAAAATTTTCTATTGAAATAAAATTTTGACAAAATTTTCTATAGAAATAAAATTTTGACAAAATTTTCTATAGAAATATAATTTTAACAAAATTTTCTATAGAAATATAATTTTGACAAAATTTTCTATAGAAATAAAATTTTGACGAAATTTTCTATTGAAGTAAAATTTTTGACGAAATTTGCTATAGAAATATAATTTTAACAAATTTTTCTATAGAAATAAAATTTTGACAAAATTTTCTATTGAAATAAAATTTTGACAAAATTTTCTATAGAAATATAATTTTAACAAAATTTTCCATAGAAATAAAATTTTGACAAAATTTTCTATAGAAATAAAATTTTGACGAAATTTTCTATAGAAATAAAATGTTGACAAAATTTTCTATAGAAATAAAATTTTGACAAAATTTTCTATTGAAATAAAATTTTGACGAAATTTTCTATAGAAATATAATTTTAACAAAATTTTCTATAGAAATAAAATTATGACAAAATTTTCTATAGTAATAAAATTATGACAAAATTTTCTATAAAAATGAAATTTTTACAACATTTTCCATAGAAATAAAATTTTGACAAAATTTTCCATAGAAATAAAATTTTGACAAAATTTTCCATAGAAATAAAATTTTGACAAAATTTTCTAAGAAATAAAATTTTTACAAAATTTTCTATAAAAATAAAATTTTTACAAAATTTTCTATAAAAATAAAATTTTTACAAAATTTTCTATAGAAACAAAATTTTCTATAGAAATAAAATTTTGACAAAATTTCTATAGAAACAAAATTTTGACAAAATGTTCTATAAAATGTTCTATAAAATTTTAAAAAAATTTTCTATAATTTGTATATAGGCAAAATGTTTTTCATATCTAGCAAAAAAACAACGAACTTTAAACCGAAGATGCAAAATCCCCAATATAAATTCAAGCCTTAAGCTTAAGCTTTTTTTTTCGTTCTTTAAAACGAAAATTATCGTTCTTTTTTATATAGAAAAAATTACCATGGCAAGGTAATTATGCCAGCATGAATGCGCTGGAAAAAATTAATTACACGGGAATGAGCCAAAATGAAGACATATTTTATTCGTGCAACTTGTATCTCGATTTCCGACACAGAAGAATAGTTAAACTAAGAGGTAGTCATATAGAGAAAATTTTAATTCTGAAATCTAGATAACTTCCGCACATCTTTGCTATTTGAGTCAATTAAAAAATATTTTAACACAAAAAAATAGGGTAGTTGCAATTAATGCTTCTTCTTGTTTAAATTAGAATGTGTTATTTTGCATTTTAATCCTTGTTTCCCCTATTTGGATTTATTTAATCAAACTGTCACCATTTCAAAAATATTTGCTACAGCTCTAAATATTTTCACCGTAAATATGTTTCCTTTGTACGTATATTTTATGCAGACTTGCAGGACATTTTACTTTGTTATTAGAAAGAGTAGCACTTTTTTCGATTTTTGTAAATAAATTTCGGTATAAAGTTTTTGAGCCTTTTTTGCATATGTATAGTACTTTAGTTCTTAGAATTCTTATTAATTCCATGTACATTTCTTAGCACTGTCGAAATGTCAATAAGTCGAATATTCTAAAATCGATTTTTTCTACATTAAAAAAATAATCGGAAGTTCTCACAACAATCCATTTTTTCCTATTTTTTATACATTTTTTATATTCGATAGTTTTTTTTTTAATTTCTGAATATGTTCTTTAATTCTTGGAATTCTTATTAGTTCCATGTACATATTCTTATCACTCTGCGTCAATTACAGCACTTTACATTGTGACATTAACACGCAACACTGAGCGATAACTGTTTTAATGCACTAACCACCAGAAAATGCTACATAATTAGTAGAGAATTTAAAAAAATTTACCATCAATTCTTTCACCGGATGAAAAAATAATATTGCCCTTGGCATAATGCTCCTTGTTGAATAACACTCTTGATGCATTTGGATTTAGAGCGAAATAACGTGTTTCATTTGTCACCGTTACAATGCCACTATGTTCAATATCCAGCGAGGATACATCACGGCCGTAAAAAACAGCGGTGGCTAAAAAAATCGCAAAGTAAAAAAACGCACTCGACTGCACTCCGTTGGAAGCCATATCAATTTTCTATTTGTTTTCTTTCTTTGTTATTTAATGGATGTTTCCAGCGATAGGATCACAAAACGATTGAAGTTAACTTTCAAAAATATTAACGTTTTTATAAACAAGTCAAATAATCAGACCAAGCACTCAACACCTTCATCAAAGGTCTTATCGCAAAGCGCCATTCAATTTGGTGTTGTGACTAGCTGTCTCTGCAGCTGATAGTACACGGAAAAAATAGAGAAAAAATTGAATGATACATTAGATTAGACGGAAAATAATGTTAATAATACTTAGGATGTCAATGAAAATGTTCATAATGTTTATGAAAAATTTTCCATAACATCATCATAGCAAGAATGAACTACCTCGATCGAAATTGAACGAAATTATACTCCACATTTTTAGATTCTATAGACATAAAATTTTGACAAAATTTTCTGTAGTAATGAAATTTTGTCAAAATTTCCTATAGGAACAAAATTTTGAAAAAAAACTCCTATAGAAATAGAATTTTGTCAAAATTTTCTATAGAAATAAAATTTTGACACAATTTTCTAAATAAATAAAATTTTGCACAATTTTCTATAGAAATAAAAATTTTACAAAATTTTCTATCGAAATGAAATTTTCACAAAATTTCTTATAGAAATGAAATTTTGACAAAACTTTCTATATTTTGACAAAATGTTTTATAGAAATGAAATTTTGACAAAATTTCCTATAGAAATGAAATTTTGACAAAATCTTCTATAAAAATAAAATTTTGACAAAACTTTCTATATTTTGATAAAATGTTTTATAGAAATAAAATTTTGACAAAATTTTCTATAGAAATAAAATTTTGACAAAATTTTCTACAGAAGTAAAATTTTTACGAAAATCTATTATAGAAATGAAATTAAAAAAAAAAAAATTATATAGAAATAAAATTTTGACAAAATTTTCTATAGACAAAAATTCTGTATAGAAATTCTTTATAGAAATAAAATTTTATTGTTGTTTTGGATCTCAGCTTAAAGCCATGCATTGACTAAATTACAAGTGTAGCTTAACCAACAGAGGAAAAGTATGCTTGTCAAATTTATTTGGGAAAAGCCCTATAGACTGCAAGATGGTTGGATGCACAGCTGTTTCGGAATTACCACATTCCTCATCAGCATCCTCTACTTTTCCCAAATAAATTTGACAAGCATACTTTTCCTCTGTTGGTTAAGCTACACTTGTAGTTTAGTCAATGCATGGCTTTAAGCTGAGATCAAAAACAACAATAACGATTGAAGAGAAGCCAACAATAACAAACAAAACAAATAAAATTTTGAAAAAAATTCCTATTGAAATAAAATTTTACAAAATTTTCTATAGAAATAAAATTTTACAAAATTTTCTATAGAAATAAAATTTTACAAAATGTTCTATAGAAATAAAATTTTACAAAATTTTCTATAGAAATAAAATTTTACAAAATTTTCTATCAAAATAAAATTTTATAAAATTTTCTATAAAAAAAATTTTGACAAAATATTCCATAGAAATAAATTTTTGACAAAATTTTCTATAGAAATAAAATTTTGACAAAATATTCCATAGAAATAAATTTTTGACAAAATTTTCTATAGAAATAAAACATTTGACAACATTTTTTATAGAAATAAAATTTTGCCAAAATTTTCTATAGAAATCAATTTTTTAAAAAATTTACTATAGAAGTGAAAAAAATGACATTTGACAAAAGTTCCTATAGATATGAAATTTTGACAAAATTTCCTATGGGAATGGAATTTTGATAAATCTCCTATAGAAATGAAATTTAAAAAAAAATTTCTATAGAAATGAATTTTGACAAATTTGACAAAATTTTCTGTAGAACTAAAATTTTGACAAAATTTTCTATAGAGCTAAAATTTTGACAAAATTTCTCTATAGGAATAAAATTTTGAAAAAATTTCCTATTGAAATGAAACTTTGACAAAATTGTCTATAGGAATAAAATTTTACAAAATTGTCTATAGGAATAAAATTTTCTATAAAAATAAAATTTTGACAAAATTTTCTAGAAATATATTTTGACAAAATTTCCTATAGAAATGAAATTTACCCAAAATTTCCTATAGAAAAGAATGTTTAACAAAATTTCGCGTAGAAACGAAATTTTGACAAAATTTCTTATGGAAATGAAATTTTCAAAAAATTTCCTATAGAAATGAAACTTTGACAAAATTTTCTTTAGAAATAAAATTTTACAAAGTTTTCAATAAAAATAAAATTTTGACAAAATTTCCTATAGAAATGAAATTTTGACAAAATTTTCAATAGAAATGAAATTTTGATAAATTTTTTTATAGAAATAAAGTTTTGACAAAATTTTCTATAAAAATGAAATTTTGACAAAATTTCCTATAGAAATGAAGTTTTATCAAAATTTCCTATAGAAACGAAATTTTGACAAAATTTCCTATAGAAATGAAAAATTTGACAAAATTTCCTATAAAAATGAAACTCTATTCCTATGGAAATGAAATTTTGACAAAATTTTCTATAGAAATGAAATTTTGGCAAAATTTTCTATAGAAATAATATTTTGGCAAAATTTTCCATAGGAATAAAATTTTGTTAAAATTTTCTATAGAAATAAAATTGTGACAAAATTTCCTATAGAAATGAAATTTTGACAAAATTTTCTATATAAATAAAATGTTGACAAAATTTTCTCTAGAAATGAAATTTTAGCAAAATTTTCAATAAAAATAAAATTTTGGCAAAATTTTCTATAGAAATGAGATTTTGACAAAATTTTCTATAGAAATAAAACGATGACACAACTTTCTATTTGATATTTTGACAAAATTTTCCATTTACCACACATGTGTGAATCCATTTAGAATAACTTTAAAGCACTTAGAAATGTAACCAACAAATAAGTCATCCGAAATGGGTATCATAAATTTTTTGGCTTATTATATTTTGTAATAAATATAATCGACGATAGAAATAATTTCCCCTAGGTAATAAAAAAATTCTGCATTATAGCGACAATGCATTTCCTTTGAGTAAATATAAATAACCGATTACTTAAGTTGAATTTATATATATCAGTATACTCGTGGAATCAATTCACTTTATCTATGACAGTATTATCATAAAGCGCTAGCCATTTTTAATCGTATTAGGGAGTAATCAAAATAACACTATGAATCGTTATAGACCAGATTAGATATTTTGGACACGATATATACAAAAAAAAACTACATTAAAATTAAAATAAAAAATGTTAGCATAAATAAATACAAATATTTTAGGCAGATGGCCTCTCATAGTGTAAAAGTGACAAATTTTTCAACTTTTTCAAGCGGTAATACTTTTGTGCCACTAACGGCCAATTTCATGTAGCTCCGTTAGGCTTTAACTCCCAGTTAACAGAAAGTAAATTGCAAATATCTTCTCTCCGGTTAACTTTAACTGAAAATTTTTCGGCAGTTATGTTCCTGACTGGCAAATGCAATCCGACATATTAAGTGTACAAATTAGTTAATTCAACAATTCATTTTAGTGGTAGAGAAGGACGAATATCGCTAAGATTAAATTTGAGTGAAAGCTTTCACTGAAGAGAAAAGCAAAGAGTTGCCACTTTCTCTATACTAGGTAATTCACAATTTCAATTTGATTGTTCAGTTATTTGAATTCAATTTGTTCAATTTCATTAAGAGTCCAATTCAAATATAAATTAATTCAGTAAATACAATTATACATATGCATTATATAGATATTTCAATCAAGGTAAAGATGGTTGAACAGGCTTCAACAAAGAGATTGAAATATAGTATAGTTATTAAAAATAGTTTCGTTTTTATTAAAAAAAAAATTAAGTGAATTAAAATTTTAATTCAATCAATTTGAATTAATTGAAATTTACTAATGAAATCAATTAATTTTTTAATCAAGTATTTTTTTTTTGTATGGCCAATTAAAACTGTAATTGATACTATCATATTTTCATGATTGAAGACATTTCATTTAAAATATTAATTTGATCAATTAATTTTGTGATTGAATCAGAAAAAACAATTTTTCTGTGTTTATGTGTCTCCATTTGAACCTGAATTTGAAAAAAAATTCAAAAATGTTATTTTATTTTGCAATAACATTTGCTGCAAACATGTTGCCCTTTTAAATGCATGACCCCACATAGAGTTCATACACTGAAACAAACAATGTTGTCCTGATGCCAAAGATTTCCTGTCATTAATTTACGAATACGTTTTTTACTTAGCTTAGCATAGAAGACATACACGCAAAGAAAAAAATGTTTGGAAAACGTGTACCGAAAAGTTTTTCTTTTGTTAGAGTTTTTTGAATTTCTTCGAAAATTTTAAACCTTTATCACCAAAAAAAAAAATCGTTTGTTACAAAATTTTTATTTTTTCAATAAAAAAATTACTTTTGAACCAACAACACAGTCCATTTCGTTTATATCAAGTACTGTTCTTTTCTGACTTTAAGTCTTTAATAAGACACATTTTACAGTTCATAGTCAAATTTTAATATATTAGTATGTAATGTTAGTATGTAATGTTAGTATGTAATGTTGAACATCTTTTCGGAATCTTCCGAACATATCTGGATATACAGTGAGTCACCGTGAAAATGGCCCACCAGAGTAAATGTAAATATTACATTTCATGTTAGCCTGATACCGAAGCAGGCAATTGACGTCCAAATGCATTATATCTAATTATACAATTATTTTTCGAGCTTTATGGACAGATAGATTAAGGAACATGGTTAATAGAGCCATTGAAAAGAAAACGCCAGATACAAATCTATACACGCTTGGACTGTACATGTTTCGGTTCGGGCGAATGAACCTTTCCACAGCCTTTAGTATAGATCTGGCTGGGAGAGATAACTCAATTTTGGGCCCTTTATGTTAACTCCTTATGGAGAAAACATTTGGGAATATTCCTCTTACAAATTGAATCGTCTTTTCTCCCTCTGTGGAAAGGTTCATTCGCCCGAACCGAAACATGTACAGTCCAGGCGTGTATAGATTTGTATCTAGCGTTTTCTTTTCAATGACTCTATTAACCATGTTCCTTAATCTATCTGTCCATAAAGCTCGAAAAATAATTGTATAATTAGGTAAATGTAAATATTTTGAAATTTTATCTCATATTTGGCCAATCAGAGATCCAAATGTTAGTTTTCTCTTAGGTAAATCTAATTAATAACAATATTTGGTGAGTATAAAGTTCAGGTTTCAGCTATAAATTATTGGAATCAGACATTTAAGAGAAATGTCAGAAATATCATGCCACAGTGAAAATGGCCCACCAAAAGAAATGGCAAAAATATAACGGGTTTCTTCCAGCATTTCATCACATTTGCTTTTACATGTTACATTACAATGTTCTTAGAATATTAAAAGTGCAAACACGCAACAAAGTGGTCGATTAAAATTTTCTTAAAAAAAGATAAAACAATCGAAAAATGGGACCTCACACTTCGTTTTATATGCGAAATTTAATAATAAATCATTTTAAAAACGGCGTAATTCAAAGGCGAATTGCAGAAATGGTTCAAGTCCCTCGTGGAACCATTAAAAATATAATTAAAAGGTATACCGATGAAAATCAGTTCAAAAAAACTGTTTTCTGACAGAGATGAACGATGGATAGTAAATAAATGTCGATCTAACCCCAAACTAAGTGCTCCAAATATTCGAGATTTGGTGGCCAAACATCTCCAAGTGAATTGCCATGCAGAAACCATCAGAATAGTTCTCCACAGATCAGGATTACATGGACGAATTGCAAGAAAGAAACCGTTCGTAAGTGCTAAGAATAAGAGAGACCGATTACTATTTGGCCATGCGTATACAGCAAAGAAATTTTCGTTTTGGAAAGATGTTCTATTCGTAGATGAGTCGAAATTCAACCTTTTTGGGTCAGATGGTAGAAGAAATGTGTGGAGAAAAGCAAACGAAGAACTGCACCCAAAGCATTTACGGCCAACTGTTAAACACGGCGGAGGGCATGTGATGGTTTTGGGTTCTTGCTCTGCTGCTGGTGTTGGAAATCTCATTTTTATTGAAGGCAACATGGACAATATGCAATATCTGTCTATTTTGAAAGATAATTTGAAGCAAAGTGCGGAAAAGCTGGGCATTGGTAGCTGTTTTCATTTTTACCAAGACAACGACCCAAAACACACAGCTCATGTTGTAATAGAGTGGCTGCTTTATAATTGTCCGCGTGTCATAAAAACTCCAGCCCAGTCTCCGGACTTAAATATAATAGAAAATTTGTGGTATAAACTTGAAGTGGAAATTCGAAAATATCATATATCCTGCAAGGAAACCTTGAAGAGAGCATTAGTGGAAGAATGGCAAAAAATAAGTCCTTCTTACACAACAAAATTGGTAGAATCCATGCCATGACGCATAAAATCAGTCATTAAGCAAAACGGATTTTCCACTAAATATTAGATATAATTTATTGAATTAAAATATTTAGTTAAACATTTTGGGTCATTTTCACTGTGGCGTGAGTTTTTTTGTTTTCCTTAAAAACACCTTTGTTTTATGAATTGATAGAATTTTAAGGTCTTTCTAATATTATATTTAGTTTGTATTTATCTATATTTTAAGAAAATAAAAGAAATTGAAATATATATTTGCAAGAAAATGAGGTTTTCATTCTAACAACTAAATTTGTGTGGGTGGGCCATTTTCACTGTGACTCACTGTATGTAAAAAAAAACAAAAAAAAAAAACTTTTTGGTGATCGGTCGAAGCAGGGCTCGAACCCACGACCCTTGGCATGCAAGGCGCAAGCTGTGCTATGTTAATATAACTTATATAGATAATTATCTATTGATGACAATAACAGCTACACAGTCTCACATAAGTTTACATACCCTTGAGGGTTTTACCTTATAACTAAACATGTTTCTTGTTGTTGTTTATAATCCAGACTAAAAACATCTTCTTGAAAATGGACAAATACTTTGTTTTTCAAATTAATTTACAAAATCTAAAGCATATATATGCATATTTTATTATATTTTAATAATTAAAGAAAATACAATTTCTTAAACCGTATGTAAACTTGTGTAAGACTGTGTACGTAGCTTAGTGGATAGTGTGCTCCTTACAAATTGCATGGTCCGCGGTTCGATTCTCAGTCCAGGCGAAAGGTAAAATTTTAAAAATTTATAAAATCGAATAATTTCTTCTACATTGTTTGTATTACAGAAAAAGGTACTAAGAACCAAAAAACCTCGTGTAAGTGAGAAAAATATGAGGGAAAATGCAATTAACCAGAACAGATTGTTTTTTTGAATAAGAATAAACGCTGGAAAAGAATAAACGTTTATCATAAAAAGTATATACTTTTCTCCCAAAGAAACTTCCTTACAGCGAAAAGCAAATGAGAAACGAACTTTGTTTGTCTAAATTTCGTTTGGGAGGAAAGAATTATTTTTTGCGTGTAGAAGAAAGTTTTTTTCCTCTCCCAAAAGTCAATGAACTTTTCAATGAAGTCTTGTTCTCATTATAATTAAGATATTTAACACGCCTTAAAGGCTTAATTAAAAAAAATCAAATTTGTTCCATAGTAGCAAGGACGCAAAACTCAAATTTTTACACCCAAAGAAATTTGTTAGTAGGGACAGCAGAAAAGTCTGCTAAAGCAGTAACTGTTTGCTGAAATAGTAAACAGTGTCGGCTATTTTTTAGCTCAATTACACCAAAACATGCCCAGAAATCTGAATATTTATCAAATTGAGACATAACATCAAACAAACTGTTTGCTGATCGTTTTTAGGAGCTTGTAAGTATATTACTGTGCAAAATATACCAAAATCTAATTTTGATTCTTAAATATGCTTTGGGAAAAAGTTTATAAAGTAAAATTTTTATTTGTTGTTCATTAGACCCTTTTTTGCTATGAGTGGCAGCAATTTCATGAGTTCTAGTTAAAAATACATCAGGGCATTAAATGTTTCTGGTTTTAACAACGCTTAATAACGGTTTGTGGAAATCTCAAAATGTTGAGTATAATTTATTTCAATTTTCACAGTTTACTTTTTTCTGTATATGAAATTATTAGTATTTAATGGAAAATAGCAATTACAATTTTTTGATATTTTTTCTAAGTGTACTCCCACTTCTTCCACTTTTAGTTTTTAAGATGCGAGAAGAAAAAATTTTGAATGATGGGTCTTAGTAAGGACCCCTCCCCCAAAGATTTACAATCCATGATGAATGGTAATAAGAGCTTTGGTCCGGCCAAACTAAAATACCACTCTGCTATCTCAAATCAAATTTAAGAATATTCCTATAAAGTAAAAAAGTGAAAGCGTCCAAATAACGCGAGCCATTACTGTCCCAGTTCCATGATATTTGTAGATACTTGCACTACACTATCACTTAATACCACCACTCCAAACCAAATTAAATAACAATAAAATTTTGGTATTTTATTGTATTTTGTTGGTGACATATAACATACCAGAGTAATGCATTACAGACATCAAGATTATTGCTTTTTATTGTTTTTTTTGTTTTTTTTGCAAATATTATATTTTTATCACTCCTATAAAAAAAATGTCTTGAATAATACCCCTTCAAATTTAATAACATTTTCCTTTATAAATATAAGTATGAGGAAATTGCTAATATTTCTATATATAGAAACCTTTACCCCGATTTACTGTGAAAGCCCTCTTGAGAGCTCACATTTATTTTTAATGACAGCAATTTCTATTTTTATATTTCAGTTAATACATACACTCAATTGATAAACCATCACAAATATGAGTGGGTTATTTATGTGAAAGTTGGCAAAAAAATAACAAAATAAAAATTTATGGGTGTTCATGAATAATAATAAATTTAATGTTCAACATTTAAAACTAGAAGCGAGCAAGTTTGTGATTCCATGACCGAAATTTTTCATTTCTGGCATATAGCCTCTCAGTTATGTTGGATATCTATGGTGTCATACATAGTTATCATTGAGCTAAGTACAGAATTCGATACACTCATTAATAACAGAGAAAAATTCTATAGCTATGGGATTATTCCAGAAATTTTTTTTTTGTTTTACATTTTGCATTTTTTGCCACCTTTTGATCGTTTTGTTACACTTTGTAATTAATTCCTTTTATACTATAATATTTTTTTAATTTGATCTCAAACCGACCTTTTTTCGGAAGGTTCAAGTGTGGTTTACTTTTGGGTTTAGTGAATTGCCTGAATTTATTCTGATAATTGGTTGATAGTTTTGCTGCAAGTAGAGGATGCTGATGAGGAATGTGGTAATTCCGAAACGTGGGTCCATCCAACCATCTTGCAGTCTATAGGGCTTTGCCCAAATAAATTTGACAAACATTATTTTCCTCCTACACTTGTAGTTTAGTCAATGCATGGTTTTAAGCTGAAATCAAACAAACAACAACAATGATTAAAGAAAAAAACCAACAATAACAAAACAAAACATTTGAAATAAAATTTTGGCAAAATTTCCCATAGAAATAATATTTGACAAAATTTTCTATAGAAATAAAATTTTTACAACATTTTCTATAGAAATAAAATGTTGATAAAATTTTCCATATAAATAAAATTTTTGACAAAGTTTTCTACAGAAAAAATTTTTTTTTTCTAGAAAAATAAAATTTTGATAAAATTTTTTATAAAAATAAAATTTTGACAAAATTTTCAATAGAAATAATATTTGACAAAATTTTCTATAGAAATAAAATTTTTACAACATTTTCTATAGAAATACAATTTTTCAAAATTTTCTACAACAATAAAATTTTGATAAAAAAAATGATTTTTGATTGTCGTGACAAGAATTAAAAGCAAAAAGTCTGTTTTCGTAGTTTTTTATACAGTAAAAATTATTCATTATAAACTTGCAAGAGAGTAAGAATGGATTTTAATCTTTTTCGAAAAATTTGCATAAATGTTTGCATTTATCAAATCACCATTAACTCATTTACAGGTTTTAAACCAATTAAATAAAATAAAAGTTTTGCAAAATTGTCTGTAGAAATAAAATTTTGACAAAATTTTCTATAGAATTAAAATTTTGACAAAATCTATAGAAATAAAATTTTGACAAAATTTTCTATAGAAATAAAAACTTGACAAAATTTTCTATAGAAATTAAGTGTTAACAAAATTTTCTATAGAAATAAAATTTTGACAAAATTTTCTATAGAAATAAAATTTTGACAACATCTTCTATAGAAATAAAATTTTGACAAAATTTTCTATAGAAATAAAATTTTGACAAAATTTTCTATAGAAATAAAGTTTTGACAAAATTTTCTATAGAAATAAAATTTTGGCAAAATTTTGTAGAGAAATAAAATTTTGCCAAATTTTCTAGAACAATAAAATTTTGATAAAAAATAAGATTTTTGATTGTTAAGATTTTGGTGGCCTTGCGCGTTCTTCATTTCTGACATCAAAATCATTATTTCTGAACCGTTGAATCCATCTTTTGCATGTTGCTCAAGATATTCATCAACATTTTTATCATGCTCATGTTTTCACTAAATTACGCAGACAATTCTAGGCATGTCCCCACATATTTATTTTATTTATTCATTATTGAGTAACACGCAAGCCTACAAGGCCAATAAATTTATTACATGGTAAACATATCCCAATATCTAAATTATATATAATGATAAAAATATTATATTTTATAGTCTTTTGATTTTTCTTTGGTTCCCCACCATAATTACCTCGAACAGTAAGATACATATTATTAATAATACGTCCAGATTAGCAACATATCTTTCTCCCTAAGTACATGCGATCAACCTTGCAAAAAGTAACTATAAGCCTTCAAACGAAACGTGTTGTTGGTATGTAAAAATAACCTAAGATCCACAGGTAACTGATTCCATATACGAGCAACACGTATCAAAAATGACTTCTCGAACTTAGAGTTAACAATTCAGGGTATTACTATCTGCGTATTACGACCAGACATCGAAAACATCATGAAATATCATTTACATACTAAAGGAAAACAAGGGTCCCAAAACCCAGTCTTGGGGAACCCCTTTATTAACATGGCAAATGCTCGATGTCTTTCCATTCATAGAAACAAACTGAAACCTGCAGCTCAAATATGACATTATAAGTTTACATGCTGAATAAGAAAAATTAAATTGATATCTAAGTTTCTCAATCAAAATGAAATGGTTAACAGAGTTGAAGGCTTTCGTTACGTCCAAAGAAACCAACACGTCAGAACTTCCATGATTCAAATGACCCCTAACATAATCAGTGAGATGTAGTACCAGTGCTGTAGCGCTACGACCCTCTCTAAAGCCAAACTGTCCATCAAAAATCCGTATAGAACTTCGCGAGGTGCTGTTCCTTCGTGAGGTGCTCGCAAATCTTGGACAATACAGGGAGTATAGAAATCGGTTGCAAGTCTTCGGGGCCACACACCCAAGGCCGTATTCAGGGGGGGGGGGGTGAGGGGGATCAAACCCCCCCCCGAAATGAATGAATGTTTTTATATAAATAAATATATATTTTTAGCTGCATAGAAAAATCTTATCGAAGATGTTGAAGAAAAGCTGAAGGTTTTATTTTGAAAAACGCTTACCTATAAAACTTGCACAAATCATAGAATACTAGTTGAAAAGCCCGTCAAACGACGGACGAAAAAAACAAATTGTTTTTGTTCTCGCACCACAAATTTCATTTTTGGAAAATGTCTTTCTGCTTTTTATGTGTGTTTGTTGTTCTTTTTGTGAACATGACTCGCTTTGTTTGGCCATAGCAACAACAACGAAACAGCCAAACACACATGTGTAAATGGCGCAAAACTGCGAAAAGAACCTGCCTAATTCAGCGATGGAAGCACTTGGAAAGTGCAATAAAGAGATATTTCCAAACGTGCATATTCTTTTAAAAATTTTGGTCACTTTGCCAGTTACTCAGGGATTTTTAAGAAAGTACAAAAAAGGTATTTTTTGAGCGGAAAGGTACTTTTTACTAAATTTCAACAAAAATTTCACTGGAAGATTATTGTCAAGAGACTGAATTTTAAAGAAAATAAAATTTGGACAAAATTTTCTATATAATAAAATTTTGCAAACATTTTCTATA
Organism: Haematobia irritans; assembly: GCF_050003625.1. NCBI lineage: Eukaryota > Metazoa > Arthropoda > Insecta > Diptera > Muscidae > Haematobia > Haematobia irritans. Next base: position 211,782,881 of record NC_134399.1, on the reverse strand, counting down.
GAAATAAAATTTTTACAAAATTTTCAATTGAAATAAAATTTTGCAAAAATTCTATATAGAAATAAAATTTTGACATCATTTTCTACCGAAATAAAAAAAATCGATAGTATAGAATCGCATTCTTTTTTCGACTAAAACATTCTTGAAGTTCAATAAAATCCTGTTTTTGACTATGTCTTTTACAAAATCGAGATTTTCTTCCCACATGAACATGTCTGTCATATTTGTAAAAGACTATTAGCAAATAAGGTTGATAAAGACTTTCTCAAAATAGTAAAATATTTTGTCAAACCTATTGTACCATAAATCTGATATCGACTCAAAAATGTCTTCACAAAAGGTACTAAATCCTTCGCGGGGGTACTACGGTACTGACCGGGGTGAAAACGTATTGAAAAAAGTACTACAGTACTGCATTTTCCATCTCTGCAGTTACTACGTGCTCATCCGAACGTTCATTTTCAACAATGAAGAGATTAAAGACGTATCTTAGAAATTCGACTAGCGAGAGTAGACTCAATGGATTGGCATTAATGTCGGTTCATCGCCGAATAAATGTGCCGACTGAAGAAGTCATTGATTTATTTGCTGCCCAAAAAGCCCGTCGGCTCAATTTAATATTATAAAACAAGTAAGGAAAGTCTAAAGTCGGGCGGGGCCGACTATATTATACCCTGCACCACTTTGTAGATTTAAATTTTCGATACCATATCACATCCGTCCAATGTGTTGGGGGCTATATATAAAGGTTTGTCCCAAATACATACATTTAAATATCACTCGATCTGGACAGAATTCGAACTTCGCAAAAGTTTATTTATGATTTATCGCTCGATATATATGTTTTAGCAGTTTAGGAAAATTAGAGTAATTTTTACAACTTTTCGCCTAAGCAGTGGCGATTTAACAAGGAAAATGTTGGTATTTTGACCATTTTTGTCGAAATCAGAAAAACATATATATATGGAATCAATCAAATTTGGCACACATGCCTATACCACCAATTGTACTCCTTGTGCAAAATTTCAAGCTAATCGGGATAAAACTCTGGCTTCTGGGTCCATATAAGTCCATATCGGGCGAAAAATATATATGGAAGCTATATCTAAATCTGAACCGATATCTAAATTTGAATCAATCAAATTTGGCACACATGACTATACTACTAATTGTACTCCTAGTGCAAAATTTCAACCAAATTCGGCCAAAACACTGGCTTCTGGGGCCATATAAGTCCATATCGGGCGAAAGATATATATGGGAGCTATATCTAAATCTGAACCGATTTCAATCAAATTTTGCACACTTAACTGTACGACTAAGTGTTATGTTTGTACAAAATTTCAAGCAAATCGGTATAAAACTCTGGCTGCTGGGTCCATATAAGTCCATATCGGGCGTAAAATATATATGGAGCTATATCTAAGTCTGAATCGATTTCAACCAAATTTGGCGCGTATAGCTACAAAATTAATAGGGTTCTATTCTGACCCAAATTAGGAACATGTGCCAAATTTGAAGGCGATTGGACTTAAATTGCGACCTAGACTTTGATCAAAAAATTGTGTTCACAGACAGACGGACGGACGGACAGACGGACATGGTTATATCGACTCAGGGGCCCACCCTGAGCATTATTGCCAAAGACACCATGCACTAACTTATAATACCCTTTTCCACAGTGTGGCGCAGGGTATAAATATTGTATACATACCTATGCATAAATAAAATTTTCTACACATGAGATTATATGAATATTTTTTTTTTTTTAAGTTGAACCCCCCCCCGAATTAAAATCCTGGCTACGGCCTTGCACACACCACTCCACATCTAGGTATAGGTATCACACGGGCTGTCTTCCATGATGCAGGAAACGTCGACGTGGTCAAATTAGTATTTACTAAATGTAAGATTAAATCCGATATAGAAGGAAATAAAATGCGTAAAAATTCAATGGACATGCCATCCACTCCAACAGATTTTGATTTCACCTTAGCCAAAGTAACGATAATATCCTGAACTCTTACACATCTAAATGAAAACGCACTAAGTTGTCAGTGCTTTTGGCTCTCGCAAAATCATCTCTTAACGAAATAGTCTTCCTTAACGGTATAATCTTCTTGATTTGTTCAATCTCACAACCAGGGCTGTGGAGACGAGCCAATTTTGCTCGACTCCGACTCCAGCATTTTTCATCAGCTCGACTCCGACTCCGGAGTCGACTCCGGGTAATATAACTAAATCTCATTTTAATACCACTAATTTGTAGTTCTATTGTGGGGGTACCGTAAGTGGATCGATATAAAGTATCGTATTTATTTATGTGTGCAAAAAAAGGTCTTAATTTCACATTAGATGCCAATTGAACTCTATATTTCAAATTTAGGGCAATGTTATAAAATAATGATATAAATACCAATCATAATATGAGAAGATACCAACAGTATATGTATTTGTGGACCAAAATTATTGATACTATCTCAAATCCTTTAAATTTGTTGCGAGCTATATAAATCTTTATATTCCCATATGCATGAATTTGAATCTGAATCGATTTAGACAAAATTGTATATACTTCTACAAAATCTATGTACTTAAAATTTAAATCTAACGTTATGGGACGTAACACAATTTTAACAAAAAATAAAAATGCAAGGAAAGTCTAAAGTCGGATGGGCCGATTATAATATACTCTGCACAACTTTGTATTTAGATCTACATTTTGATAAAATATCAAATAAGGCTTCTACAAAATCTCGGGCAATATTTATAATTGTTTAGCCAATTTCGCAAAAATGCATTTATGATTCATTCATTGCATTTATGATTCTTTCGACTTAGCAGTGAGTATCAGTGAGCATAGAATTTTGGAAACATTTTTGTCTAGTAAATAAAATTTTGCAAAATTTTATATAGAAATCAAATTTTGCAAAATTTTCTACAGAAACAAAATTTTGACTAAATTTTGTATAGAAATAAAATTTTGGCAAAATTTTCTATAAAAAACAAATTTTGGCCAAATATATAGAAATAAAATTTTGAATAAAATTTTTATAGAAATAAAATTTTGCAAAAATTATCAATAGAAATACAATTAAAAAAAAAATGTGTAGCAAACAAAATTTTGCAAAATTTTCTATAGAAATAAAATTTTGCAAAATATTCTATAGAAACAAAATTTTGACTAAATTTTCTATAGAAATAAAATTTTGACTATATTTTATATAGAAAAAAAAAATATTTCTATAGTAATAATATTTCTATAGAATACATTTTTTATAGCAGTGAGCATCAGTAAGAAAAAAAAATTGAGAAAATTTGCTATAGAAATAAAATTTGACAATTTTTTCTTATAGAAATAACATTTTGAAAAAATTATCAATAAAAATACAATTTTAGAAAATTTTTTGTGTAGTAAATAAATTTCTGCAAAATATTCTACGGAAACAAAATTTTGACTAAATTTTCTATAGAAATAAGATTTTGACTAAATTTTCTATAGAAATAAAATTTTGGCCAAATATATAGAAATAAAATTTTGAATAAAATTTTTATAGAAATAAAATTTTGCAAAAATTATCAATAGAAATACAATTAAAAAAAATTGTGTAGCAAACAAAATTTCTATAGAAATAAAATTTTGCAAAATATTCTATAGAAACAAAATTTTGACTAAATTTTCTATAGAAATAAAATGTTGACTAAATTTTATATAGAAAAAAATTTTTCTATAGTAATACAATTTTTAATACATTTTTTATAGCAGTGAGCATCAGTAAGAAAAAAAAAATTGAGAAAATTTGCTATAGAAATAAAATTTGAAATTTTTTTCTTATAGAAATAAAATTTTGAAAAAATTATCAATAAAAATACAATTTTAGAAAATTTTTTGTGTAGTAAATAAATTTCTGCAAAATATTCAACGGAAACAAAATTTTGACTAAATTTTCTATAGAAATAAAATTTTGACAAAATTTTCTATAGAAATAAAATTTTGACCAAATTTTCTAATAAAAAATCTATTACTATAAAATTTTGGCAAAATTTTCTATAGAAATAAAATTTTGACTTAAATTTTTATAAAAATAAAATTATGAATAGAAATAAAATTTTGAAAAAATTTTTGTGTAACAAACAAAATTTTGCAAAATTTTCTATGGAAACAAAATTTTGACTCAATTTTCTATAGAAAAAAATATTTCTATAGTAATAAAATTTTGAATAAATGTTTTATAGAAATAAAATTTTGACAAAATTTTCTATAAAAAACAACTTTGAAAAAATTTTCTGTCAATATTCCACATATGTATATGGCCTTAAAATAAAATTTAAAAAAAATAATTTCGATTGTTCGAAATATTTCATATAAATTGATATGGACATTAAAATGGATCGATCCAGCCCATCTGCTAGTCTAACATAAAAAGATAGCCGTAATTGGAAGTTGATTTTCATTTACAATCATGCTGTATTGATCGAATGAATAACGCAATGGAAACTAATTTGCGTAAAAACTTGCTTAGTTACAAAAATGTGAAGTGTTTTAAAAAATTTGGTTTAGCCGGAGTCGAGCAACATTTTTACGACTCCGACTCCAGTAAAATCTTCAGACTCCGACTCCGGCTCCACAGCCCTGCTCACAACTGTACACTCAACCAATTCCATATCAAAACGACTCCATGGTAAATTTTGAACAAAGTCGGTGAAATCCATTCCGTAAAATATTAAAACTTATAAACCACATAAAACTTTCATATAAACAAATTTTTTTTGAAAAACATTTTATTAGTATACATATATGCTAGTTATGTCAGACTTTTTGTTTTAGCTAATTATAATTTTTCTCAAATTTTCCATTTATTAGTTGCTGCATTTTTTTTTTTTTTATTTGAAAAAGTAGCATATACGCTTAATTAATAAATCTTAATAAATAATAGGAGTTTTTTTTAAGTAGAGTAGTTTGTTTTTTGATATTTTGCAAAATAGAAATACATAGAATTATCACAAATAACAAAGATAGTTAGGGAAATTAAAGTACACACACAGTATAGAGTTATTCTTAATCAATGTAGAGAATTTTATGAGTCAACAAAATCAAAAGAAAAAATACATCTTATTAAGAAATTGGCAATGTTTGCAAGAATGTGTTTTGTAATTAAAACTTAAAACTTATATATTAGAAAAATAAAAAAATTATTAAATAGTAATTAATATTTTGATTTGTATTGAGTTGCATTCCTTCAGATCATCAGTAGCACAAAGTATTGATTTTCTTTTTTGTATGCTCATTCATTTTATACTTAAAAATATCTATGTTTGACTTTTCCTGTCATTACCATTCTTTTTTTTTTTATTATAAGTATATGTAAATATCTTATCTCTTCTCTTAGAGTTGCTGTCTCTGCTTTTTAATCCTTAAGCTTTTTTAGAAAAAGCCTATAGATCCATTATTTGAAACCCCAAAAACAATATTTTCCATTTCGAGACTAAATCCATATTCCCCTTCTAGGCTATAACTTTCCTATGTATTTTCTATGTATAATTTCCTAACAGATATATTGCTTATAAAATTATTTTATAGGCTGTTTTTAGATTCTTTTGTCGTTGGCTGTATTGGTTGATGTTAAGTACTGTATAGGGATTCACAGGTACACAGAAATAAATATTGCCAATATATATTTTTTTTAATTAAAAATTAAATTGAATTTGAAAAAATTTGCAATTAAAATTTTTTTTGATTCCATTATTTGTTTTTTTTTTCATCAAAATAAAATTCATTTACAAAAATTACTAGTATCAATTATTTGTTTTTTTCGTCAAAATAAAATTCATTTACAAAAATTACTAGAATCAATTAAATTTTTAGATGGATCAATTAAATTTTAATTTAATAAATTAAATTTGTAATTGGCTTCAGCAATTGATAATATCAAGTCCGTGAATGAAGCAATTTTAATTAATAATTAATTGGATCAATTAATTGCAAAGTTACGTATTAATTTTAAAATAACCAAAAAATATTTTTTTCTGTGTAGATTTTTCGCTAATGGACTTTTTGTTAAAGGGAAACCGAGGTCCTGCATTCGTGATTTTTACTAATGCCCTGTTCCCGCAAATCATTTTAATTAAGAATTAATTGGATCAATTAATTGCAAATTTACCGATTAATTTTCAAATAACCAAAAAATATTTTTTTCTGTGTAAATATTTTTTTCGCTAATGGACTTTTTGTTAAAGGAAACCCGAGGTCCTTCTTTCGTGATTTTTACTTATGCCCTGTTCCCGCAAATCATACGAAAACCACCTATTTAAAAAAAAGCCGAATCCGAACACGAATTCAAATCAATTTGATTTTCAAAACTCATTATTCTTGATTTTTTTTTAAGGAAAATCAAAATCCTCCTTTTGTGATCATTAATGTCCTATTAAATCATACGAAAACCATTCATTTGTAAGAAAAGTAGTGAGTCCAATCAATTTAGAGATTTGAAAGTTCGTTTCTTTTGATTTTTAAAAATAAGTATTTTCGAATTTTTGGCCTGAGAACCCATTAAAATTTTTAAAATCTTTTTAATTTATATAATTTCGGCTCCAACTCATCAACAAAATATGAAGTGACATATCTTTTGAAATAGAAGAACCGAAATCAGATAGGGGAACAGGGCATAAAATCGGCTAAACGAAATACATCTTATCGACTTAAAAAAATTACTTTTTGAAATGTTAAAAAATTCTGCTCGAATAGTAATTATATATAAATATATATAAATAAAAAATTAAATTTATCAAAATTAAAAAAAAAATTAATTGCAACTTAAAAAAAAATTGAGAATCAAAACAACACTAACACTTTTGAATTTACGAGTCTAATAAGGTCTTCATTTTCTGATTTCAATCCCTTATAGACAGACATTCCGTTCCCTAAAAAAAAAAAAAAACATGAAATAATTTCTATTTCCAAGTACGTGAAAAATTCACCTTGCGTTGATTGTCAATGTAGACTTTCCAAAATAATTCCAAAAAAATCGGATACCATTGTACCGTATCCGATTTTTTTGGAATTATTTTGGAAAGTCTACATTGACAATCAACGCAAGGTGAACTTTTCACGTACTTGGAAATAGAAATTATTTCATGTTTTTTTTTTAATTTAGGGAACGGAATGTTTGAAAAATAAAATGTACCTCACATCAAAAAATCCCATTTTCCATCAAAAAGTCCACCATTTCCGTTTGCAATCCCTAATACTGTATATCCGGCAACCACTACCACCACGACTATACTGTTGCTTACATTTATGATTGTCTAATATTTGGGCTTAATCGGTTTAAAATACCACTGTTGATAAGCATCATTCGTATCGCAATGGGCCAGGAATAACTGATGAGTAGTCGGATGAAGGGAAACACATTTTTTATGAGCTCTATGCAATAAGTTTTTAGTGGTCTCATTGTAGCTCCATGGACCATCGGTCGTACCAAGTCGGCAAACAGCTAATTTTATACCTTGACGATCGGCTTCAACACATCGTTCTCCCACACCCAATTGACCAGCTGCATTTAATCTAATCAATTGATTACTACCGCCACCATGACAATGGGATAGGCCCATAATTGCAGGCGGTTGGCTTCCCATTGAGTCAAGGCAATTTTCCGAAGCTACTGATCTCAATTCACCCCAATGGAGATTTGCTGGTAGCGCTGGGAATTTATCATATACATCATAGGCTATATTATCCATATACCATTGGAATGATTTACAATTCAAACGTTTCTTTAAAGCCAATTGCTCGCTTATGTCTCCCATATCCAAGTATCTGGCCAATGGCTCTCGAGTGTAGAAATATTCTTTGTGTGTATCGTCAAACCAGGTTTCAATGACACGTTTGTAGTTGATTGTGATCAAGGGTCCCTTCTTTTTACTGGCCAGTTTTCCAAAGTTGTAGGGCATGAAACCACGATAAACATGGCCAACATGAGAACAAGGAACCCATTCAATGCTACCTCCACATTGCCAAATTTTAAAACTCAATTCGAAATTCTCTCCGCCCCAAACCAAAAGTCCAGGATCGTAGGCTCCCAATTCTAGGAAGTATTCACGATTGATGGCAAAAAGCCCACCAGCATGAGTGGGACTTCTATAGGGCTCGGAATTGTGTTGTCTTCGTCGTTGTTCTCGTTTGGGAACTTCATTCTCCTTATACAACATACCCCATTCGAAAATACCACGGAAATGGTTGTCACTGCCATAAACTGAGCGGTATTCGAATGTTTTATAGTCTATGCCATCTATAATTGGAACTGTCATAACAGTGCGATCGCGATAAATGGGGGCCAATAGAGGTGGAAGCCAGTTAATGTTTACTTCACAATGGGCATCTAGGAAGACTATAACTTCACCTGCAAAACAAATGCATATTACATGAATGGAAAACACATTATTTTAGTTTATCACTTACCCGTTGCCTCTTGAGCACCTCTTGATCGTGTTCGTATCAAACCCTCCCTCTCTTTATTGCGTATGAGTCTTACTAAACCATGGAATTTCTTTATGTAGGTTTCGAGTTCCTCGCCCAGATTCTTTTTGTCTGAAAAGTCATCAACTAAAATAATCTCGTGTAATACGTGTTTGGGACTTCGATCGATAACCGAATGGACGGTACGCAATAACACAGAGAATCCTTCATTGTGGAAAACAATAATCACGCTAGTCTTTGGAAGATCGTAGGGATAGTTCCAATGTTTACATTCTTCCAAGCGTGTGTCCCGCACACTGCGATGCATTGATATTTCATCTGAGCAAGCCATATTCATTCCATATTCCATTTCTGATTCATCAGCTTCGTTTTTCTTGTGAGCAGGCAAATTATGAGCCTCTCCATTTTCACCAGGTCCAACACGTTTTTCCAAAGAAGTCGGTTCAAAATTGCCCAAACCTAAGATATACATATTTGTAATAAAAACAGGTTTACTCTTTGTTTATCTGTAGTATGTGGTATACTTATGGATGCTCCATCTTCTTACCCTCTACTAATGTCGGTGTCTCCTTTGGCCTACCCTCTAAGCGTTGATAGTGACGTCTTCCAGTGCCGAATTTTGCTTGATATGCTTCTGAAACTCGCTTGTGGCCATCACTCCAAGTTGTCAGCAGATATAACAGCGGCAAAATCACCAAGCACACAAGAGCCAAACGACAAACGCGACCATTCCGAATGTTGGTAATCCGCATTTTTAAGACTTTCAAAGATGCTGCCGTCCCAATCAATTGCAAATTTGTTAAAGGTAAAATGTCACAAATTCCAAATGGTGAATGGAGGTTTGTCGACGTGGAATGTGTGCGTTTTTTTTATTTACAACACCTCCTCCGACCGCCTAATGTGTAGATTGACTCTCTTCTTTGATGGCTTTAACCGTAATAAATTTCTTAACTTTCTTCTCTGTGTTCTTCGCTCTCATGCAGCCATCACGTCGCACGGCGACCTGATCATCCAACAAAAACAATTTTACTCCACAACATCAACAAGAATGAATGAAATGAGTTGATCTCTTCTCAAAATGCCGCAGAAAAGATTAAAACAACAAACATACCGAGAAATGTTAAATGTCAGCAGAGAACAGAGCATGTGAAGTTCTAACGCCGGCATAGTATGCGATTGCAACGGCGTACGATAACTAAATTTATTTAACACTGTCTATTAGGGCTGCCATTCCGGATTTATACCGTCCCAAAATCACGGGATTCAGTATTTTGAAATCCCAATCCCGGGATATATGAAAATCGAATCTGAATGACAGCCCTACTAGTCAGTACGTAGTATTATGAGATTATGAGCGATTTCGGTTGTAATAAAAAGTCAACATTTACGACATTATGTCTGTTCGCGTACTTTTCCAGTAAAAAATATCCAATAAAAACTAAAAAACATAAACTGTCAGTAAATTATTATGAATATATGCGTAAGAGTGCACTTTATTCTCTTTGCTTAAAATGGCTGGAAAGTACGCGAACGGCGTCCAGCAACAATTTGCATATTCCAAACTTAAGATTCTAAAACATTAAAAACAGAAACCCAATCCTGTTTTTTAAAGTTCCAATTGTAGTTGCGGAACATATACATTGTACTGGTACAAGATTTTACTGGGGAAAAATCTCTAAACTTGCAATTACTCTATCTGATAACCATAGACCTTATAATACATAGATGGGCCATGAGTAAAATAATACAATTATTAATATATTTAGTCTATACATGTATCCACTTTTATATAATATAAATAATAGTTTTGTTGTTGTATTAGTTAATGTGGATACTAATTCTCAAAACTGGTTTTTGTATTTATCTTTAGCCTCTATCTTTATCTTTAGTCTCTCTCTCTCGTTAAATTTATCTTTACTATCTCTCTCTCTCTCTCTCTCTCTCTCTCTCTCTCTCATTTGTTATATTCTCACAAACACATATACAAACACACACATTTTCTCTATTTTAGTTATTGTGGATCCAAACTCACTAAGACTTGTTTAAAACTTTAGTTTGGCTCCACTCTGACCACTACATGTAAATATTTTATTTTATCTTGTTATTTTAGTATTTAAGTTATTGACTAATGAATTAGGCTCTCAGTTTAAGTTTGGTGTTATTTGGAGAAGTTAAACCGCATAGTTGAAAATAAATGAATTATATAGCAAATATTTAAATAATTTTGTTTCATTTGGGAAACTAAAAATATAAGTCATGGGTGTCAAACTATGTTTGATAGTTCCGAAGATTAAGAATAAACGAGAAAAATAAAAGCACACTTACATTCTCTTTCGTTTTCCTTTTTGTAGTTTGCTAATTTTACACAAAATTAGAACGTTTATGCTGCATCAGAGGATTTATAAATAAATTAATATATTAAAAGTTCATATTTGAACAAAAAAATGTGACCAAAACCGCGAAAGTACGAAATTTAATTTTGAGCAGCATTGCTCTTCACGAACAACACAAAAGCAAATGCACGAAAATTAATATTTGGGACTGACTCTACGAAAGAATTAAAACGAAATGTCAGAAAATTAATTTTTGGAACTGACAATTTTTTTTGTAGGTGTTAAATTATGAGACCCATAGGTTAGGTGGCAGCCCGATGTATCAGGCTCACTTAGACTATTCAGTCCATTGTGATACCACAGTGGTGAACTTCTCTCTTATCACTGAGTGCTGCCCGAATCCATGTTAAGCTCAATGACAAGGGACCTCTTTTTTATAGCCGAGTCCGAACGGCGTTCCACATTGTAGTGAAACCACTTAGAGAAGTTTTGAAACACTCAGAAATGTCGCCAACATTAATGAGGTGGGATAATCCAGCGCTGAACCATTGCACCACGGTGGCTCCCTAAGACCAATAATTGAATGAAAATTTAACTCTAAAAATGCTTTCGGCTCCTAAGTTAAAATACGATTTTTTAACTGTGTCAAATATTAAAAAATTAAATTAAAAAGAAGCAATTGAGAAGGATAATGAAAATAATGGTAATGCTTACTTGCTTATATTTAGGAATTTGGGTTGATTTCCTGCATCTTTCTCCCCCAATTTCATGTCACAATTGTTCCAAATTTGGTTGAAAATTGCTCCACTTTATGAGGGCTAAGATATTTTTTACCCCCTAAATAAATGTTACCCCTAAAAATCCCCCTAATCGTGCAAAAACCCCCTAAATTTGGGGGAAACCCCTAACCCGGCAACACTGAAACGAACGACCAGTAAAAATTTGTGATTATTATCAAAAATTATCGGTTCTCGAACGGAGCTATTGTTTGTAAAATATAAACAAGTGTGTTGCAGCGTTTGGGTTTAGATTCCAAGATGACACTACAATTGGGGAAGCAGTGGTGTAACCCGCGGTTTATACTTGTTTCCATTATTTAAGCAATTCAAAGCCTTTTAAAATATGATAATATTCTTGGATCCCATTGAAATTAAAATATATTTTTTTTTTATTCGTGAGTCAGGAGGCTTCTCATTATTCATCAACATGAAATCGCCTTTACAAAGTTAATAAGTGTGAACGGCGCTTTGTCGAAGTAGCGCCGTTACGACACAATTTAGAGAGCAGCACTGAGAGAAAGCTATGGGATTTTTGTTATCGATTTTTGTTTTGGAGAGTATCGATAAATTAGAAACTGCCTTGTTTAGGGTTGTTTTTGTTCAACGGGAGGGAAATTCTTTTCAAATTTTTCTTATCACATAAGATCCTCCACCGACCCAACAGTGTTTATGAGCATCTGCTAGCTCTATAAGCCACATCTTGTTGACAGATGTTATTGTGGATTGCATTCTTTAAATACCTATACTTGATTGCGAAGTACGCGTGCATTTCACTGTTCAATAATAATGGATCGACATTGTGGTGGCTTGCCGAGAACTCCTCGTATAAACAAAACGATCTTAGATTACTATGAAAAGGCCGGGAAAGGTCGTGATTTGGAGAAATTTATGAGGATCCATTCACCAGCTGGTAGTCAAAGATCACAATGCAGTGAAACTCGCGGAGGTACTGGGGTTTGTATGCATCGTCCAAATAGTAAAGAAACCTCATCCGCTAGTAGTAGCTGTGATACATTCCCAATAATGCCGTCACGACCTTTAAACAATTGTTGTGGAGTAAATAGCAAAAGTATGCCGAATATAGATATTCAGGAACATGATTTTCACTTTAGGGATGTATTGCTTGATCTGGATATTGGTGGGGATAATGGGAAGGTAGTTCATCTTGACAACAAATATCAATTGTAAGTCACTTAAGTGAAACTGTACTTTTAGGTCTACAGCACTTCGAATGAGAATATACAGACTCCAAAAAAGGAAGGGGGCCTTATAGAGATAAAACCAGCACAAACTCCAGATTCTGTGGCCAAAACACATAGGCGGCTGGAATGGGATTCCTTTGGAGATGTTGGCTATCGCAAATCCATGTCTACCAGTAATATTAGTGTATTGGAAAGAACTTTAATAAGAGACTCATTAGAAGGAGTTGCAGTTGCGACTACTAAGAATAACGAAGAAGAAGGAAACATGCCAAACACTCAACTCCCTCAAAACATCGTCCGAAAGAAACAAATAAAGGCAATCAAAGCCAATACTGTAGAACATGCCACACCACCATTAGCCTGTAGCACACTAGTTGAAGGATTTTCGGGGAAGGGAAGTAATCGTGGTGCACGTCCCAAAATGGTATCACAGGGTACCTCATCGACATCATTACAAAAGAAGTTTGAAAAATATGCACAAACATCCCTTTTAAAACCAGTGAATATGCATTCACAAGAAATACAGGTTAGCATGTCTTCATCAACATCTGTCGTGGAGGGGACGGCAACTCCCTCCAGCTTTGAATATTACTCTTCTAGATCATCAAAGTCTCGTTCATCAAGGTCATCAGCAGGAATATCAAGTAACATATCTAATACGAGTATACCACCAGCACAGCATCCATTTATAACGAGCATAACAGATCTGCTAAAGAAGAGAAAAGCCATGACCAATAAATCTGTGGAGAACCGAAAGCAACAACAATACGACAGCATAAAAGAACTACAATCGAGATTCCAATCAGCCATTGATGAGAATAAGGAGAATCATTCGCGTACAAGTACGGCAAATTCAGCAGCGACATCTTTTTCTCTATCACGGCAAGCTCCAGAATTGGATTTGGGCATTCAATTGATATGTTCACTGATCGATGCAAAAAGCTTGAATGATAAACAAAAGAAAAAACTTATTCGTGATATTGTTAAGCGTATTACACGATTAGGAGATGAAGTTGAGGACTCGTCGTCCAAACCCACCAGTGTGAAAAGCGGAGATTCATCATCATCTAATAGGCAAAATGTTTACGATGCTGTATATTCACGTAGAAGAAAGGATAGTAATAAAATGTCTGATGATTTGTCAAAATGTGATCTTGGTGTTACGCCTCTGCAAAACGCAATGTCCACAAACTGTGCCGAACATCATTCAAAGCTGACCGTTAATTCTAAAAGTGATTTGGAAAATGATCAAGGTAATTTTTTATATGGCATTTGTCATAAATGGATTTTTGTTTGGTTGTGGAATTTTTTATCGAAAATTTAATTGCTGCCCAAGAATTTCTGATGTAATTACTCAATGCTAAATTGCACCTATGGCTTCATTTTTTTTTTTAAATAGCCGGGAAATCAAAAATTGGAATTTTCTAAATTTTTAAAAACTCAAACAATTCCAAATTTATTTATTTATTTTTATTTCCAAATTTATAGCCGTTTCCAAAGTACATTTCCCTAATTATACAAATGCTTAACTTCATAGGTTCGAATTCTTCTAAAGCTTTCATGAGAAAGCCGATTTTTTAATATTTTGTGTGTTTTTCCATTAGGTGTTTTAATACGTTGATTTGAAGATTTTAGCCATCGATTTTTAATTCCATAAAATATTTTACTAGACCCTTAACCTTCAATGTTTATGTCATTTGTATTTATATCCATTTGTTTCTTTTAAACAGCGTATGAAAATGTTTGTCCACATGGCTGCAAACAAATAAAATCCACCACTAGCAGAAATCGTGAAAAAAATATTCTTAGCAACAGCAACAACAGTAAATCGACAAGTAAAACTTGCAACAAAAACCACCAACAAACCCCTGCCAATGCATATACTATAAATAACAACAATGTGTCAATTAAAGCTCCAATAAAACCTAACATTGCATTGCCAAGTGCTGGACTAAATGGAAAGCAAAAACATTCGACAAATGATTCGATTGAATGTGAAATTCATTTATTCAAAACTAAGGCAACACAAACTACAAATTCTTCTGGTAGTGTCAGGTCTAAGAAATCCCAAATAACTTCTTCTACAAGGACTACTACGTCGGGAACAACGACCTCATCAACATCATCTCATGATTTACCAACTCAAAAATCGTTGCGCAAAAATATAATTCACAACGACATGGATGGGGGACAGCAAGAGCAGGCCACTATGCGAGAATGGCTTAATCCCTTAACACAATCCGAAATTGAATATGAGGAGAAAAAACGTGAAGAAAGCGAGAAGAAAGCCCTTGCCGAACAAAAGGAAGCATTAAGACGTGAGAAGAATGCAAAGAAATCGAAAAGGCATAACGATGGGCGAGACCAGCAATTGGACTGGATTGAAAATGAAATACATCGCCTGGAATGTTTGAAACACTTATTATTGAAAGATGACCATGAAAATTCTTCTAGCATCACAAATTCGAGCACAACAACCAATGTGAATTCTAACAAAATTAAAGAGTCCATTATTAATTCCACACAAACGGATAAATTATATGATACTGTATGTTCGGAAAAATCGTCGGTTCTAAGTGAGTCGGCGGAACGTATGGTGAAAGAGATCCAAGTCATTTTGGAGGAATCTAGCGAGGATATGATAAATTTCAAGGATAATACAAAAAGAACTAGAGAACGCAAAAAGGAAACACAAATACTATATGAACACGAGAAGGCTGACCAAGAAAGCCTTGAGAAAGGTAAACTTCATACCATAAAGAAAACGATTATCACAAATGAAGAAGAACTAATAGAAAATAACCCTCAACCAACTAAGCAAAGGCAAAAAATTGATACACCCGATACAACAGATCAGAGTCAGGAAGGAACCGAAACTCTACGTGATATGGTAAAGCAAAGAAAAAAGGAATTTATGGCATCATATACGACAAGAAAACAAAATCATTATGATGCCTTAAAAAAACAGCAAAAAGACCAAAACCTTTTCAAATATTTACCCAAAACCCAACATATCCACATCAGCCAAGAAAAGCCTACCGTTTATAGCGGCTATTACTCCGTGCCTCATACTATAAATCGAAAATTTTCTCCTACAGAATATGCATATCCACAAAGTAATTTACCACCTACTCCACACGAAGAAGATTCAAGCAATTCTTCTCCAAATGTAGTTTATGCTGCCACCATATTTAATCATAGAAAGACCAGCCAAAAGCTATCCAGTGCTGCACAGGTGGCCACAACATCAACATCTTCCACATCAATGTTTTGTATGTCATCTGATGTATCGGTGCCTATGGGAGGATCCAATAATGTCTCATCTACACCAACCACTACACATCATTATGATGATGTGGCAGCTGCAGTGGCAGGAGCGGGAACAGGTGGTATAGTTTCATCGTCAGCTCATCATCTACAACCGTATTTCTATCATAAACGTTCCGAAAGGCCTTTTACTACTACTGCATCAGCTATGCAGGTTAAACCCAAAGGAGGCATAGCATATGTTATAGAATTTGATAATAAAAAACAATCCAGTGAGAGTGATAATGACCGAAAGGAAAATGCTTTAGCAACTACAGAATCTGCAACAACATTCACTACCAATCAAATTCAATGTCTTGATAAAGCTTCATCGGAACAACAGTTAACTTTGCAAGATCACTTGGAAAAGGCTAAACCCAATTTCCTTAAACATTGTAAGGAACGTAAAGCAATACTGAATAAATTGCAATCAATGCGTCAGGAACGCGATCGACAATTAAGAGAAATAGTTGAGAATACAAGTTTCAATTCGTTGGAGAGGCGTTTGAGATATTTACCACCACCGCCAATACGTAAGTGTTAATGGGCTAATATTTTTGTACGACGAAATAAGTGGATCGACACCTAATCTACTATAGAGATTGTAATGAACATCGCCATTAAAATTTTAAAGTCTAAAATTCGACTTTTTCAAATTTTTTTAAAATGTTAACTTTGAGATTTGCAAAAATTTACTTTTTTTAAAATTTTGGAAATTGGTATTTTCAAATGGGTTAAAAGCTGAGCCTTAAGTTTTATACTACTCTGGGAAATATAATGAAAAATGAAAAGTGGATTTTATTTTTTTAACTTTAAAAGTCGAAAAATCGTTTTTTTTTTTGTAATTAAAAAAATCGACTTTCGACTGACTAAAGCCGACTTTTCGAATTTTTCTAAATTAAAAATTTGTATTTTTCGACTTCTATGATGAAAGTCGATTTTGTTCATTATAAAATGCCGATTAGTTGATTTTGATTTGTATCCCTAGTCAGCTCATCTTTATTTTTCTATAATATTTGTTTTTTTTTTTTAGAAAAACTTCGTATTGTAAAAACAAAAGAGATGAAAGCTTTGACGAATAAACGCGTTGCTTCTCTTCCCGAAGTTGTGGCCCGTAAACAACAAGAATTAGAAGAGAAAAGACGTAGAGGCAATCGTATTTTACGAGATGTTTTTAATTTAGTAAGTTTTACATATACTAAATATTTTTAATTCAATATGTTTTCTTTTTTTTTCATTTTATCTATAGCGTTTACAAAAGCGAGTACGAAAAGGCAAGCTATCCTTAAATCATAGTAAAGTGGTAATTTAGGATACTTTCACACATCCCTTGGAAGACAAATATCATATAAAGAGAATATTGACTCCAATATTCCTACTAGAAAATTGGTTATCTATAAATTTGTTATTAAGATTTCAAGACCATTTGCTTATTTTTAGAGAAATTTTATGCGAAAAACAATAAAATGTTGAAAATGTTAATAAAATAAAATTGAACATTTTAGTTTTTATTAAATTTAAAAATAAAATTTAATTTCTATAGGAAATTTTGTCAAAATTTCATTGCTAAAGGAAATTTTGTCAAAATTTAATTTCTATAGGAAATTTTGTCAAAATTTTATTTTTATAGAAAATTTTGTCAAAATTTCATTGCTAAAGGAAATTTAGTCAAAATTTAATTTCTATAGGAAATTTTGTCAAAATTTCCTTGCTAAAGAAAATTTTGTCAAAATTTCATTGCTAAAGGAAATTTTGTCAAAATTTCATTTCTCTAGCAAATTTTGTCAAAATTTCATTTCTATAGGAAATTTTGTCAAAATTTCATTTCTATAGCAAATTTTGTCAAAATTTCTTTTCTATAGAAAATTCTGTCAAAATTTCATTTCTATAAGAAATTTTGTCAAAATTTCATTTCTATAGCAAAATTTGTCTAAATTTCATTTATGTAGCAAATTTTGTCAAAATTTCATTTATATAGCAAATTTTGTCAAAATTTAAGTTCTATAGGAAATTTTCTCAAATGTTCCTTTCTACAGAAATTTTGTCAAAATTTAATTTCTATAGAAAATTTTGTCAAAATTTCATTTCTATAGAAAATTTTGACAAAATTTCATTTCTATTAGGAAATTTTATCAAAATTTAATTTCTATAGAAAATTTTCTCAAAATTTTGTTATTACGGAAAACTTTATCAAAATTAAATTTCTATAGGGAATTTTGTCAAAATTTCATTTCCATAGGAAATTTTGTCAAAATTTCATTTCTATAGGAAATTTTGTCAAAATTTCATTTCTATAGGAAATTTTGTCAAAATTTCATTTCTATAGGAAATTTTGCAAAATTTCATTTCTATAGGAAATTTTGTCAAAATTTCATTTCCATAGGAAATTTTGTCAGAATTTCATTTCCATAGGAAATTTTGTCAGAATTTCATTTCTAAGGAAATTTTGTCAAAATTTAATTTCTATAGGAAATTTTTTCAAAATTTTTTTTCTTTAGGAAATTTTGTCCAAATATCATTTTATAGAAAATTTTGTCCAAATTTCATTTCTATGGGATACTTTTTTGGAAATGTTGTTAAAAATTGCATTTCTATAGAAAACTTTCACTTCTGTCAAAAAATTTAATTTCTATCGGAAATTTTGTTAAAAATTTAGTTTCTATATATTATTACTGTCAAAAATTTCATTTCTATAAGAAATTTTGTCAAAATTTAATTTCTATAGGAAATTTTGTAAAAATTTCATTTCTATAGGAAATTTTGTCAAAATTTTATTTTTATAGAAAATTTTGTCAAAATTTCATTGCTAAAGGAAATTTTGTCAAAATTTCATTGCTAAAGGAAATTTTGTCAAAATTTTATTGCTAAAGGAAATTTTGTCAAAATTGCATTTCTATAGGAAATTTTGTCAAAATTTCATTTCTATAGGAAATTTTGTCAAAATTTCATTTCTATAGGAAATTTTGTCAAAATTTCATATCTATAGCAAATTTTGTCAAAATTTAAGTTCTATAGGAAATTTTCTCAAATGTTCCTTTCTACAGAAATTTTGTCAAAATGTAATTTCTATAGAAAATTTTGTCAAAATTTAATTTCTATAGAAAATTTTGACAAAATTTCATTTCTATTAGGAAATTTTATCAAAATTTAATTTCTATAGGAAATTTTCTCAAAATTTTGTTACTACAGAAAACTTTATCAAAATTAAATTTCTATAGGAAATTTTGTCAAAATTTCATTTCCATAGGAAATTTTGTCAAAATTTCATTTCTATAGGAAATTTTGTCAAAATTTCACTTCTATAGGAAATTTTGTCAAAATTTCATTTCTATAGGAAATTTTATCAAAATTTCATTTCTATAGGAAATTTTGTCAAAATTTCATTTCTATAGGAAATTTTGTCAAAATTTCATTTCTATAGGAAATTTTGTCAAAATTTCATTTCTATAGGAAATTTTGTCAAAATTTCATTTCTATAGGAAATTTTGTCAAAATTTCATTTCTATAGGAAATTTTGTCAAAATTTCATTTCTATAGGAAATTTTATCAAAATTTCATTTCTATAGGAAATTTTGTCAAAATTTCATTTCTATAGAAAATTTTGTCAAAATTTCATTTCTATAGGAAATGTTTTCAAAATTTCATTTTAATCGTTTTGTTTGTTATTGTTGGCTTCTCTTCAATCGTTATTGTTGTTTTTGATCTCAGCTTAAAGCCATGCATTGACTAAACTACAAGTGTAGCTTAACCAACAGAGGAAAAGTATGCTTGTCAAATTTATTTGGGCAAAGCCCTATAGACTGCAAAATGGTTGGATGTACAGCTGTTTCGGAATTACCACATTCCTCATCAGCATCCTCTACTTGCAGCAAAACTATCAACCAATTATCAGAATAAATTCGGGTAATTCACTCAACCCAAAGTGAACTACACTTGAACCTCCCGAAAAAGGGTTTGATAGTCGGCTACTGCCTAAACAAATTTGCCAGCATATCTCTTTTTCTTTGTCAAACTCAAATCATCGATTTGAATGTATTTGGCTGGGTTTGTTTTTGAACGTGCTTCCTTCAATCGTTGTTTTCTCTTCAATCGTTGGTTTCTCTTCAATCGTTATTGTTGTTTTTGATCTCAGCTTAAAGCCATGCATTGACTAAACTACAAGTGTAGCTTAACCAACATTTCATTTCATTTTATAGGAAATTTTGTCCAAATTTCATTTCTATAGATTTCTTTTTTTTTGTGGAAATTTCATATCTATAGGAAAATTTTTTCAAGTGCAGCTCTAACATCAAGGCTAGTTTGGGCTGTATTGCTATTCGAAATAAAATCCATAGTAAATAAAACTGTAGTAATAAACTTTAATTATTTTATATTCGTTTATTTAAGTATTTTAATTGCTCATTGACTTGTTTTCACTTATTTGTATGAATGTTATTCATATAATCGATTATATAATAGTTGCATATATATCTATAATGTCTGTTTTTGCTATTAGATTTCTCTCAAACATATGCATTTGCATTTTATAACAATTATATCCCAATCAAAAACTAATTTGTAGCTCAATATTAATTAAATCATTTCAAAGTGTATATGTATATTCACTCAAGTGCTGTTTTGGTGAGAATACGATGGTGTTGTAACAAGTATAGATGTAATAATTATTCTTTTTATTTTTAACATTGATTGAGTAATTTAATATATTAACTTTTTTCTGCATTATAATTTTAACAATTTTTCAATTTAACTAAGAGCCTTAGAAATAAAATTTTTCTAATTTTTTTGTTTTGTTATTTTGGATAGGGATTAGTAGTTACATTGATTAGATTTGCATTGAATATTTATATTTTTGTTATGAAATAAAAATAAATAAGAAAATATAATTGAAAGAAAGCCAAAATCAAATTAAACCTTAGAACCTCTGATTACGAAGAATTGAGAGATGAATCTATTAAGGCGAATGCCTTATGAAGCATTTGTAATCGCTAGATTTCCAGTATGTATTTATATAAAAAATGGCGCGAATTCTGTGAAGTTCAAATCCATTAGCCGTTTTTTTTTCTTTCACAATACGTGTATTACATAACAAATATCAGTCTTTTGAAAATAGCTTTTTTAGTAAACTTCTGAAATCGTCAGCAGTATGCATTTGTCATTTGAAAGATATTTGCCCATGTTCGCAAATCCACTTCCAGGTGAATGTGAATCAATTCCACGATTTTGGTGTCCTACATCCACTTTCACCGGAAGTTTCGTGAAATCCATTCACTTGAAATCCATTCACTTGCCTTGGTGAAAGTTGAATTATGTCGAAGATGGATGTTTTCCGGTAAAAAAAGCACTCGCGTAAAAAATTTTAAATATTTTATATTTAATAAAATGTGTCATTTTTAATAAAAAAAAATAGTAAATTAAAATAAGTCTATTCCACTTATTTTGATTTCCGCCTTAGTGAATTTTTGGGTGATTTGTGTAATCCAGCTGGTTACAGTTAAAAAAGAACGTGGAATAAAGACACCAAATTTTCACGTTCGTAGATTTGACGTGAATAGTTGAAGTGGATATCCGAACATGGGTGATTATGCAGTAATACTTTGTGACTGATTGCAAGAATATTTCTGACTAAGGGCGAATTCGTTTGCGAAAAATATGTTTCGGTTTTACACTCACGGTTGCCACAGTTGCTAGAATCGTACCAGAAATGGTAGATTTTTTACTGTGTGATAGATTGGTAGAATTCTTGAAGTTTTGGTAGATTTTGCAAATTACACCTCTCCAACTAAGAGGAACATCAATTTTCTAAAGAAATAAAATTTTGACAAAATTTTTTATAGAAAGAAAATTTTGACAATATTTTCTATAGAAGTAAAATTTTGACAAAATTTTCTATAGAAATTAAATTTTGACAAAATTTTCTATAGAAATAAAGTTTTGACTAAATTTTCTATAGAAATTAAATTTTGATAAAATTTTTTATAGAAATAACATTTTGACAATATTTTCTATAGAAATAACATTTTGACAAAAATTTCTATAGAAATAAAATTTTGACAAAATTGTCTATAGAAATAAAATGTTGACAAAATTTTTTATAAAAATAAAATTTTAAAAAAATTTTCTATAGAAATAAAATTTTGACATTTTCTATATAAATTAAATTTTGACAATATTTTCTATAGAAATAAAATTTTGTCAAAATTTCTAATAGAAATGAAATTTTGAAAAAATGTTCTATAGAAATACAATTTTGACTAAATTTTCCATAGGAATAAAATTTTGACAAAATTTTCCATGGGAATAAAATTTTAACAAAATTTTCCATAGAAATAAAATTTTGACAAAATTTTCTATAGAAATAAAATTTTGTCAAAATTTTCTATAGAAATAAAATTTTGTCAAAATTTTCTATAGAATAAAATTTTGACAAAATTTTCTATAGAAATAAAATTTTGGCAACATTTTCTATAGAAATAAAATTTTGAAAAAAATTTCTATAATTTCTTGGCCAACTCGTAATGCCGCGACCTTCAACAGAAAAGTAGCTATGCGATAGTCCACTTTCGAGTCGTTATTATTCGATTTTTTATTCAAAAGTTACTGACCAAAAAAAAAAAAACTAAATCCAGGAAAGATTCTGTAATTGATTGTATTAGCGATGAATATATAGTCCACATGGGTTCGGTTCGATTAAAAGAATGAATTTCCAACAAATTTTCTTTACAGTATTTTTTCATAAACTTTTTTTAAAAATCACTGAAAATTTGTTAATGTTAATTCGCTAGCTGCGTGACTCAAAATAATTTTCTGTCACTTTCACCCTCTGCCATCAACTTAAAATATTTTGACACTATCGGGTATGTTCTGGGGTTCACATGAAAAACTTGTGAGGAATTTCTCCCATAGGGATTGTTCTGCAAGCCACTTTTGTCCTCACAGACGGGAATTTTTTCACGGATTTTTTTAGTGGAATCTTTCTTGAATTCCAAAAAGAAGGATTTGAAATATTGAATATTGTCGACCAGCGATTCTCATCACAAAAAAAAACAAAGTCTGGATTTTTTTTAATTTAGTGAAAAGTCTAAATATCTACATATTTTATTATACACTTTCGAATTTTTTAAAGGTTTTGTTTTTTTTTTTTTTAAATTGATTTTATTAAATTAGTATTATGTTGAATATAGACTCTTCATGGGCAAAATTACATTTTTTAGTGAGAGATAGTTTCGTAATACAGTGAATCTCTCCGAAGTGGACGGTCGTCCAAAACGTTGCCCACATTTGGGATGTGTTCAGTTATGAGAAGTTCATCCAATGTGGAATAAGCCATTTGAAAACTTTTAGCGTATGAATGTTTATAAAATCAGACAAAGTTTCTACCATTAGATTCTTTAAACATGAACTTTATACGCACGCAACACAAAACATTAATTTTCTTTTTACATATATTGAACGAAAAAAAATATGAGAAAATAATATACATATTTTAAGAAAACAAAAAAAAACTGTATTTAAACCTTTCCATGGAATGTCTTAATATTTTAACAAAAAACAAAAACTAAATACTATTTTCAATCAATTTCTTTATATGTATATAGGACAATTTTAATAAGCTTACATTAGGAATTAGTAATAGTAGCATATCGATGATATAAACTGGACAATTAAAATATAATATAATTTTTTTCTACGTAGAATTCCAACAACCAGAGTTATTCTAATAATTAAGTTAAGTATGTGTGTATGTGTGTTTTTATGTAAAATAGTAGTATGGCATAAATATTGGAAACACATTTTTTTCTCATGTCAAAACTTAGTACTGTTACATTGTCGTTATTAAGTTGATTGATTTTACTATAACTATAGTATAACGAAAACATTTAGAGATCTAATAAAATAATTATAGAATTTATTATTAATGAAATGGTAGTGAGATAACAGAACGCAGACAAACAGACATATATAGATAGGACAATAATAAGTTTAACATCTCCAGCAGCAACATATACAATGCATAAGTTTTGTTCTTAATATTTTAGCAATTACTGTTTTGGCTCAACTCATTCTCCAAGTTTTAGCTTATATATGTGGAGTATGTATCTTTTGGTTTTTAGATTAAATGAAAGTTTTGAATATATTATGTATATACGTTTGTTTTCTTTTGTTATTTTATCATAACCGAATAATTATTAAATAGATTTTTTTCTATCATTAGGGTTTTCCAAGCACTTTTTACCTAATGAATTTGTATTTAAATATAATCATTATACTTTAGAAAACATCGTTGAGCTCCACCAGGGACATATTGAAACTTGTACGTTGTTGTAGTTAGTGTCTCGCCATATCCAAACCACCCTCTTCTTCCATTTTCGATAGGAATTTAATTGCTCTATGTTGAGGTTCAGTTTGCCTTATCATATCAATGAGGGCTAATAGTTTCTTAACGCCAATAAAAACTCTGCAAATAAAACAATTATAAAAATAATTAGATATATTTGTTTTACATAAAACAGAATAAACATTTTTCCACAATAATTTTTTTGGAGTGCATTCCCATACGCATGTAAAGCGGAGGTTACTGTACTGCTCTGATTTCCTAACACGGTTATGCCAAAAAAAAATCTACCAAAATTTGAAGAAAATTTTACCAAAAATCTACCAACCCGTGTAAAAATTGGAGGATCCAATCCTATCTAATAATATCAAATTGGATCTAATTGGATCTGTTCAGATATTGGTTCAGACATAATTAGATATGCACAGATATGCTATATATGGTGCTAGATCTGGTTAGATATAATTGCAGATCTCATCATATATAGTATAATATCTAATTATATCTGGCATATCTAATAATATATGCTTGGATAGGACCATATATAGCACTATATCTAATAATATATGGTAGATATAACATCATATCTGACTATATATGGGGTTAAATACGATCCAAAATATAATATAAAAGAATCATGCACAAGTTAAAAAGATTTTTGAAATACACGTCTAAACCTCAATGTCATTATGTCAAATGTCAACGCCGTCAGGGGCATCACTTCTAAACAAATTTAACGCCAGACTAGCTGAGAAAATTAAGAAATTTAATATAATTGTTTTAAATGTGTTCCTTTGATAAAGTGTATATCGTTTCCTTTATTGCGGAGATTATGTAGGTAAGTAGATTGTATTTGTTATTTCCTTAGTAGTCATTTTCATATTGTTTTACTATTTTCTAGATTTGGAAAAAAGGAAACCTCAGTGGTGTACTGGTTAACATGCCCGCCTTGCATTCAAAAGGTCACGGGTTCAATCCCAGTTCCGACCAACACCAAAAATTATTTCGGCGGTGGATTATCTCCTCGCAGTAATGTTGGTGACATTTCTGCTTCAAAGATTCTCTAAGTTGTTTCAGCGCAACGTGAAATGCCGATAGGACTCGATTATAACAAGGAGGTCCCATGTTATTGAGCTAATTATTGAATCGAGCAGCAGTCAGTGATAAGTGAGATGTTGATCACTGTGATGTCATGATGGTCTGAATAAAATAACAACATACCTAACCTAATCCCGAATACACTTTAAATGTGAGTATTAAAAGCAACATAAAATTATATGGCAATTTTTATTGCAACTTAAAGAAGAATGATCCAAAACAATACTAATACTTGCATACATAGTTCAATATATTCCCATATTTGTTTATTCCTATATTTGTTTAATAATTGTTTTTTTACTTAATTTCATTGCAGATTGCCTTAACGCTGTAATACTTTAGTCGTGTGTCTAAGTCCAAAGCAGAAGAAACAAACGAAAAAACCCTTGGACAACACTCTAACTCAACTATCAATACTCTTAAATAGCTTTGATGGATCAATTTATATTAAACATATTTATTATGCACATACTTTTTGTCTGTATTATTAATTAAACCAATTGATCTCATTTTATATACAAATTATGGGCTTTTATGTGTTGAAAGATCTCGAAAGATACGATTGTATCAAATAATATACAATTATATCAAATTAGATCTGATTAGATGTGTCGCATTTTTGAGATCTGATCAGATCCAATTTCATAGTATTTAGATCTGACCAGATATAACCATTTTTCGGATCTGCTCAGATCTGACCATATCTTGGCTCAGATCTAACCATATCAAATCAGATCCCCCAATTTTTACACGGGAACTTTAAAAAAAAAATTATTTTGAAGTTTTTGATCAAATTGTTGTGGTTAGTAAAAAAACAATTGTTTTTTTTTTCTTCGATTCTTTATTATTTTATTTTAGAATTTTATTTATTATATATTTTGATCTCTCCTACTAGCGACAATTTTTTTTTTTTGGTATAAACATTCCTTGAATTGTAAATGTGTCGAATTTTAAATGTTATAAGGATTTCAGCTTGCACCATCCCAGGAAAATTACTTACTAGTTACTTCTACCAAAAAGGAGAACTTACAATGGATTTTGATAGTATGATCTAACACGAAAATTAAAATTTGTATTTCTATAGAATTTGTCAAAATTTTATTTCTATAGCAAATTTTGTCAATCTTTTATTTCTATAGATTTTTTTTTTTAAATATTTATTTCTATAGAAAATTTTGTCAAAAATTTATTTCCATAGAAAATTTTGTCAAAATTTTATTTCCATAGAAAATTTTGTTAAAATTTTATTTCTATAGAGAATTTTGTCAAAATTTTACTTCTATAGAAAATTTTGTCAAAATTTTATTTCTATAGAAAATTTTGTCAAAATTTTATTTCTAGAGAAAATTTTGTCAAAATTTTATTTCTATAGAAAATTTTGTCAAAATTTTATTTCTAGAGAAAATTTTGTCAAAATTTTATTTCTAGAGAAAATTTTGTCAAAATTTTATTTCTAGAGAAAATTTTGCTAGAATTTTACTTCTATAGGAAATTTTATTTCAATAGAAAATTTTGTCAAAATTTTATTTTTAGAGTTTGTAAGGTTTGAGGTCATAAAATTTTAGTTTTTTGTGGTGTTTTATTTTTAATTATTTCCAATCTATCGAACACCATCGTTATCCGTTCTCAGGGAAAATTATTGTTTTTTTGTTTTTTTAATAAGACAAAGTGACTTGCTCGCCACTGCGTTTGAGTTTACACTATAATTATACTAAAAGATCAACTATACAACAACTACAAACAAAATTTTATTTCTACAGAAAATTTTGTAAAATTGTATTTCTATAGAAAATTTTGTTTTTATAGAAAATTTTGTCAAAATTTTGTTTCTATAGAAAATGTCAAAATTTTGTTTCTATGAAAATGTTGTCAACATTTTGTGTCTATAGAAAATTTTGTCAAAATTTTATTTCTACAAGAATTTTGTCAAAATTTTATTTCTAGAAAATTTTGGCAAAAATTTATTTATTGTTGCTTACAAGCTTAAAGAACTCTTAAAGAACAAAACCAACAATAACAAAACAAAACGAATGAAAAAAAAAATATTTCTATAGAAAATTTTCTCAAAATTTTGTATTTATAAAACATTTTGTTTCTATAGAAAATTTTATCAAAATTTTATTTCTATAGAAAATTTTCTCAAAATTGTATTTCTATAGACAATTTTGTTAAAAATTTATTTCTATAGAAAATTTTGTCAAAATTTTACTTCTATAGAAAATTTTGTCCACATATTATTTCTATAGAAAATTTTCTCAAAATTTAGTATTTATAGAAAATTTTATCAACATTTTATTTCTATAGAAAATTTTCTCAAAATTTTGTATTTATAGAAAATTTTTTTCAAAATTTTGTTTCTATAGAAAATGTTGTCAAAATTTTGTTTCTATAGAAAATTTTCTCAAAATTTTATTTCGATAGAAAATTTTGTTAAAAATTTATTTCTATAGAAAATTTTGTCAAAATTTTATTTCTATAGAAAATTGCAAAAACTACAAAAACTTCAAGTATCCTACAAATCTACCAAACAGTAAAAAATCTACCATTTTTGGGAGAATTCTACTAACTGTGGCAACCGTGTTTCCTAATCGTAAACTTGAGCATATTAATCCATACACGATTGTGGCTCCTATCAAAATTTCAGACAGATCGCGAAGCGAGTTTGTCTGGGTAAGGTAAAAATCCTTCCGACCACCCACGTAAGACACTTTGAAAGAGCACTTAGATTAGTTACTTCTACTATACAAACATTTCTTATAACTTGAAGACGAGTAGCAAAACACTTCACTAATTGGATCGCGAGATCAATTTAGCTTCTCAACCAGACAGCATAGTAGACTGGTCTGAATATGATTTATATGGATTCAAATATTCATCACGGTATGCCTGGGCAGTAATGATTCAATTAAGTGCAACCGCCTCAAGCCCCACTTATATGAAATTGATGACAGCATATCCGAGGTGTGTCCTATTTATAACCTAGAGTTTTGCGACAACTAAATAGACGACAATACCAGATAATTTCAATGATGTCGGGAAGTTTGAAACAGAATATTGATATGTCTTGCGTACAACAACAAATCACTTTGAATACGAAGATATCAAAACTCATTCCTAACTTAAAAATAATGTCATTGGAGAACTTTTCCCAAGCGGTGGAATAAACATCTTAACTCGGGTCTGAGGATGCCACTCTTTGCGCTGAGTCGATTGATGATGTATCAGCACAAATAACATCATATTTCCTCCTTAATTTTCATTAGTGGATTTTGGTCACTATCAAATGTCGATTAATCGAATTCGAAGACAGTCGATTTGAACTTCGAATTTTTCGCAAAAAGCCGCAGTGAGATATGAACAATCTGGTATAAAAAAACACGGTCCATGGAAATGGACCAGTATTTATTCTAAAGTTTATTTTTCGGTTCTTTTATAACCAATACCGAAAAGACAATCGAAACCATTCTTTCCGCTGAAAATGTTGTTTCTTCGTAATTTGAATTAGCCCACATTGTTATGAACTAGCAACTACAATGAATGATTGATTATGTAATTTATATACACATCGATATATAATTTATGAATCATGTGTGAAAAGAAAATGTAATATGCAAAATAATATAGATATGTTCTTACCTCTTGCCAGCCATCTTTTTACCAATAGCCTGTAATTCGCCTTTGCTAAATATATCGCATTGCTCCAATACAGCTAATACATGTTCTGGAAGTGATATGTTAGGTACATGAAGCACAGATGTGAAAGCGGTCAACATTTCCATTTCCTCCAAAACTTCACTGTATAGTAGTAAAAAAAAAACCAGAAAATTTTGAAATTTTTAATAAATTTGGAACTAAAACAGAATAAAATATTTTTTGCTTCGCATACCGTCTGCTGGAGGTAACCAAAATCAATAGTTTACGCCCTTTGGGTGGTTGTTTCTTAAGTAAGACCAATAATGCTTGTAATGTCAAATTAGAATATCGTGGTCCAATTGGACCATAATCCAAGAGACGTTCAACATTGTCAACAACAATACAGCTTAGCATAGACCGATAAGCATCATCAAAAATCTATAAACAGTTGGGAATAAATATAAATTCGATTTAAAATAACTGTCGCTGTGCCTATAAATACCTTTCGAATGTGTAAACATTTGGCTGACTCTGTATAACCCACCATATCTTCTGGTGAGCATACTTTAACAAATGGAAAATCAGACATTTGAGCCAGTTTAGCTGCTAATGCCGTTTTACCCGAATTGGGAGGACCCTCAATCAATACTGAGACCAGACCGGAGCTTTCAGTTGCTCTAGCTTGTTGGACATATAACATACCATCTTCCAAGATGTGAGACACCGGTTGACCCCAGTTAATAATACCTCGTGTAAGCATAGTTTCCAAAACCTCCATAGCAGTGCCAAAGGCTGGTTTGATATCATTCTCCAAAGCATGGAAGAAATCAGCACGTGTAACTTTCAACTTTTCCATGGCTTCTGGATCGACAGTTACTTTGGCATCGGCTTTAATTAGACGATTCATAGCGGTGGATTGGGCAGCACGTACCAAACCTTCTAACTCGGCTCCACTAAAATTTTTAGTAGAGGCAGCAAGTTCTTTGCAATCCACATCGGGGGCTATCTTATTGAAATCGCGCATACGTTTGGTATGGATATTCAAAATTTGGCAACGACCCTGCTCATTGGGTAAACTGATTTCCATTTGAACTTCTAAACGACCGGGACGAAGTAAGGCTTCGTCAATCATATCACGACGATTGGTCATACCAATGACGAGAATATTATTTAATTGTTCCACACCATCAATTTTGGCCAACAACTGATTTACCACAGTATCATGAACACCACTGTTGCCAGCTACAGAACCACGTTGTTTGCATATAGCATCGATTTCGTCAAAGATGATTATGTGTAGGCCACTGTTGGGACCAAGCTGTAGGCAACACAATAATAAAAACTCGCATCATATAATATGGATATGCCCATTCAACTTACCCTCTTCTCCTCTTCTTCGGCTTCGGCAAACAAACGACGAATATTGGCTTCTGACTCACCAACATATTTGTCCAAAATTTGTGGACCATTAACAATTTTCGGTTCTCTGGCATTCAACATAGTACCAATTTGACGGGCCATCAATGTTTTACCCGTACCAGGTGGACCATACAATAAAATACCTTTAACGTGTTTGCATCCCAATTGCTCAATAATTTCTGGAGGAATAACACGAGAAGCAAATGCTCGACGAAAGATGGCATTGAATTCTTTATCCAAACCACCAATTCCCATTTTGCCAAAGTCCCAGTCGGGATTTATAATGGATTGTCGAACAATTTTTCCTTTGGATTTTCCTTGGAGATTCAACGAAGAATTTTCGGCTTTCTCAAATTGAACAATAGTATTCCCAGTAATGCGACCAAATCGTACTGATCTTGTAGCTGCATCTTTACCTTCTCCCAAAGCCTTGGTGTCAATAGCTATAAATTGTATACCAATTTAGTATTCAGTTTTTCATTCCAATGATTCTTGTAGCTTACCTTCTAGAGTTTTTACGGCCAATCCCAAAAGTTTTTTATCTTGGAAGCTGAAAACTAGAGTTTGGCCAACAGTCAAAGCCATTCCTCCGAATTGCATCAAGAAATCCTTAGCCATTAAATCGGAATCATAAGGTTCTTGGGAAGTTCTTTGGAAAAATAAATGAAAAGTGGGTGGTAATCAATATATGTTAGACAAAAAGTCGTCATCTCTCTACTGTGATGATTAATCAATAGTTTTTTTAAGCATACGATATTAGAAACAACAAACAAATAATACGTCCACCCTTAAGCAGACATGACCTAATTTTACCCATAAATATCACTTAAAATACATTTCTAATAATATACTCATACATCACTTACGTCTTCTTTTGCAAGAAATCTGTCTCAAACGAGACCATGGTAATAACATCAGAATGGGCATCGAAACGATATGGACGTATGTCTATATCTTGATTAATGGAAAGTGTGGCCCATTTGCGTTGAACCAATGAAAATCCGATATGGCCGCGTGGCACTTCGGAGGTGCGTTCCAATGCAAAAATATAATGCTGACCTGGTCCGGGTGAAATATCTGCATACCTAGTATCGAAAAGAATTGCGATTTAGCAAAGTCCATTCTTGTCTTAACATAGAAACAAAGACACATACTTAACGTCTTCCGGAAAGTCATTTACGTTGACAATGGCCTTATTGGTCAACGAAAGCTCGTCTGTGGGACATTTTGTTGCTTTCATACGCTACAGCAGAAGAATAAAAACATACCGTTTAGATTATAGATTAATGGCATGGCCAAGATTTTATCACACTTTGAATTGCTTACATAGGACATTACGCTGCTTTAAGTTCTTCCAAACCACTGACTCAAGAAATTTTCTACTAGCGAAATAAACAAAAATAAGTAATCAGCTGTTTGCCTTTTTCTCTCCCGCAGATTTTTCTCTTGTCTTCCACGTATTTGTGCTCTCTGTTTACTATTCAGTGGTTGTTGTTTATTCGCCACCCTTGGTAGCAAAGAAAGGGGTGTTTTCCTTCTTCCTTTATGGGTTTGGGGTTGGTGGAGCTAAAATGGGGGAAATATCGATCCAATACTTAATTTTCCAAATTTTCTCACTCATGTATCTGTTACATGACATCTCATTTTCATCTTTTTGTATGATTTCCATACGTGTGTAAAAACCATATTTACACTTATTAGTTGTTAGTGTTTACCATTAACTCACCTTATTAGCAGTTTTTTGGAAGATTACAATTTTTTACTAATTATTTTTCAATGTTTTTCCACGTATTAAACCAACGAATGAATCCTTGAAGTGCTAACTTTCCAATTAAACTTTTATGACTGAACTTGTGAGTAGTGCAACGACAAAAGTTACAATCGATAATCGATGTAAAATGTGTTTTCTAATCGATTTTTGTAATTTTGCCGTTCAGAAAATGATTGGCATCACTGATTTGTGAATCATTTAAATACAGGTAGAATCACTAGGTCAAAAACAGCAATTGCTACTTTTAATAGGTCTGTTGGCGTCCTTTTCCAGCAAATATTAGCAACCCTGCAATATTTTTTGAATTTGACGGCGCTTCTGAGAATCCCCACCACGTCGAAAACAGACGTATACGGTATCCAAAACTCGTCACAAAAGCGCCGTCACTATAGAGAAGTTGTAACACGCCAAGTTTCTACAAAAAAGTATCGCATGAGTGCAATTATTAGGTGTATTTTTAGATAAATTTAGAACGACTCCAATTAGAGCCCCTTCAAATTATCAGAAAAAGAGCATTTTAAGATAGTTGTAAAAGGATCATTGTGGTCAAGTAAAACACAGAGGTTTATTAAATTGATTATACATTTATAAAATATAAAATGGATCTTGTAACAATAGTGATGGCAAAATTCTTTCATATTCATTTCGTACTTTTTGATACGTTTCCCCCGTCACAGCTGGCAATTGTTGTAGTGTCACTTACGAGTCGTAGCGATGAGCATGAAATAGAACTTTGAAATGCTGGCAGGGTAGCACATGTTTACTGTAAACAAAAATCATTAGCAAAAACTTATAAACAATAGTGACGGCGCTTTTCCGAGTAGTTTTGGATATCGTATACGACTGTTTTCGTCGTAGTGGGGATTCTCAGAAGCCCCCCTCCCATGTAACTTGTAACTCAACATCAATCTTTTATTAATGCATAAAAATATGTTAAACGTGATGTGATTGTCGTATAATTGTTATATTTATGAGAATTTATAAATGTTTAATAAAATTAATAAACATCTAAACAATCGCGTTTTACTTGACCACAATTCTTTTACACTATCTTAAAATGCACTTTGTCTGATTGTTTGAAGGGGCTCTGATTGGCGTACTTCTAAATGTAACCAGAAGGGCACCTAATAATTGCACTCATGCTATACTTTTTTGTAGTAACTTGGCGTGGTACAACTTCTCAATAGTGACGGCGCTTTTCCGAGGAGTTTTGGATATCGTATACGACTGTTTTCGACGTAGTGGGGATTCTCAGAAGCGCCCCAAATTCAAAAAATGTTGGCAGGGGATACAGTATACATAGTAGAGCAAATAAGTGAAACCTATCAGTTAAGTAAATAAATTTTAGATTGTCGTTATTTGAAAAGAACTGTGTTTTTATTAACGGGTTATTAAACACACCTCAATATAATAACGTAACAATATCTATCGACATTGGTCAATTGTATATTAAATATCAAACTGAAAGTTTCGGAACCGCTATGAGAGAAATCGTCCAACCAATCTTGAAACATTTTGCTCAGAGAATGAAGCCGCCGAGTCGCGCCGCCGATTTTAGCCGCCGCCGACTAGTTTTTACCAGTCGAAGCCGTCGCCGAATTTGTCGACTCATCTCGACTCAAAGTTAGCCGCCAATTAATCAAAAATATTGATTTGAATCAGAAAAAATTATTAATAATGGTTGCATTTTTTGTCAAAATGTTTAATTTTCCACCCAAAATCCGTCAGTATCAAGTTGCTATAATAATTTTGCAAAAATTTGGCTCAGAACATTTGAATTATGTTTAAATGTGATTGTAAGATAAGTTGTACAACTAATCTCATTACCATTCGGATAACATCAAATTGATTTTATTATGGATAATTGACCGCCGACGATAAGACAAATTTATATCGGCTTAGCCATCAAGCCGCCGCCGCCGGAGGCAAAAAATTAGTATTAGCCGCCGCCGACAAAAATGGGTCGGCTTCATTCTCTGATTTTGCTTCTATCTTCTCTGGTCAACGCGTGGGATTGGTTTCGAAAAAAAAAAATAAACAGCAAATTTATTGCACAATTAAAAATATAGAGCGAGCGGCGAACCGCCATACGTACGGCACGCACATACGGTACAATTTAGGCTGCCGTCAAGATACGTTTACGCTACGTTTTTGGAATTATATCGAGGCCTTTATGTATAACTACTTACAATCTCATCTCGCATCATAGTTGATTGGGGTCTGTGAAAATTTATGAGTTTTTCCACGTAAAAAGTGTTTAAAACAAAATAAAGTACATATAATTGTTATTTCTAACATACTGTACGGTAAGTAATTGAAGTTTATGAGATATTATATTAGTTTAATATCAATTTGGAAAAATTCTGTCGTCTTATTAAACAACTAAAAGAAGGGGTGGGGTAAATTGTTATGGATTGCTTGTATGTATTTGGTGTTTGTTTATTGGATATTTGTCCCCCCGATTCACGGAAACTCGTAAATATATAATTAAAATCAATGTTTTTTCAAATAATTGAATTAAAAAAAGTTTGTTGAAACCCCACTTGATATTTTATTCTGTGAAAATTCTGGTACACATACAGTGTGATGAAACGGAACAACGGTATTAATGCAAGACAGTGTTGGAGATATCGATATTCGAGTATTCGACTTTGAGTACTAAATGCAATGTGTGTTACATTAAATGGGGTACAGAAATTGTTATTTCTTTCACACTGTCGAGAGTTCATTCGGATGGATGTCGATTGAACTTCAGAGTGAATTGATGGATCGATGTTGTATCCATTACCAAAGACAATAAACTTGAGGAAGATGGGAAATTGGGAAATTGGCTACTGAGGAGATCAAACCATTTACCGTGTTAGTTTCATACTCGAACCAAACGCGTATACGACAAGTATTGACATAGCATTAAAATGCAAATAAAAAGAAATTAAGTGCACGAAATAAATTTCAATAGAGGGGAAAATGTAATTTTTTTGTTGTTGCCTAAAATTTAACATTGTTTCATTAAGAAAATTAAGTTTTTCATTTAAAAAATAAAAACGAAAAACAAATAAAAAATTACAAACATGTATGGAACTAACATGGTAAATGCAACATTTGGTATGACGCAAGCCAATTTCCTATCTTCCTCAGGTTTATTGTCTTTGTCCATTACCACACGGATATATTACACTTGATTGTTATTATTGAATAAAATGATGTGCACGTTTAGTTGTTGTGTGCTGCAATTTCCTGAAATTCTTAAAGTTTTTCATTCAACAGTATTTTTACTTTTTTTCAAAATAAAAATTGGGACACTCAAAATCAAATTAATATATGCATAATTTTAAGGTTATATCAAAAGACTTATATATTTCAGTTTTTTGACTATGTACGTTTGATTAGTACGTTATTTAAGATCGTGAAGAACACCTCATCGGTGGACAATAACGGAAATATAGTAATCACTCAAAATATCCAAATTGTTGTGTAATTATTCGAGTGAGGAGTTTAGTCATATTCGCTTAACTACCTTAAAGATTTAAAAAGAAACAAGTAAGGAAAGTCTAAAATCGGGCGGGGCCGACTATATTATACCCTGCACCACTTTGTAGATCTAAATTTTCGATACCATATCACATACGTCAAATGTGTTGGGTGCTATATATAAAGGTTTGTCCCAAATTTACTTGACATTTAAATATCACTCGATTTGGACAGAATTTGATAGACTTTTACAAAATTTATAGACTCAAAATTTAAGTTGGCTAATGCACTAGTGTGGAACACAATTTTAGTAAAAAAAAAATATGGGAAACATTTTAATCTGAAGCAATTTTAAGGAAACTTCGCAAAGTTTATTTATGATTTATCGCTCGATATATATGTATTAGAAGTTTAGGAAAATTAGAGTCATTTTTACAACTTTTCGACTAAGCAGTTGCGATTTAACAAGGAAAATGTTGGTATTTTGACCATTTTTGTCGAAATCAGAAAAACATATATATGGGAGCTATATCTAAATCCGATTTGGCACACATGACTATATTACTAATTGTACTCCTAGTGCAAAATTTCAACCAAATTCGGCCAAAAATCTGGCTTCTGGGGCCATATAAGTCCATATCGGGCGAAAGATATATATGGGAGCTATATCTAAATCTGAACCGATTTCAATCAAATTTTGCACACTTGACTATACGATTAAGCGTTTTGTTTGTACAAAATTTCAAGCAAATCGGTAGAAAACTCTGGCTGCTGGGTCCATATTAGTGCATATTGGTCGAAAGATATATATGGGAGCTATATCTAAATCTGAACCGATTTCGTCCAAAATCAATAGGGTTCTATTCTGACCCAAATTAGGAACATGTGCCAAATTTGAAGGCGATTGGGCTTAAATTGCGACCTAGACTTTGATCACAAAAATGTGTTCACAGACAGACGGACATGGTTATGTCGACTCGTGGACCCACCGTGAGCATTATTGCCAAAGACACTATGTGTCTATCTCGTCTCCTTCTGGGTGTTACAAACATATGCACTAACTTATAATACCCTGTTCCACAGTGTGGCGCAGGGTATAAAAATACGTTTAAATGGGTTAGTAGGCGAATTCTCAACTGGGTAAATATCTTATTATTTCCCAGCAAAAAAATTTGGAAGTTCTTCCAAAGGCACAACTTTAAAAGCACTTCCAGAAGATGCACTCCCAATGATGTTCTTTATTTTAACTACCCAGGAAGTTCTTTTAATACAATTTTTTATAACTCGTTTTTTTCATACTTTTAATGGGTAATTTTAACTTTTTTTGTTTCAAATAGGTTAAAAACAGAATAAGAATTCATAAAACGGTACAAATCGTTTAAATTTTGTCGAAAAATATGCTAAATCCAATCTGAAAAAATGGTGAATTTTTGAAAATATTTGAGGTCAAACATTTCTGATAAGCTTTAGAATCCATTAAAAATTAAAAAAAAATTAAAAATTATTTACTTGACAATTTGTATTGTTTTATCAAATTTAATGATACAAAACATGTTAAAAAAAAATGACACTACGCCTCCCCCTGGAACCACGTGATGCCCTCCTAGGGGGAGGGCAAAACGAATGTTTCTTTCAAGTTCGAGTTTAGCCGCTAAAATTGCCATTTTTCATTTTTTCACTTTTTAAATTTTTACTTTGGATGATTCCCCATTAGGTTATAAATAAATTTGCGCAAAAAAGATATAATTTTTTCTGCTTTTACAGATTTATTTTTGATTTTAGCGGCTAAACTCGAACTTAATACCCGCCTTTATTGGTAAAATTGTCACTTTAAGTTGGGTACTATGTCCGGATTTCGAGTTGAAACCCCTTTTATTTTCTCAAGTACTTTCCTTAAATAATCAAAATTATAAATGAAAACAAACATATTCCTTTAAAGTCTTGCCGAAGCCTAGAGGAACAAAACACTACGAATCAATTTAGTTAATTTGTCTGCTTTATATTGAACTGTTTTAATAAAGTTACTGCGAAAATTTCAACGCGAAATCCGAACATAGTACCTACCTTTAAATGCAAATAAATCTTTGCTATAACTTTTGCCCGCATCGAATTATGTTTAGCCTGTAAGGAAAAAACTTTAGTAACAAAATAATTCTTTGAACTAGAAATTTTGTTTCCCGGGAAAGAAATTATTTTTGTGCTATCGTTTAGCACATACAATAACATATTTGCACACAGAAAAAAATTCACGAAAAATTTTCCAATTAACATCTTAATTGAGTTTTAAAAATTATTCAATTAAAAATTTAATTCATTCAACACAATTTTTAATTGACATTAACCAATTAACATCTTAATTGAGTTTTAAAAATTATTCAATTAAAAATTTAATTGATTCAACAAAATTTTTAATTGAAACAAAAATCAATCACAAAATTTAATAGAATCAATTATTATTTAATTGATTTTCAATTAATTTTTAATTGATACTATCATTTCTGTGATTGAAGACATTTCAATTAAGAAATTGAATGGATCAATTAATTTTGTGTTTGAATCAGAAAAACATTTTTTTGTGTGTATAGAAAAAAATATCTCCAAAATATATTTTCAATTAAAAAGTTGAAAACTTTTTGAATTAAAAAATTACTTGATACAATTAACTCGGAAGACTAAGCCAGTTAAGAATGTGTGGATTTTTTTTTCATTTTTAATGAAAAATTTATTTGAAATAATCAACTTTTTAATCAAACTAAAAAGTGATGAAAAATAGTTATAGAAAGTTATATAAATACAGTATATTGATTAAAAATATACTGTATTTGTTAAATTAAATTAAAAAATAATTGAATTTTACAATCAACATCAATTAAAATTTTAATTGAATCAATTAAAATATTAATTGAAATTTGCTAATGAAATCAATTAATTGTTTAATTAATTATTTTTTGATGACCAATTAAAACTGTGATTGATACTATCATTTTCGTGATTGAAGACATTTCAATTGAAAAATTATTCATATATGGTGCAATTATTATATATTATATATTATTATATATGGTGCAATTAATTTTGTGATTGAATCAGAAATCTGTGTGGGTAAATATTAAGGTGGGTACTATGTTCGGTTTAAACTCATTTCATAAGACAAAATCTTATGCCATCAATGCTTTAAATCTTTTCCATCCATGTTTTCACAATACATAGTTGATACAAATAAAAAATGTATGTAAAACCCGAACATAGCACTCCCCTTAAACTGGTAAATTATACGAAGGGAAATCCAATGATTTTTCATTTTAGTGTTAACATCCTTTGGGCAATTAACAGAGATTGGTATGTGAGGTAGTTTTATAACCGTGAATTTTTGCATTTAAAATATGGAAAATAGAGGACATTCAGAAATTAGGCATGCAAGTTATTTAACAGTAGGGGTAAATAGGCGGGATAAGTAAAATAGGTAGATAGATAAACAAAATGTGCACTTGTACCTTTTGAATTTACACCAAAAACATTCGTTTAGTTGATATCTAAAGGTGAGTATTAAGTTCGAGTTTAGCCGCTAAAATCGCAATTTTTTCACGATTACTTTTCTTTAATAATACTTTTTAAGGAATACAAACTTTGTGAAAACTTGCTTTGAGCTATTCCCCATCAAGTTATAATAAAATCTGCCACAAATATGTATAATTTTATGCCTTTTTTACTGATTTAGTTTTCACTTTAGTGAAAAAACTCGAATTTAATACCCACCTTAAGGGAAAATTTACTTTTTTCACTCAGTGATTTTAAAATATGTAATATGTAGTTAGTTTTATCATTTCAAGAAAAATTTTGTAATCTATCAACATATAGTCAACATGGGCTTGGTTTGATTAAATAAATATAAAATAAATAAATAAAATTGATTGAACCACTCATTATGATTTC
This sequence comes from Haematobia irritans, assembly GCF_050003625.1. Taxonomy (NCBI): domain Eukaryota; kingdom Metazoa; phylum Arthropoda; class Insecta; order Diptera; family Muscidae; genus Haematobia; species Haematobia irritans. The sequence goes on along the minus strand of NC_134399.1, from coordinate 211,743,128 downwards.
ACTCACTCTGCATCCTCTAATCATCACTCAATCATCATTATGATTCACTTTAAAATATCATAGCTCAATGCCCCAATCTAAATCAAATTCTCTTACGAACCTAACCTTAGTACTTGCCATGTACCATATTTAATCCACACGCTTGGATTAACAAGGTATAGAATGATATTGTTGGTACCACCAACGCCATAGTAAAGCTTGTGTATGTGATGTCTGGGTTAACAAGCCCAAAAACAACAATAGTAAGATATAACGAGGAAGGCCGTTCAATTGGCGGCCTTCTATTAACCGAAACAAGGACTAAAATGAAGTTTTGCAAATATGAAACACCAGAAGAAATTAGTATGAGTAAAGGTAGAACTTTCATACCATGCGCTCAATGCGTCCGATGATTGAAGTGTGGAAATTTCTCTTTGAAATCAAAAGCTCGAATAGAAAAAATCAACCCTTCCATCAACGCACGGATTGAAGCATGGCGTGTAATTAATTAAGGGAAGAGGGATAAGACATGACATCCTCAAGCAAGATACTCGCATGTTATAAATTTTATTATTTAAATAAGTGAACTACTATGTTCATTTTTGAACTACTAGATTACATTATATGTAGTAGATGTTTAGTTACTGAAGAGAATCTTATTGAATATTAATTGGCTTAAATCTACTTTAGTCCATGTGGTCCAATTGGTCAAATTTTTTGTCAGCTTGTAGACTTTTCGATTCTAAACACAAAATGTGATATACCACCTTTTGTCGGAAAGACCTATTTTCGGAGTTACGGCCCCCTAAAGTTTTCATTATCACGTATATTGGATTTAGTAGCCATCGCACATAATCATCCTAAAAGTAATATATTTAGAATAACATGGACCCGGAGAGGTCCTGTGTTCGCGTTAGCCCACTTTGGACTCTGTCCATAGGAGAAAGTCTCAAACCCCGGCCGAAGACCGGCAACCTATCCACTTTGAGATCGCGTTAGCCTACTTTGGACCCTGTCCATAGGAGAAAGTCTCAAACCCCGGCCGAAACCGGCCAGCTATAGGCCAATTTTCAGAGGTTGGTATCTCGAAAACTACGCTCTTCCGACAAAATTTTCAATTTCCATTTATTTCGTAATACAAATGCAATGAGGCCAAATAATAAATGTGTAATACATGACTAAAGCCTACGTAAAGATACATAAAATAACAAGTATGTAAATTTAAAATTGTAAAGGGTGATTCTTTTGAGGTTAGGATTTTCATGCATTAGTATTTGACAGATCACGTGGGATTTCAGACATGGTGTCAAAGAGAAAGATGCTCAGTATGCTTTGACATTTCATCATGAATAGACTTACGATCTGCCACAACGTCGAATTTTCAGTGAATGGGCCCTAGAAAAGTTGGCAGAAAATCCGCTTTTTTATCGACAAATTTTGTTCAGCGATGAGGCTCATTTCTGGTTGAATGGCTACGTAAATAAGCAAAATTGCCGCATTTGGAGTGAAGAGCAACCAGAAGCCGTTCAAGAACTGCCCATGCATCCCGAAAAATGCACTGTTTGGTGTGGTTTGTACGCTGGTGGAATCATTGGACCGTATTTTTTCAAAGATGCTGTTGGACGCAACGTTACGGTGAATGGCGATCGCTATCGTTCGATGCTAACAAACTTTTTGTTGCCAAAAATGGAAGAACTGAACTTGGTTGACATGTGGTTTCAACAAGATGGCGCTACATGCCACACAGCTCGCGATTCTATGGCCATTTTGAGGGAAAACTTCGGAGAACAATTCATCTCAAGAAATGGACCGGTAAGTTGGCCACCAAGATCATGCGATTTGACGCCTTTAGACTATTTTTTGTGGGGCTACGTCAAGTCTAAAGTCTACAGAAATAAGCCAGCAACTATTCCAGCTTTGGAAGACAACATTTCCGAAGAAATTCGGGCTATTCCGGCCGAAATGCTCGAAAAAGTTGCCCAAAATTGGACTTTCCGAATGGACCACCTAAGACGCAGCCGCGGTCAACATTTAAATGAAATTATCTTCAAAAAGTAAATGTCATGGACCAATCTAACGTTTCAAATAAAGAACCGATGAGATTTTGCAAATTTTATGCGTTTTTTTTTTTAAAAAAGTTATCAAGCTCTTAACAAATCACCCTTTATAACAATTTTTTACATGAGTAACTCATAAAGGGCTCCCCCAGCCAAGTAAGTATAATGTACAGACTAACAGACAGGGTCCAGCTATTAGCACCAAAAATATAGAGCATTATAAAATAGCAATATCAACTTCAATTTGATGCTCCCGAGAAAAAAACGAAACATTTTTAAACGAAAAGCATTATTAGAATGAGAGAAAATTCTCAAATCAAATTCCAGATTTGACATGAAACGACTTTTCATATAATGAACAAGAGATACAAAGAATCACAATCTGAGGATTTCTCGTCGAGCGAGAAAATCGGAAAAGAGTCACATAGAGTGCCCGGTACCCCACTACGAATAACTTTATATAAGAATAGCAGACAGGTACACTTGACATAATGAGAAAACGATACACCAAGAAACCTCACCACAAATTCTGAAACTCTCTTCTTCTGACAATAGTATTCATTGCTCCACACCGTATCGTATGGCAGGCAACAATAACGCATGTGCAAGTCTCTATCTAATCCAAGGTGGAAAGACTAAATTGCATGAAAAAATTCGAAGCAAGGAAGAATAATTTTTACTTAATATTTTCTTTTTAAAATGTACTATTTTTACACAAAACGCAAAAAAGCCCAACTTCATTCATTTCATGAAAAATTGCTGTCAGAATTAACAAAAATATAAAGGAAAATACCGAATTTCAGATGTCGATATCTCGAAAACAAGGATTTTCCGAAAAATTTTTTACTTACATTTTCGCTTTAAAATCCCTTCTCCTACACTCAAAAAAAAAATTGTGTGTTTTTAACGATGTTTGCTAAAGTAGGTGTGTTCCAGAAATAAATATGAATAATAATGGTCATTGTCATAAAGCAAATCACTTGCCAATAAAGGCCTTCTCTAATTCTTGCCTGTCTCTCTTATTTTTGACTCTGCGCACAAAACGAATCAGCATTGCACACACACACATTACAAACAAAAATATTTCAGCATAAAAAACAGCAACAACAACATAGCGGACTGGTTGGATTTTCTTCTGGTAATGTGCTTCAACTTACTTCGGTTCATTCGATGTCTGCTGTGTTCATGGCTCGGAGCGCGGGTCCGTACCATTTCATTTCTCTATACCACTCACTGTTACGTTTCGGCTTTCATCGTGTAATGGCTGCGTTTTCTTGTGTTGTCCGCTAAATAGAAAACATATTTTTCTCATATTCTAAATGAAATAAATAAAACAAAAAAAAAACAAAGAAAAACGAGTGTAACACAAAAACTCAAAGTAATTATTGGAAATTTTTTGAAAAGTATAAAAGGTGATAAAAGAATTTTATATCTACCAATTTAAAAAAAAATAATGCAAAATATTTTAATTAAATTTATAAGAAATCTTAAATTTTTACCTAAAAAACTATATGTTTAATTTCACATATTGTGTGTGAGTGTTTGTATTTTTGGTTAAGCTGAGAGTGGACGTTCGTTTGGCAGTGTTCTTTCCTTTGTGTCTGTTTCTCAATTTTCTCATTTGTTGTTAAAAAACCTGCTAGTTTTCATAAGTTATGTTGTTTTCTACATAAATATATACACATACATATGTATGCAATACTAATCCAACGTAAACGGAAATGTTTAGAGAATGACTAATGATTTGTTTGTTTGTTTGTTATTTATCTGTCTATCTTCCCCTCTATTTTTACCATTTATTTATTCTCATTTGAGTAATTGTATGTTTGTTTTGATGGTGTTGGATTTATGTTTGCTGTTTACGAAGCCAGTCAAAAAGTGAGGGACAATTTGGTGATCTTTCGATAATAATTTCCCTGCAACTCACTATTTTTTTTATAAACAAGGAATTTTATTTATAAACAAAAGATCGTAAACAATTGAAATAATCCGGTTTTGTATTAAATGGGTCATTTACCTAATTCTATGAGTAAAGAACATTGTTTATAACTAATTTATTAAACGATTTAATACACATCTTTGTTTCCCATGAAATTACTACTTAACATAATTTTTCTTTAAATATACCACTTCTCTGAGATACATATACCCACAGGGATAGACTGTGATGACATTTTGGTTGGTTATTAACAAGACATTTCTTTGCAATGAACTGCTAAGAATCGGTGTTGCAATCACGGTTGCAACTCGATACAAAAGTAGTCTACCAAAATTTGTGTTTTTCATACGGTCTTTTTCAAATAAGTATCAATAGTCTTTTTCAAATAAGTATCAATAGTTTGTTAAGCTTGAGATCCAATATTTATTCTTAATTTATCCTTCCTGATATTTCGCAATTTCACTGAATTGCTTCATCAGAGGCATTCAATCCTTAAGAGTTTTGTAATTACAGTGCACTCGCGGTAACGTGAACTAATTAAAACCAAGAGTGTTGACGTTAACGAAAATATTCACGTTAGCGAACTTCAGCTAATTTCTGAACAAAACATAGCCATATTCGGTAGGTTTACACGTTCTAGTGCGATAGTATTTTGTTATTCGTAATATTAAAAACTTAATTTAATTTTATGAAAAAATAAAAAAAAAAAGATTTCGAGAAATATCAGTAGGTATGGAATTATAAAGCAATTTAAATTAATAATTAAAATTCACGAAAAGTGCCGATCTGAATCACTAAAAATTTGTGTATTTGAAATTGTACTTGGCAATGTGAATCTGCCTTTAACGTAAAATTGCATGTTTTTCAGCGTTACGGAGTAGTTAGTGTATGAAAAGCGTCTTCACGTTATGCGGTGTTCACGTTACCGCGAGTGCACTGTAATTACAAAAAAACATTTCTTACGCACATATAACATTTCCAAAAAAAATTTTTGGAACAAATCTACCTTACCAAAAGTTGTTAAAAACAAACTAAAAATTTATTTTTGAGCGTTAGGAGAAGGGATTTTAAAGCGAAAATGTAATATAAAAAATTTTTCGGAAAAGCCTAGTTTTCGAGATATCGACATCAGAAAATCGTTTTCCTTTACATTTTTGTTAATTCTAACTGCACCTTTTCATGAATTGAATGAAATTGCGTTTGTTTTTGCCTTTTTGGTAAAAATAGTACATTTTAAAGAGAAAATATTAAGTAAACATTTTATCGGAAGAGCGTAGTTTTCGAGATACCGTCCCTTGAACATTGGCGTATAGGTTGACGGCCTTCGGCCTAGGCTTGCCAGATGGCCGGGATTCGCCTGGATTGTCCCGGAATTTCGTCTCCAGGAAGTGTCCCGAATCGTTTACAAAAAAAAATCAAAAACAACGCGTTTGAGACGAAATTTCTAGCATAGAATTATTGTCGCATTGTGGTTATGCAAAAACGATAAGTTGTTTATCCATATTACTCGTCTTTCTTCTCTCCCTGCAGGAGTATTTACTCCAAAGTATTAAAATATTTAATGAAATAAATAAAAATAAATGTAATTAGGTTAGCAATTTGCTTTGAATTGTATAAAATCTATCAACATTTAGTCTATAGAGGCGTTGGTTTATTAAATGAATAAATAAATAAATAAATAACCAATTAGGTTAGATTAGTGACAGACTCCCGCCCTCGTTGCAGTCGGGTCTACGGCCCGGGGCGGATACAGGGTTTAAAATAGAGGTGTGCATGTGAAACGAAATTGTCGTAACTCACGAAAATTCTCGTGACTCACGGGGACGGCAACGGCGTGAGTGTGCATGAGCGTGATTAGCCAACTAAATTGCGTGCGTGAGTCACGAAAATAATATCTTCGTGAGTGTGCTTGAGTAACGAATTTCGGAAAAACACGCTCACGAAAATAAACCCGCTTACGAGCTGAATTCATTTATAATTTTAGTAACATCCTAGATGGTAAGAGTTTTATAATGCACTCGAGGTTTTTCGTGAGTCACGACGTTTAAAAGATTTTCGTGCGTGAGTACAAATTTTCTTTTCGTGAGGGTGAGTCCTACCAAAAAATATAGTGCGTGAGTATGCGTGAATAAAATTTCTCCGTCGTGAGTGTGAGCAAAGTATTACTCACGGGCACACCTCGAGTTTACAACCCTGTCCAAGGACCGCAAACCCCCATTTGAGTATGCCTATTTCCCAAATAACTCGAAAATACCAACTCCAAAGGGCTATAACAACAAGTGGCAGACTCACTTTTAGACCAATCAGTCAACAAATATTAAATAAATGATTTTACATAAATTTCGATGAAAATGGTAATGAATTGTTGTTGTAGAAGCAATTACCAGTTTAGCGAGGCAGACTGCTTTTGGAGAATTTATATTGAAGGATTCTGACAATATTCTTCACAACGATAGAAACAAAACAACACGGTGCCACTTTGACAACAGGGTTAATCTACATTAATATGACCCTTAAAATATACCTATAATTTTTGGCATTTTACTTATTTCTATTTATTTTAAAATTTTATTGACGACATCAGTTTCGACACAAATGTGTGATTTTGTTGTTGTTGTAATTTTGTGTTTGTCATCCGGTCCGTTAATCCCTAAAGTACCTGTACTTTGAGTGTGTATGCTCGCTCTTTACAAGTAGCAGCGTAAACATAATCTTAGGGGGTGTGATTGTGTAGTGATTTCTAAGAATATTCTCACTCATTCTTTTCCTTTTGAAATAGTTCTATTTAGTTTCTTTTTTATAATTTCAACACGGTTGTACAACTCACTACGACGGAAAAGAGGAACGAAAAATTACTCACTTAAAGATTGCCATAAATAAAAGTGACTCGTCTTTTTGAAAAAATATATTTTTTTTTGCAAAAACAAAGTCTTGCGATAATTTACCAAAAGTTAGTAAAAACAAGTATATACAGCACTAAGTTCGGCCGGGCCGAATCTTAAATACCCACCACCATGAACCAAATATTAGGGTTTCCTTTGAAATTTCAGGAGGGATTGAGGACTTGAGGACACTTCCCGAAGATAAATTTAAAGATTTCACCTATGAGGACTATATCAGATTCTGGATTAATAAGAACCATTTTTGTTTGAGTTTTGGAGGAATCATTAACATCTCTTGTAAGTGTGCAAGAAAATTGTAAAATAACGTCTTGCTTTGAAATCTTAAATCTGTAGATTTTCACCCGAG